>NC_044396.1:41953486-42256105 GCF_006542625.1 Nomascus leucogenys | reverse complement strand
GAAGGTCTGCACTTGCTTTCTCCTCCTTACATATTGTTCCTTGAAGTGATTTTTTAAAACCCAGGTCTGATCCTATCATCTCTGATGCTTACAACCTTTCCAAGCCTTCCCTTTACTTATGGACAAAACATTTTAACATGATAGAAAATGTCCTTTCAGCCCATTCCCAACTCGGCAGGCTGCTGGCATGCACACATGTGCACCTCCAAGTGTGTCCCATGCTCATGTAGCTATGCTGTCTCGTAGTCTCCAAGTCACTGAGGGTCCCATTGCTGGGCCTAGGTGTGGTGTGCCTGGTTCTTTCCCAGGAGATGGAGGGATGCCAGCCCTTTGCCTGGTGAGGTTTGGGACGAGGTCTTGCCATAACCAGATGCTATGCTGCGATGCCAGGAGTGGGCTCTGGAAGCCTGTGTAACCCCTTAGTGTCCTTTTCCACCCCTTTAGGCTAGAATGTAATGCCTTAATATTCACAGTGTGGTCCAAGTGCCAGCAATGCCAGCCTCACCTGGGAGCTCCTTAGCAACACATCACACTAGGTCCCATCCTGGACTTACTGTGTCAGAAACTCTAGGGTGGATCCAGCTGTTATGTTTGAACCTCTGGGTGATTCTGATGTACATTTGAATTTGCTATAGATGAACACAGGCTGGCTCTTCTAGGTCCCGCTGATGTACTGAAGTAGAATGTGCATGTTAACAGGAACCCATGATTTGCGTGCTCAGCACCGTTCCGAACCCGCTTCCTTGATTGCACATATTCCATTCCTACTGAGCTCTTCCAGGTAGATGGGCAGCAAGGAGGAGCTGTATAGACAGAGGCCTTGCTTTTACAAAGCCTGCATTCCAGGTGGGAGGGTGGCATGGCAATAAGAAGGGGGGAAAAGCAGGTAAAATAGTGGCAGAACAATGGCTCTGAATCAAAGGAAACAGCCAGGTGGGAGGACAGGGGAGACAGAGAGACAGAGACAGAGAGGAAGGTAGAGAGGCAGAGAGAGGGAAGTAGAGAGAGAGAGGAGGGACAAGGTAAAGACAGCATGGCCAGTGAGGCCTCTGTCTAGGAGGAGCCAGCCTGTGCTCACCTGGGACCGCGTTGCACAGAGGGTGTTGTGAGACGGCTGGGCCCACTGCACAGTTTCTGACTCAGTAGGTCTGGGGTGGGGCCTCAGCGTGTTGCGTTGTCCACAAGCTCCCAGGAGGTGTTGTTGCTGCTGGTTTGAGAACCCCAGATCCAGGAGATCATTCCAGAAACATGGCACATGTATTTAGACCTTGGGCCTTGGGGCAGGCGAGGGTGGGACAGGCTGTTCAGCACAGCCTGGGGACAGAAGAAGGTGGGATGTTGGGGGCCAAGTCTGGCAGGTCAGCAGGTGCCTTGTGGGCTGTGGGATTTTGTTCTCTTGGCCCAAGAGAGCTAGTGGTGGGTTGTGGCAGGGGAGAGATGTGGGGCCTGATTTGCATTTGTAAAAAGGCAAATTATATTGCTTTGATTTTCTATTCAAGGACAGATTGGGGGGCAGAGGTAGAAGCAAGGGAGATTAAGAGGCTACGGTGGTGGTCAATCCCTTCCAGAGATGACAGTGGCAGTGAGTGGAGAAAGGTGGGTAGATTTGGGGTACATGGTGCAGGTGGAGCAGACGGCTCTTGCTGCTTGACGCTTGGGGGTGGGAGAGGGGAAGAGAGGAACCAAGGATGCCTATCAGCACAGCACTTGGGTGGAGGTGAAGCTGTTCACTGGAATGGGAAGCTGCAGTTGGAGCAGTGGGAGGTGGGGTGGGAAACCCAGTGTTCTCTTTTAGACGTATCATGGTGAACGTGAGGATGAGACATCCCAGCGGGAACGTGGAGCTGGCATTTGGGCCTGTGAGTCTGAAATTCAGGGAAGTAGCCAGGCATGAGGATTTTATTTTGGAAGGCATCAACAAGAGGTGCCATTTGATTGAAGTTAGCAAATTGGCTCAGCCATCCAAGGGACTCCACACTCCCCAGCACACCTCGATTCCCAGCCTCCTTCTAGGACTCTCCGGAGCCCAGCCTTGGTCTGGCTGCTTCCCCCCGAAGCAGGGCTGGCTTGCTGCCCTTTCCTGCAGCACAGCCACAGCTGGCACCCTGCTAGGACAGAAGAAATCCTCTAAACCCAGCTCCTTTCTACTGGGGGCTCTGCTGACCTTCAGTGCCAGCCACCACTTCACTCAAGCCCTCCCACACTTGCCTCAATGGGGTTTCCATCCAGTTGGGTCTTTGCACACGTGCCTACTTCAGCCTCATGCCCTGAACATATGGTGGTGCCCCACTGAGCCGGGATCCACTCCCACGCTGTCCTGCTCACCCCCATGATGTGGAGCTGTTTTGTCAGCTGGTTACTGTGTGTAGTCCAGGTCCTCAGAACTTGGAATAGGATGGGCCTTTTTCATTTAAAAAATATGCTCTCCAAACACAATTTTCAGATAAGCACTTTCAACTTTATTTTCTTTTTCTTTTTCTTTTTTTATATGACTAGAGGCATGTGCAGGTCTTTAAAGGATCTGTGCATGACTGTGACTGATTCTTTGGTCTGAACATGACAGCCTTCTGGTCAATTTAGCTACTATTGAGTCACACCAAGACTGAGGAGCTTCATGTTCCACTCACTGACTGTCTTTGGCAAGCCAACGTGAAATCTTGGAATTAAATAACTATCCATTCTGTGCCTAAATACTCATTTGTAGAATCCATGTTCCTGCCTTTCCTAAGAAGCACTTTTGAATTGCTTTTACATTCTCATTTTTTTTTTCCTGTTTCATAAGCTCAATTCAATTCATCATAATCAGCTGTAGGCAGCTCCAAATTTAAATAATGTCACCTGGGTGAATCATGCCTAGGGGAACACTGAGTTGGTCAATACATGGTTTCTGCACAATCTAAATTAAAGTCAACTTTGAGGTTGACTTGAACAGAGTGAATTCAGCCAGTGCTTCACATTTAAAAGACCAAGCTGCTCTGGTTGTTTGTACACATGATAAACTAGGTTATCCTAGTTCACAGATGAATCCCAAAGAACTTCAGTGTCTTTTGGAAGTAGCAGATGTTGGGACTGAGAAACACTAAGAAGTGTTTCTGAGAAGCACTATCAAAGGACTAAATACGCCAGCAAACTGAAAATCCTGATACTGTTTGCAAAGTGCCTCAGTAATTATGGTCTGGAATACCTGGTGTGTTGGGGGAGGTTTATTTATCTTACCTTAATCAAGGACCATATGGTACTAAGTCAGGAAGCAGCAGTGGGACCTTGGCTATTCCTAGGCCAAATACAGTAAAATTACTAATTGCCTTGCACAGGAATAATAAAGTGCTATTATTTGTGTTGAATTTTACTGAAACATAAGTTAGAGTTTATAGAGACAGTCATAAAATAGATATGATCTTTTCTGTTCCTGATCCTTTTCCAAGATATTACTTTCCTCCTCTTTCAGGGACCAGGAACAAAAGAATTGATTTCCTCTCCTCATTTAATTAATATTTGTTGGGTGATTGCTATGCAATAGGTGCTGTTGTACACCTCGAGGATACCAATGTGAGTAACATCATGGCCTCTGTTGACATAAGGCTGAGAATGTGGCGGCGGAAATTGATATGTATTAATGCCGTGTAATTAGGAGAGGGGCATCTTACATGGAGGTGAGGCCTGAGGTTCTGGAGTCATGCTAGCTCCTAGAAGCTGAATCTTTGAAAAAAGCATAATCAGGAATGAAGACAGAGATATAGGTGAGTTGGGAAGAGCTGAGATGTTCCTAAATATGTCAAGCTTGGATGATATCCTCCAGGCGATGGCTAGCCATCCATAGATTTTAAACAGAGGTGTAAGAATCATCAGATTTTACTTCTGAAAGATCATTCTGGGATTAAGGTGGAAGATAGATTTGAAAGGTGCTGCACACACCCAGAAGAGAGATACGGAGATTTCACAGGGAGGCGATGGTGGGAGTGATAAAGAAAGGATGGAGTCATTGGTGAGAAGTAGGTGAAACAGAAAGACCCCAGGAGACAGAGGTGTGGGGGGACAGTGAGACATAGGTGTGGTGGGATGGTGAGATGTAGGTGTGGTGAGATGGTGAGATATAGGTGTGGTGGGATAGTGAGATGTTGGTGTGGTGGGATGGTGGGATGTGGTGTGGTGGGATGGTGGGATGTAGTGTGGTGGGATGGTGGGATGCAGGTGTAGAGGCCTCAGAACATCTAGTCTTTGAACAGGTGAGTTTGAACTTTAGCAGGAGTTGAGGAAGCAGACACAGTCTGAGAAAGCAGCTCTGTGGAATTGATTCTTCATCTGCAGAAGTGGATAGTCTCTTCCTGGAAGCATTCAGAGGAGGGAGGAGAAGCAATCGCTAAGCCAGAGGGATGTGGAGAAAGCACAAATGACACTGAGGAGCAATAGACACCATAGGAGAAAGCACAACATTGTCTTTAGCAATACTTAGTAATGAACTTCCTTTTTGTTAATTTATCTAATTCTCAAAGTTTCCCCTATCAACAGGGAAGGAAACAGGATGACAGTGTGTGTCAGATATTCTCTGAAATGGCCACAATCAATCAACACCTTCCATTTTTGGAAGCTGAGGCCGGGTCTTCTCACGCAGGGCAGAGTGTTGAATCTGGGCTATCATCTCCACCACGTTGACTATTAGAATATAGTGGAGGTGATGTCAGGTGCCTCCTGAGACTAGGTCATAAAAGGCCCTGCAGTACCTCTCTCTTAGAGTAGAGTGATATACTGGGGGCACCATGCTATGTGGAGAAGCTACATGGAGACCCAGGTGGATAGTGCCCCACTGATGACCAGCAAGCTCTCAGGGACATCTTTGCAGAACCAGCCTGAGCCATTTGACTCCTGGCTCCTTGCTTTTCCTGTTCTGAGATGCCTCATGTATGCTGTGGACGTACGGATGCATTCTTGCAACCAGTGTTCACGTTCTTATAAAAATATGTACTTATGCAAATGGCACATTTGCCATGCACGAATGTTTCCCTAAATATTTGGAGTAAAAATTATTGCATGGATAGAGCCTGAAAGTCTTAAAAAAATCTTTTAGAATTTATCTTTTGTCATTTGCGAGTTGGAACAAAAGAGCCCTTAAGACACCCATACTGACCCAGGTTGCTTATTAAGTGTATTGGTTTTCTGGGGCTGTCATAACAAAGTACCACAAACTGGATGGCTTAAACCACAGAAGCGTATTGCCTCCCAGTGCTGGAGGCTGGATGCCAGCAATCAAGGTGTTGGCAGGGTTGGGTCCTTCTGAGGCTCTGGGGGAGACTCTCTTCCATGCCTCTCCTGTTTAGGCTAATGAGCAGCACACATTAGCCACTGGTGGTTTGTTGAACAGCTTTGATGTTCCTTGGCTTGTAGAGGTCTAGCGCCCCAATCTCTGTCTTCGTTTTCATGTGGGGTTCTTCCCATGAGTGTAGCTGTGTTTGAGCTACCCTTTTTATAAGGACACTGGTCATATTGGATTAGGGCTCACCTTAGTGACGTTGTCTTAATTTAATTATATCTATTCCAAATGAGGTCACATGCTGAGGTCCTGGGGGTTAGGATTCAACGTATAGATTTGTGGGGACACAACTCAACCCATAACAAATAGTATTTATTATTTATTCAGCACACCTTTGCAAAGTTCCAGCACATTGAACGGAAGTATCAACAAGTAATCATAGCCAATTTTTGTAAGACAGATAGGAGCAAAGTGCCCTGAGCAAAGAAGCAAGTAATACCCTCTGCCTGGGAGAACCAAGGAGGGCTTCCAGGAGGAGGAACTGATAGTGTGTACAGAGGGCGGGTTTATAAAAAGCAGAAATCACCCCAAGCAAGAGCCAGGAGCAGACGGGCCCTGGTGAAGGGAGCGCTAGAGTCTGGAGGGCTGTCTAGTTCACGTTTTAGCCAGAGGATAGCATTCCAACCTGAATTTCTGAGAAAAAAAAATCCTGGTACTTGTGTGCATTTCTGCTTTTCTTTTTCTTTTTTTTTGAGACAGAGTCCGGCTCTGTCACCCAGGCTGAAGTGCAATGGTGCAATCTTGGCTCACGGCACCCTCCCCCTCGCAGGTTCAAGTGATTCTCCTGCCTCAGCCTCCCAAGTAGCTGGGATTACAGGTGCATGCCTGGATAATTTTTGTATTTTTAGTAGAGATGGGATTTTGTCATGTTGGCCAGGCTGGCCTCGAACTCCTGGCCTCAACTGATCCACCTGCCTCAGCCTCCCAAAGTATTGGGATTACAGATGAAGCCACCACACCTGGCCTGTTTTTTCTTTTCTTGTTTTTATATCATGCCCTTTATTATTATTTTGGTTTAGGTGCCTCTACATATGTATGTCTGCATTTTACCCTTATGATAAACTACACTTGATTTACTTTGCCATGCACAGGGCTGATTTTTACTCCCTCTATTAAGTTGGGCACTGAGGCCCAAGGAGCAGGCTCCTGGGCAGGGCTGGCCCTGTAGGAACGGGCGTCCACCCACTCCAGGTGTGTTCCTGTGCACCTCACACTCCTGCTGTCTCGAAGGTCCTTGGCGTGGGGTCGCAGCACTGCTCTCAGCTCACCTTCGTTATCGGCATTAACTGTACTGTCACAGGGCACGATGGGTCCCCGGACTTAATCCCCACAGCAGCCCCGGGAGCAAGGCATGGGGCCTATCTCCATTTTACTGAGGAGGAAACCGTGTCTCAGAAAGAGAAGCCTGAGAAGTACCTCACGGAGGCCCGGAGAACACCTCCTTCAGCTGTCTTTGCCTGGAGAGGAAGGTGAGGCTGTGCAGGGCAAAGGCACTTGCCGAGGTACCAGGAGACCCAGTGGCCAAATCAAGCCCAGGCCCATGCCCTGTCTCACTGTCCTGGGCTGCTTCTAGGTTACCATTTTCAAGCTTCATGCCATTCTACTTGACTTACCATAATGATAGAGGGAAATAAACAGCATTTTAGTTTCAAGGTTTTTTTTTTTATTATTTAGGTTTTGTTTTCTTTAAAGACTTCGGTGCATCTTATAGCTGAGAGTGATTTGCCTATTAAGTATGCAAAGTGAAGAAACATTTTTGTGTATTGATGCATCAGATCTTGGAGTTGGAAGGGCACTTCCTGGTGCTAACCCACCCTTGGCGCTCTCAGAAGGCAGGTGCTCAGTGTCCATGTAGTGCCATGCCTGAAGCTTGGGGCCACACCACGGGAAGCACATGCTGTTCTTATTCTTGTTCCAGGAGGAAAGGAAGCTTCCAAGGCTCTGCAGAGGGGTGGTAGCACCTCCCCTTTGACAGTTTCCCTCCTCCCTCCTTTCCTCACTCAGCAGCTCACCTCCTTTCATGTTCAAGTCCCTTGCAGCTCTTGTAGGTGCGTCCTTTGTAACACTCACGGCAGCTTGCAACCCTTGAATACAGCCCTGTGATTGGTTTTAATTGTTTGTCTCCCTAACTCACTGGGATGAAGCCATGCATATTGTTCCCCACTGGAATCTCACGGCTTAGCGCAGCCTCTGACACACACTGGGGCTGCATAGCTATTTGCAGAATGCATGAATCCAGAGCCTGGTCTCAGCCACAAAACTCCACTGCTTTCGGCACTAGGTGGGTGGAGGGCGGTTGTGGACTGGTAAGTGGCAAATACCCACAACTTGGCCTTCCTTCTGTGTGGGAGGGAGGACTGGTTCCCATGCATCTGCTCCAGGCTAGTCTCACTCCAGCATGCACACTGCTGATGTGTGCAGCTTGTTAACCTAAACAAATGTGTTGAGGATTCTCCAGGTCCAAGCGTAAAAGTCACTAATTGTTTCTCTAACAAAAACCCAAACCAGTGGCTGGTGGGCCAGTCCAGGCCCAGGGTTTTGTGCTGCCAACTTCATTCTTTTGGGTTTTCATGGAAAGAGATGCTGGCTTGGCAAAAACATGGCATACTAAAATTTTTTAAGTGGAAAGATTGCTGAGCCCTGACCTTGGCAATGTTCTTGGCAAAGAGGACATGAGAAGCTGCTGGCAGTCAGTTCTCCTTTTGGTGGGGACACACTTTGCAGTTCCAGGCTGCTCTGTGTCACCACTCCTGCTCCCAAAAGCTGGCGACAAGCAGATATATACAATCTATTCAGCTGGCTCTTTTGGCAAACTTTGCTTTCTCCTTGGTGGCTATTGGCTCGTTTTTATGGTTAATTATTGGCTTTCTTTTTCTTTCTTTCCTTTTCATTTTTTTCTAACAGACTCCAAGACTCAAACATTTGGAAGCTATCTGGATGTCTCTGGCCCCTCTCCTCCTCATTCTCTCCCAACCAATGCTTCTTCCTTCCTCCAGTCTCACCCCCAGGAGTTCATCAGCCTCTGCTGTAGATTCTGTGGCAATGCAGAACAATTTACTTCTGAGTGAACTTGTCTGAAGGCCTGAAATGGTTTTCTTAAACTGAGTCACTTTTTATTCTCATAAGAGGTTAATTTTCTTTACATACGAAATCGATGTAGCTTGCTATAGTGTTGCATATTGAACCTTCTCTCTTCTTTCCCCAGTGGACTCATAAGGGACCCAATGGGACCCATAGACTCCTAGAGACCTGGAGGATGCAGGTATCACGTGATCACTGCCACAGAACCGTGATGTGTCAGGCAGATGGCAGAAGATGGTGGAAGATGTGCATTTTTTTAAATAACAAGGACAGGAAACTCAGGGAATGTCTGGATAAAGCAGGGATTGGCCTGGGATGTTCTAGATGATGGCAGGGCCGCAGGCTTGCCAAAGGACCCCCCCCAGGTGGGGATGGTGGTCCTTTGGATCAAGTTGTGGTCCAGGTACAAGAGGCACATCATCAGGATTCTCCCTACAGTGGAGGCCTCCAGGAGGTTTGTGCCTATGGCTTGTTTTTCCACATGGGTGTAGTGGGAGCTCTGATAGGTGCCCAGGGGACAAATGAAGACCAGAAAGCAGCCCACGGTCTTGCTGAGACTTTGTGGCTGGGGAGGTCATCTGTTTCAGCAGGCCCTGCCAGAAGTCCGTTCCTGCAGTGTCATAGACATTATTTCACCCATCCAATTATTATTATTGTGATTTTCTTGTGCATTTATCCATCCAGTTACAACATCTTAACTTAATCTATGAGGACCCTGGCCCAGGGAGGTGGCTGACTTGTTCAAGTTTGCAGTGAACAGCAGAGCCAGCTCAGCCCCTCCTCCCTCCTCTAGGCCTTCCTGCGCTGGACGCCAGCCTCCTCCCCGTCAGTCCACTCCTGCCTGTCCATCAGCGCCACTCTGTGAGTGTGACCCTCGAATCAGACACAGCATTCCAGTCAGTGGTGGAGAAGAGCAGGGCCACTCCCTGTCCCCAGGTCAGCCCTGTCACTCATCTCCAGGGCTTTACTGAAACTGCCTTACCATCTGAAGTCAAAACTATAGATTGCTATAGTTTTGATTAAAGGACGAATGCTGACTCTTAGTACCAAACCAAACTCTTACCAAGATATATTCTAGAACTGGAGATTAAGTATAGCTTCCTGTTTCTTCCTAAATTCTCTCAATTTGCTGTTCCTCCTAAAATGGGCTTATATTCAAATGCAGCAGGATAGAATTGGTTGAGTAAGATATCATTAAAAACGTGCATTAAGGAGAACAATATTGGATGCTGAGAAAATTGAGCGATATTGAAAATTTTCCTGCTTCTAAAAAAAAGGCTAAACTAGACAACCTTTTACTATAAATAAATGATTTGTATACAAATGACAAATTAAGAGCTGCAGATCACAGCAAAAGTAGAACATAAAATATTCTGAATATGTTAGGGGTAAATTCAAGTCTGTATAGGACGAAAGTGACTACCATTTGTAAGTTTGTTCTCATCTTAAGCTTTATCTAGCTATATGACTTTATCCAAGTCAGTTTTCTTTTCTTTCTTTCTTTCTTTTTTTCTTTTCTGAGATGGAGTCTTGCTCTGTCACCCAGGCTGGAGTGCAATGGCGCAATCTCGGCTCACTGCAATCTCCACCTCCTGGGTTCAAGCAATTCTCCTGTCTCAGCCTCCTGAGTTGCTGGGACTACAGGTGTGCACCACCATGCCCAGCTAATTTTTGTATTTTTAGTAGAAATGGGGTTTCACCATATTGGTCAGGCTGGTCTGGAACTCCTGACCTCAGGTGATCCACCAGCCTCGGCCTCCCAGGGTACTGGGATTACAGGTGTGAGCCACCGTGCCTGGCCCCAGTTCTTATTTTCTAGGTTTAGTGATCTTGTCTCAGATGAAGAAGTAATTACATCTACACTGGAGGACACTGAAGACTTTCCTAGCTCTTACGTTCTATGCTTCATTGTGTAAGAATGTGTATAACTGGGTGGTAAGTAGCTGGGGTTGGAGACTAGCAATTGGAAATTGGATAATACCTACTTTAGCGGTTTAGAGTTTTGCTGGAGCTGTTTCACTTTAGAAATTAGGGTTGATGTTTCTGTGGTTGGAATGGAAAGTATGTTTCTGTCTCTGTTGAAGAGGAGGCTCTCTTCGTGTGCCATTTATCCTTTCTAACACCTGCCAGCTGGGCTGTAAAGGGAGCTCCACAGGGTCAGCTTTCCAAGGGTTGACAGATGTCAGTTTTCACATCATGCTGTTCATGAGACATTTCACAGCAGCAGGACTTTAAACAATGTTAAAAAATATTCTCCTTGGCATTATCCAGGGCTGCAGATCACTTTCTTATTTTATCTCTGCAGACCAGGGAGAGGGTCTTCTTTTGAATTACGTCACCATCTTAAAAAACAGCACTATTACCCAAAGGACAAATTAGCAGAGAAGAGGAATGAGTTGTGCACATTGGCACTGTGTCAACTTGGAACGAAGGGGAGCACGGATATTGTTCACAATATACCCCAAACCAAATCGTCATTAAAAACAAAAGCCATGGCTGGGCATGGTGGCTCACGCCTGTAATCCCAGCACTTTGGGAGGCCAAGGCAGGCAGATCACAAGGTCAGGAGATCGAGACCATCCTGGCTAACATGGTGAAACCCCATCTCTACTAAAAAAAATACAAAAAATTAGCTGGGTGTGGTGGCAGGCGCCTGTAGTCCCAGCTACTTGGGAGGCTGAGGCAGGAGAATGGCATGAACCCAGGAGGTGGAGCTTGCAGTGAGACGAGATCACGCCACTGCACTCCAGCCTGGGCCACAGAGCGAGACTCCTTCTCAAAAAAAAAAAAAAACAACAAAACACTAAAAAAAAAAAGCCATGTAATCAGTCAAATAAGATGTCATTACTTGGGGGGTTTATATATATTTAATCCCAAGTTAACTAACACAGAAACAGAAAAGTGCTGCATGTTCTAACTGGGTGCTCATGGACATAAAGCTGGCAACAGCAGATACTGGGGACTCCTACAGCAGGGAAGGAGGGAGGGGGAATGCATTGAAACACTAACTAATGGGTACTTTGCTCAGTACCTGGGTGACAGGATCTGTACCCCCAAACTTCAGCGTCATGCCATATACCCATGTAACAAAGCTGCACATGTACCCCCAGAATCTAAAATAAATGTTGAAATTATGTAAAATAATCATTTAAATGTTAGCCCATGAGATGGTGAAATATTGTTGCCAAGACAACTTTGACAAAGTGGGAGCACATTGACCAGAAGCAGATCATGCGATGATGAGGACATAGGCTGCCTCCCTTCCGATTTCAGAAGGAAACACGGACGTGGGACCATCTGCACTCAGGCCAGCAGGGTACTTGTCCTTCTTACAACCACACATATTGTGAATTTGTATAGCAGTTAACATTGCTGAAGCCCTCTCAGGAATATATGTCATGGTCCTTTGAAATGATAGGTGTGGTGTTTAACCATGTTTATAGTGCCTATAAACTTGATACTTTAACATCTGCCTCTGTGATGATACCCGACGCCTTGTTCTGGACAGCCTGAGTCACCTTGTCTTGGCCTCCCGCCTCCCTCATCACCACCCTCCACATCAAGAGGAGTCCTTCTCCTGAGGTGTGCTTTTCTAAGGCAAACCACCTAATCCAGAGTCTACACCCCCAACCACTTCCCTTATCTGACTCTCACACTCTGAACCACCATCCCCCTGCCCTTATCACCCTACCAGATACCAGATAGTCCCTGGAATTATTTAAACTAGCCCATCCTGAGCTTGTTTGCCCTGCCTCCCGTTGCTTCCCTTGGAAACCATAATAAAGGCTCTTGCCCACAGTGACCTCTTCTCCCACCTTCTCAGCGACCCTGGGGAGTCCCCATGTGGCCCTGTGTTGTGATGCACGCTCCCTCTCTTGGGATCTGTGAGTTCAATGCACAATCTTTTCAATGGTAGTTGTCCCCTGATCTGTTGGCTTCACCATATCTGAAAAAATAATGAAACCTATCGAAATACAGGCTATGAGGCAGAGGATCTGATGCCTGCAAGATGAGAGACCCTGACAGTTTTTTCTAGCTCCTAGCCCTAAGCTTCTCCCCTGCATGATATTCTAGTGAGATATGATGTGGAATGACAGAAAGAAATCCAGCTGGGGGTGTATGGATGTGCCTTTGACATTGCATGGGAGCTCTTTGCCTACCTGTCTTGCTTGGGCATTTCCAGTCCTTCCTCTGGGCATCCTCAATAGCAGTGGAATTTTTAATTGGGAAAATGGGGATTACTTCATTGGGAAATGAAGTAATATGACATATTATTTCAAAAAAAAAAGCCACATTACTTCATTTCCCAATTATGAATAGACCCTTCACCATGGATCTGCCATTTGTGACTTCCATGACATTGCAAGTGTTTGAGTTCAAATTCACTTTCTGCGCAAACCACGACCATGTTTGTCTGTTTCACAGCTGTGTTCCCAGGCCTAGCACATCTGGCACAGTTAGTGCAGGCTAGATATCAGTTAACTGAATGAATGAATAAATAAACCATCCAACTACTAAATCAGGTTGTCTCAAACTCATCCAAAAGTTTATATGGGTTGAGTGTAACAAACTTCATGGGTTTCTGTGGTAGGCTGAATAATCATTCCTCCTGAAAGATATCCACATTCAAATTCCTGGAACCTGTATGTATTACCTTATATGGCAGAAAGGGTCTTTGCAGATGTGATTAAGAATTTTGAGATGGGGAGATTATCCTAGATTATTTGGGGGACCCTAAATCCAATCACAAGCATCTGTGAGAGATGCGGAGGGAGATGACATGCACAGAGGCAGAGGAGGCAGCATGAGCAGGAGCCAGAGATTGGAGTGTTGTGTCCACCGCTATGGAAGCTTGACAAGGAATTTTTCTGCAGAGCCTCCAGAGGGAGCATGGTCCTGATGACACCTGGGTTTTGGGTTTCTGGCCTCAAAAACTATGAGAATAAATCTCTGTTGTTTTAAGCTCCTACCTGTGTCATAATTTGTTACAGGTGACTCAGGAAACTGGTAGTTTCTGAGGGAAATTGATGGGTATTTCTCTCTGGAGAATTCTAAAAAGAGAGACTCCCTGGTCATGTCCTGTAGTGGCCGGATAGTAGAAACTAGATTTGGTGGTCTGTTGGAGTTCCTTTCCAACAATTCTTCTTGGATTCTTTGAGAAGTGTAATGACTTGGCTTCATTTTCTGTCCTCATGTAAGTGACTTAGGTAAGGTTAGATGAGAGGAAGAGCACAGGTGTGTTTAGATAGACCTATACCCCCCAGATAATTAGGATACTTCAACTCCTGTTGTTCTTAGTCCATTCTCATGCTTGCCAGTCCATGTTACTTAGATAAAAGCGAAGGCAGTCTTTGAGGTTTATGTTCTATCATTACACAGGGATTGCATTTCTTTCTCTATCAAGTTAGGACTGGAAAAGGTACTTCAAGAGAATTTTTGAATTCAATAGGATGACCTTTGAAGGTAAAGAATATGTAAAGTGGATTTCTAATGAAATCTTATTGAATCCCAGTGAAGATATTAACATTTTGTTTTGTGTAGTATTTTCCTGCTTTATTTTTTGTCAGTTAATTTATTAAGAGGCCACTGATACTTTTTTCATTTTAGTTTTTTAAATCTGCCCAAACAAGGTGATCAGAAGCTTCTAAAATCTTAATAAAAACCTGATTCTTAAATGTGAAATGAACTTAGAGAAAGGATAGTAGCATACATCATCTAATTATTTAGGTATTAAATGTTAGAATTTTGGGGGTTAGATTTGCAGATATGTCCAAATCACGTCCTGTCCTTTCTTGTCTCCTAGGTAACTGCTAGAGCACATTTGAGATTTTTTTTCCTGAAAAATAAACGTCTTATATAACAAGCTGGCAGTTAAGAAGGCAGAGCATATATGTTTTTCCATTTTAAACAATACAATTTGGCCATAGATTGTATAGAATATAAAAATTGACAGAGAAATATAGCTTCAAGAGATATAATGTCAGTATGCAATATTTTAGTGAAAGTTACTAACATAATTTTGAATCATTGCATTTCTCTTAATATAAAATTTTATAGAGCCTGCTTTTCCACAACATCCCTGTTAGCAGGGATCTGTGTTGGTCTCATTGTAGACTTTAGTCTATATTCAGTGTCCAGGCTCTGTCCAGTATTGCAAAGGCAACATATTTAGCAGGGGTTCATCATCCTCTACCTAGAGAAGCTCTCACAGAGGGCAGTGAGTTTTCTCCTGATAACAAATGCCTTTTCTCTCTTAATGTAAGATGCGTCTTTAATCCTGCGGCATACAAGCCACTTCTATGCCCAGTCAGCCAGTGTCTGAAATGTCTCCAATCTGAATCCAGTTTACTTTTTTTCTTCTAGTTGGCTCCAGTGGGAGTTTGCAATTTCACTTGCTTTTTGCTTTACCTTTCTGGAGTTCCCTAGGGAAGTTAGTCTATACTATACAAACTTTAGTAGATGGCCAATACATGCATGTATCTTCCCTACCAATAATATTGATTTCTTTAATAACATTCCTACCAGTGTTATTGGTAGAAACATTATTAGTGGAAAGAATGATGTCAATTGAGAGTGGCTCCTAGGCTTCTGGCTAAGAAGCCTGGTGAGTGGTTTTAGTATTTATTGGAGAAGATGGTGATTTAGTGTTTTTTTTTTTTTAATGGATTTGATTTTCTAGAGCAGTTTTAGGTTCATAGCAATATTGAGCATAAGATATGGAATTTTCCCGTATATCTCTAGTTTCTGCATATGCCTCACCTTCCCTCAACATACCCCACCAGACTAGTGCATTTGTTACAATCGATGAACTTACACTGACACATCAGCATCACCCAAGGTTTATGGGATATTAGGGTTCAGTCTTGATTTTGTACATGCTATGGATTTGGGTATGTTTATAATAACATGTATCTACCCTTGTAGTATCATGCAGAGTAGTTTTACTGCTCTTAACATCCTCTAGGCTCCATCTACTCATTCCATGATTTAGGTTTTGATGTCTTGAGTTTGCCCACAGGGGACAAATGAAGCCTTGCAAATGGGTAAGGGCATCCAGATATACAGTGTAAAATAAGAAGAGAAGATTGCCTGTCGCTACATCTTGAGGAGCACCCACAGGTGGCAAAGAGATGGACCAAGAAAGAGGCATCTACAGCAGAGTGAGAGTGACAAAAAGATAAGTGAAGCCATTCTTTTATTCATTCATTCAACACATATTTTTGAGTCCCTACAATGTGCTAGGGACTACTATGCATTAAGAGCTGACTTTTTGGAGAGTGGCATCACAGAAGTACAAAATAAAGAGTGTTTTTAAAACTAGAAAATGGTCAAGTGATGTATTTTGGACATGACGTCATTGGTGACTTTAGGAAGAGAAGTTTCGGTGGAGTGGTGAGAGCGGGAGCCAGATGGCAGAGGCTTGAGGATGGAGAGAGAGGTAAGCAAGGGTGACAGTGAATGTGAACAGTTGTCAGGTTCACGACTACGCCAAATGTCATGTTGAGGTCTGAAGGGAGTGTGTGGATGAAAAGAAAGAACTCAGGGGCCCATAGGCAGGTGAAAGATGATTTTATTCAGCAGCAACTGTCATCAACAGCTTTCTCACACTGTCTGCCCTGTCTTGGTTGCTTGATCCAGTGGCTCCCACATACAGCTACGCAGCTGGCTCTCCCCTGCTTTCAGGGTCAGCAGTTTAACTCTTTCTCTCTCTGGGCGTGAGCGAGCTAAGCTATGTTCTGGCTGCCCTCGGTCCATCTGCAAAGACAGACAGCTCTGACTCACTCTCTCTTTCTCTGGGTGCCAGCGCCTATACAGTGTCAACAGGGCAATTATACCTTACACAGACAATAGTAGCTTAGAGCCAGGTGATGAGCCTTCCCTATGTTACGGTTATGGTGGTGAGCTTCTCTGTGTTATGTCTACATGGCTGTGATAACAAGTGGAGTTGTACACCTGCGCTCTAAACTCATTGAGTCACTCTGGATGTTTACCTCAGCCTATCCTTGACCAAAGCACAGCCATGTTCCTTACACTCCACCCCCTGGGCTGAGGGAGACATAGGGCTAGATACACAGGTTATACACATAAACTTTGGGTACACAGACTCAATATACACAGGCATGGGCTTTATACATAAGTTTGGGGCACATAGGCTTGATAAACAGGTTTTGGCACACAGGCCTTACATTCTATCCCCTAGGCTGAGGGAGTCCTTAGTGGGCACCCAACGCACATAGGGCAGCACCTTGGACCCATAGGCCACAGCAACAATACAGGGAACAACAGACTACCACTAATGTTCCTGTTATGCTACCTGTGATTATTAGAGCCCGACATAGGCCAGAGCCTAAGAAGCCCACCATCTCTGCAGGGGGTCATCAGTAAGGTGCTCAATCACCTTAATATCCTGTGACACCCCTTATAAGGCTGCTGTTATGTTCTGGTGGTTGTCAGGAATAAATGTACAACATTGTGTCTCTACAAGGGCACAGGTGCCACATTGGGCAGCTCTGACCATGTCTAAGGCCAGCCAGTTTTGCAGCACCACCTTCCTGATCTGATTGACTTCATCAGTTGACAAAAAGGAGAGCAACTCGGGTGTAATTCAGGGCCCAAACTGTGTGCTCTGCAAGGGCTGTAACTTGCATTTCTACAGTAGCGACACCTGCTCTAGGGATAGTTATCGCTTAGGGGTAGAGTCACCAGGGGGCTCACTGAACTCGTAAAAACCAGGAACATAGCACCTTCCAGTTAGGTGGACGACCAGGCAATGTGGGAAACACAGTGGCAGGCACAGGAAGCCACCCCCAGGTACAACGTCCAGTCCAATTGGCTGGTAGATATGGCCATCCTGTGTCCCCACAGACCCATAAACTCCCTGAGGGCATAAAGTCCATGAAGGTCCAGCCTTGGTAAGGCCACTTATTCCACCACACCCTTGGTGTCGTGGCTGTGTTATGTTTGCACAAACCTCAGCAACCATCTCTCAGTGACTTTACCCCAGTGCTCCTCTATACATCATGGTACCTGCAATGGGGGCACCACGTGTTTTCCCGTTAGCCAGCCCCATCCATCATGGACACTATAAGTCAGCCAGGGGCAGGCTTGCCATGGGTTTTGGGACGCCCCCCTATCCAAAGCCCACCCACTGCATTGTCCATTGAACACCAAGTCTCTAGCCATGTCCAGTTCTGCACAGAAGCTAGATGCATGTTCCAGGGCAAGTTGCCCTGCAGCAACACTGTGAAAGTCCATTGTCGCCCTCCCATGAAAGCAAACTGTTCCTGGCTCTCTGGAGCAATGTCGACTGAGAGGAATGCATTGGTCAATTCCGCCACATAGTGGCATTGTCTCAGTTCTGTTGTCAAGAAGTTCATCAAATCCATGATGGAAGGTACAGATACATGCAGAAGGGGTATTACTTTATTCAGTTTCCGATAATCCACTGTTATCTGCCAAATCCCATCAGGCTTTCTGACTGGCCATAATGGAAAGTGGTAGGGGCTATGGATGCCACACACTATTTGCATCTCCTCTAACTTCTTAATCGTCGCAGTTACCTCTGTATTCCCCCCTGGCAAATGGTATTGATGAGTGGAAGTAACCTGTCAGGGTTGTGGCAGAACTTGGGGCTGGCGAAGTGTATGTCCACCCAGTACCGGCTTCACTGCATGGACTCAGAATCTGAATTCTCTGGCCGTGGTGTGCAAGCCCAGACCATGCAAAATGTCCACCCCCAGAATATATTCAGGTATAGGAGAAACATACACAGTGTACAGGTGGGGAGCCAAGCGGCCAGTGCCAAGATGTAGAGACACAGGCTTCACCTTCACCGACTGGTTCCCATAACCGTCCATAAATGCAGCTTTGCCTAGAAATTTATCTGGGTTCCCATAAACTAAACTGCAGTCTGCACCAGTATCTACCAGTGCTAGGACCCGCTGTACATTAGTGGGGGACCAGCGGATTGCCAGCTCCACATATAGCCTCTGGTTGTCTGGTTCCCCCTGCCAAGCTGGGGACCTCGGCCAGTTCCCTAATCAAACAAGAAAGGCTCTATCTCTGCCTGTCTGCAAATAGTCCTTGAGTTGCAGCGTCTGGGAGGGATTAGGTTGAACAACATTGTTTTGCCCCCCACACCTGAGGCATTTTCTGGAATTGCTGCTCCCGGGACAATTGCCTTCACAGAGCCAACAACATTCCATTGGGTTGCCCGTCAATTTTCTCCTGAGCAACCCCAGCTGCAAGTAAATCAATCCACATCTGCATGCAGGTCACCTCCTGGAGCCCCTTTTTATCTCGTGGGGTTGTTAACTGCGGATGAGGCATTTTCTCCTTCCTTACGGTGCAGATTCCTCGGTCCTGCGAATGGCCTTCTGCCTCCCTGAGGGCTGCCAGAGCAGTAGGCACTTCATGTATGCGGCACCCCACATACGGGTGAGAACAGCGGCTAGAAAGCCATAAGGGTTCGGGGTGCTGAACTCAGCACAAGATCCCTCATGTGGGAGGTAAAGCGTTCATCATCTGGCCCCATGGGAATCAGACCAAACATAGCCTGCCGCATACCTATCTCCAAGAGTATCTGCACCAAATTAGTATATGATTGCCATTCACTCACAGTTTCTAGTATCTCTCTGGCATCATTGAAAACAGTCCATATGACTGTCATTAGCCACTTGATTAATGTGTGGCCACCTTGCTCTTTTGCCAACCGTTGGCACAGCTGCAGCTGCTAACGAAAGGAGGGGTGAGTTGTGATAGAAGTCAGCTTCTCCATCTCAGAGGCGGAACAAAAAATGCTATCAGCTCCCTCAGACGCTGTCGGCACTATTTACCTAATTCCCACAACTCATTGGGGTTATAGGCATAATAAGAGGTGTGTTCCACCACTGTGGACGGGGTCCCTGGGCTCTCTCCTAGGGTCCCATCAGCTGCTTATGTTCTGCCTTCTGACGGATCACAGGAGGAGCCTGCAGCGGAGGAGCCTCCTCCTCCTCAGGGTCAGACCTGAAGGGAGTGTCCTGCCTGAAGGACGGGCTCAAGGTCGCACTAACAGCTGTTGCTAACTCCTGTTCCAGGCCTCCAAGTACCCTGCTTGCGCCTGGAGGTCTCTCACCCCCAGGTCCTGCTCAAAGCTGTGCACCTGGGCCCCCAGGCATGCGGCTTGCGCCGGAAGGTCCCTTACCTGTGGCACTGAGCACGTACTTTCTGCAGTGCAGTTAGAAATGCCCATCCGACTCTGCTGGCAAAGGTACGTTCTTTGTGCTGGGAGCTTCCAGCTGCTTCAGTGCTTTCTCCACCCTCGAAGGAGACCTGTCCTCTGGTTCCCATGTTTCCACTGGGGCTCATCCAAGCAGCACTGCTGCCACCGGGTATCCCAGCCCATGCTGCCGCCACAAAGCCAATCCCGGGATCCCCAAAGGCTAAAGACCCACTTGCCTCATCCTGCCAACTACGCTAGTTGTCAAGCTCACGACTACGCCAAATGTCATGTTGAGGTCGGAAGGGAGTGGGTGGATGAGCAGAAAGAACTCAGGGGCTGGAGGCAGGTGAAAGATGATTTTATTCATCAGCAGCAACTCTCATCAACAGCTTTCTCACACTGTCTGCCCTGTCTTGGCTGCTTGAGCAAGCAGCTCCCACATACAGCCGGACAGGTGGCTCTCCCCCGCCTTTAGGGTCAGCAGCTTAACTCTCTCTCTGGGCATGAGCAAACTGAGCTGTGTTCTGTCTCCCCTCTGTCTGTCTGCAAAGATGGACAGCTCTGACTCTCTCTTTCTCTGGGCGCCAGTGCCTGTACAGTGTCAACGGGGCAATTATACCTTTTACAGGCAATACTGGCTTGGAGGTGATGAGCCTTCCCTATGTTATGGCTATGGTGGTGAGCTTCCCTATGTTATGTCTACTTCGCTATGATAACAAATGGAGTTATACACCTGCGCTCTAAACTCACTGAGTCACTCTGGATGTTTACCTTGGCCTATCTTTGACCAAAAGTACAGCCATGTTCCTTACAATGGTGTCTCATATAATCAAATTATGATTGAAGGAGACAGAGTTTGGATGGTAGATGGAAGGGCTCAGGCACAAAGGAAGGTTATGTCAACAAAAATGGTGAAGGAGGAAATCTGAAATTCCACTTTCCATACAAGCAATAAAAAACTGGCAAAAAGTGTAAGAATCAACATTTTTGGGACTCTGGAAATAATCAAATGCTTGCAGCAACCCAGGGAATGCTTATTCAAGAAAAAAGCTAAATCTTGCCAACAACAGCAAACTTTGTGGTGTTTAATGTACTTTAGTCCCATTTCCCACTCTGAAGCTCAGCAGAAGCCTTGATAATAAAGCTTAAATTCTTGGCACTTGTTTTACATGGAAAACACCTGAGCATATTTAATCACTAATTTGAAGAGGTTAGAAGAACTTGATAGAGCACTTGAAGTCACTGTAACTGAGAGGAAAGTGGATAGTGCCAGGTGGAGGGGCTTTGGCAGGAGGAGGCTCGCTTCAGATATAGGGAGGGGAAAGGAGGGGAGACCATGTGCCATCTGCTTGTGCAGAGCACTGTTACTTTTTATTCTATGCTTCCTATTTTTGTCCATTAGATAAGGGGCATATGCCAATGGTGAATATGAGAGGACTAGGAATCCTAATGGGCTTTGTAGTCACTGCCAACATCTCCATGCAGATTGACATCTGAGAATTTATGATAAATATTGATTTGTACAGTTGTGTTATAGCTATACAAAATGAACTAAGACATACCCTATGTAATCAATTACCATATCCCACCTATGTCACCCATAGTGTGCCTGCCTCCCTGTCCATTTCTACTGCCACTGCCTTATTCTAAGCCTTTATAGCCTCAATTCTGGATCACCTGCGTTGCCTAATAGGTGACATTCCTAACTTTAGGCTACACCCTTTTCTTCCTCTCTTTTCTTTTTTTCTACAACAGAATTCAGATGTCTACTGCAGTCATGGAGAAGATGCATGTATTCATCCAAGAATGAAGATTTGCTAGCCATTTGCAGTGAAAGCAAAAAGAGATAAAACCAAATTGTCTGTTGAGTCACTTGGGTTGCCTGGCAACAAGTTAACTGAGACGAGAGCCACACTCAACCCCACTTGGGAGGGACTCTGTAGAATTTCAACTTACTGCAGTCTTTCAGGTGCTATCAGCAGTAGCATGAGGTTCTCCTGAGCAATTGCAAACCAGCTGCCAGATCTACTATCAGTGACACTTTCACAACCACGAGAGCTCCCTATGTTGTTAATTGATTGGGTGATCTCAAAGTCCCTGCATAAAGGATGAGCAGCAGGGGGATGGGAGTACTTCTCTGGGAACACAATTCCTGCTCTGTCCAGCCATTCCTGGAACAAGTACTCCTTTCCAGGCAAAGCTGAGAGTCCCAGAATCAGTATGTAATTTGCCAGGCATATTTTGGCTTGCACTGTGAAATATTTGTAGGGTTTAGCTGGGCACTAAAGGATAAAGGGCCAAGGGAGTAGAGCATATTGACAGAAAGTAAGGTGAAATGATAGATCCAAGATGGGCATTCTTTTGCTTTGGCTGCCGTAACAAAATACCACAGACCAGGTAACAGAAATTTATTTTATCACTGTTTTGAAGGCTGGAAGTCCTAGGTATAGATGTGGGCAATGCTGGTTGCTTCTCAGGCCTCTCTCCTTGGTTTTCAGATGGCTGCCTTTCCCCTGTGTCCTCACAGGGTCTCCCCTTTGTGCACGCATTCCTGGTGTTTCCTGGTGTATCCAAATTTCCCCCATTATAAAGACACCACGCAGCTTGGATTAGGGTCCTTCCTAATGGCTTTATTAACAACCACATCTTTAAATGCCCATTTCCAAGTGCAGTCACATTTTGAGGTACTGGGGTTTGGAACTTCAACACATGAATTTTGGGAGAACGCAGTTAATCTTACAACAGATAAGGAGAAAAATGAATACAGTAGGGCAATTTGATGAGAAATTATAAACTAGAGGGTGGGATCCCTAAAGAGAACAAAGACAAAGATAGTGAGACTTGTTAAACAGGGAAGCTATAAAGATAGAAGGTTGTGGTGAGGAATATCTGAAATATTACTTTGAAGATAAAAAACTTTCACTAAATAATACAATCTAGGGTATGGTCTTAGAAGTGGATAGGTGGGGTAAGTAGAAGGTAGACTTCGAAGGTGATTAAGTCAACCCCCAGTGCACTAGAATATGGGACGTATCTCTGATGTGAACATTGAAATAACTCAGAAGGATGGCAGATAGTGGGATAAAGAGGAATGCAGAATCTGACGTGAAAATATACTCTTCTCATTCAGATTTGAGCCATTGCTTCATGGCAGGTGACATGCAGCCAAGTTTCCTAGTATTCTGAAAACCAAGTTGATTTGAATTTGCTATTTAAGGAGGGCACATTTTAAAAGCAGGACTCGGCCAGGTGTGGTGGCTCATGCCTGTAATCTCAGCACTTTGGGAGGCTGAGGTGGGTGGATCACGAGGTCAAGAGATCAAGACCATCCTGGCCAACATGCGGAAACCCCGTCTCTACTCAAAATAAAAAAAATTAGCGGGACATGGTGGCGTGTGCCTGTAGTCCTAGCTACTCAGGAGCCTGAGGCAGGAGAATCGCTTGAACCCAGGAGGCAGAGCCTGGTGACAGAGTGAGACTCCATCTTAAAAAAAAAAGGAGAGAAAGAAAGAAAGGAGGAAAAAAGCAGGACTCTAGCAAGTTTATTTTATACTAAATCTATTGCATTTCATTACTAGTCAAAAAGGTGCTTCGCATGTTTTTTTGTGATCTCCATTGTGTCAGGTATTATATGCAATAATAAGAAAATATAAAACAGTCTCTATGATTAAAGTTTACATTCAAGTTTAAGAAACATAAGTAACATACCTGAGACAGAACCCAAATAATATAAAGAATCTTATATACTAAATTTTGTGATCCAGACTCAGTACTAAAATAATTTGAAGAAGGAAATCAACAACGGATGTTAAAAGAGACAGGAGAAACTGTAACAAGCTGAGGCTGAAGAAATGGGTATGCTTTGAAAAGCAGCAAGAAAGGAAGGAAGTGAAACAAGTATCCTGACAGAGAGCCCAGAAGTGCAAGGGAACATGGCAAGTTTGTGAATAGATAGACTATTATTTGCACCAGAAGGCTAGGCATATATTGCGGAATTTAGAAATCAAAATGTGCAGCACTGAAACAAAAAAGAGCTTACGAAATAAACAACAGTTTAGGATACTGTTAGCTTTCACTGGGAAGAATTCGAAAGCTCTTTAATGTTATAATGCAAATAAATGACCTGAGTGAAGGGATGTTTATAAAAGAATATTTGGATAGGTATAGCCTAAAGCTAGGAAGGTCAACTATTAGGAAATTCAGATGATCTGGAATTTAGGGTATGAGTGCTTAGAACAAGGCTACTGATATGCAGAGGGAGGCACACTATTGGTGACATGGGTGGGATGTGGTATGAAGAGGGAGTCACACTATTGGTGACATGGGTGGGATGTGGTAACTACTTATACAGGATATGTCTTAGTCTATTTTGTGTTGCTATAACAGGATAATTGAGGTTGGGTAATTTCTAAAGAAAAGAGGTTTATTTACATTATAGTTCCGCAGACTGAGAAGTTCAAGAGCATGCCCCTGGCTTCTGGTGAGGGCTTTTATGTTGCATTATAACATGATGCAGAAAGTCCAAGGGGAAGTGGACACTTGAAAGAGATAAAACCTGAAGGGCATCCTGGCTTTCTCATGGAAATTAATCAATTTCTAGCAGAACAAATCCGGTTTCACCAGAGAGAGAACTCTTTGACTACCACGAGAATGGCACCAAACCAGTCATAAGAAATCTCCCGCTATGACCCAAACACCTCCCACTAGGCCCCACCTCCTAACACCGTCACATTGGTGATCAAAATTCAACATGAGTTTTGAGAGGGCCAAAGCAACCCACAACAGAGTGTAATGGGAGATTCTGGGGTAAAGATGATTAAGTTTTTGAGTGTTTCTGATAGATGAAAAGTGGTAGTGTTGTGGTAGAGGGCAGCTAGCTCGAGAAAAAGTTAACTTCTGAACATTTATTTAAAGAGGCTAGCTTCATGTCCTTGTTTAATAATCTAAGTCATGTAGACAAAAAATTTCATATTCATGTAGGAAGCTACTCTGATAAATTAAGTTAAAATAATTGACTCCTCTAAAAGCATATTTATATTTTGTATTATAATATATGTGTATAGAGAACATTTATGAGCATAGAAAATAATACAGAGGTAAATAAATAAAATTTAATGCCAAGAACAAGTGAAATTGTCAGTGTCTCTATTGTGGGGGAAAAGGGAGAGACAAAGACTTTTTGTTTACATAATATATATATAAATTCTCCCTAATTTTAAGCATATTTTTCATACTATTGGTAAATATTTATTACAGAAATTTTAGAAAACTCTCATCTATTTTATTAAATAAGGAATTATTTACTATACTCTTTGGCAATCTACTTTTCTGCTCAATAAAATAGAATTCATATTTTAAAAAATCACTAAATAATCTTCTCCAGAATCTTTTAATGATTTCATAAGATCCTATGGTATATATGCTTTATAATTTTTGTCAAGTATTGTGTAGTTTGATATTTAGGTTATTTGTAATATTTTGTTACTTAATGCAAAGAACAGTCTGATAGCTTATTTTTGAATATATGTATAACTATTCTTTTAGCATAAGTTTCTAGAAATTGAATACTATATAACATTTTGTTTTTTAAAAATTACATTGCCAATTTCTCTCCTGGAAAGAGAAATATCTTTGCCTATTTAGTAGGCAACAATGGCATTTCATTTTTATTTTATTTTATTTTATTTATTTATTTATTTATTTTTTGTTATTATACTTTACGTTATAGGGTACATGTGCACAATGTGTGGGTTTGTTACATATGTATCCATGTGCCATGTTGGTTTGCTGCACCCATTAACTCATCATTTAGCATTAGGTATATCTCCTAATGCTGTTCCTCCCCGCTACCCCCAACCCACAACAGTCCCCGGAGTGTGATGTTCCCCTTCCTGTGTCCATGTGTTCTCACTGTTCAATTCCCACCTATGAGTGAGAACATGTGGTGTTTGGTTTTTTGTCCTTGCAATAGTTTACTAAGAATGATGTTTTCCAGTTTCATCCATGTCCCTACAAAGGACATGAACTCATCATTTTTTATGGCTGCATAGTATTCCATGGTGTCTATGTGCCACATTTTCTTAATCCAGTCTATCGTTGTTGGACATTTGGGTTGGTTCCAAGTCTTTGCTATTGTGAATAGTGCTGCAACAAACATACGTGTGTATGTGTCTTTATAGCAGCATGATTTATAGTCCTTTGGGTATATACCCAGTAATGGGATGGCTGGGTCAAATGGTATTTCTAGTTCTAGATCCCTGAGGAATCACCACACTGACTTCCACAATGGTTGAACTAGTTTACAGTCCCACCAACAGTGTAAAAGTGTTCCTGTTTCTCCACATCCTCTCCAGCACCTGTTGTTTCCTGACTGTTTAATGATGGCCATTCTAACTGGTGTGAGATGGTATCTCATTGTGGTTTTGATTTGCATTTCTCTGATGGCCAGTGATGATGAGCATTTTTTCATGTGGTTTTTGGCTGCATAAATGTCTTCTTTTGAGAAGTGTCTGTTCATATCCTTCACCCACTTTTTGATGGGGTTGTTTGTTTTTTTCTTGTAAATTTGTTTGAGTTCATTGTAGAATCTGGATATTAGCCCTTTGTCAGATGAGTAGGTTGCAAAAATTTTCTCCCATTCTGTAAGTTGCCTGTTCACTCTGATGGTAGTTTCTTTTGCTGTGCAGAAGCTCTTTAGTTTAATTAGATCCCGTTTGTCAATTTTGGCTTTTGTTGCCATTGCTTTTGGTGTTTTGGACAGGAAGTCCTTGCCCACGCCTATGTCCTGAATGGTATTGCCTAGGTTTTCTTCTAGGGTTTTTATGATTTTAGGTCTAACATGTAAGACTTTAATCCATCTTTAATTAATTTTTGTCTAAGGTGTAAGGAAGGGATCCAGTTTCAGCTTTCTACACATGGCTAGCCAGTTTTCCCAGCACCATTTATTAAATAGGGAATCCTTTCCCCATTTCTTGTTTTTGTCAGGTTTGTCAAAGATCAGATAGTTGTAGATATGCAGCATTATTTCTGAGGGCTCTGTTCTGTTCCATTGATCTATGTCTCTGTTGTGGTACCAGTACCATGCTGTTTTGGTTACTGTAGCCTTGTAGTATAGTTTGAAGTCAGGTAGCATGATGCCTCCAGCTTTGTTCTTTTGGCTTAGGATTGACTTGGCAATGTGGGCTCTTTTTTGGTTCCATATGAACTTTAAAGTAGTTTTTTCCAATTTTGTGAAGAAAGTCATTGGTAGCTTGATGGGGATGGCATTGAATCTATAAATTACCTTGGGCAGTTTGGTCATTTTCATGATATTGATTCTTCCAACCCATGAGCATGGAAAGTTCTTCCATTTGTTTGTATCCTCTTTTATTTCATTGAGCAGTGGTTTGTAGTTCTCCTTGAAGAGGTCCTTCACATCCCTTGTAAGTTGGATTCCTAGGTATTTTATTCTCTTTGAAGCAATTGTGAATGCGAGTTCACTCATGATTTGGCTCTCTGCTTGTCTGTGATTGGTGTACAAGAATGCTTGTGATTTTTGTACATTGATTTTGTATCCTGAGACTTTGCTGAAGTTGCTAATCTGCTTAAGGAGATTTTGGGCTAAGACAATGGGGTTTTCTAGATATACAATCATGTCATCTGCAAACAGGGACAATTTGACTTCCTCTTTTCCTAATTGAATAGCCTTTATTTCCTTCTCCTGCCTGATTACTCTGGCCAGAACTTCCAGCACTCTGTTGAATAGGAGTGGTGAGAGAGGGCATCCCTGTCTTGTGCCAGTTTTCAAAGGGAATGCTTCCAGTTTTTGCCCATTCAGTATGATACTGGCTGTGGGTTTGTCATAGATAGTTCTTATTATTTTGAGATACGTCCCATCAATACCTAATTTATTGAGAGTTTTTAGCACAAAGGATTGTTGAATTTTGTCAAAGGCCTTTTCTGCATCTATTGAGATAATCATGTGGTTTTTGTCATTGGTTCTGTTCATAGGCTGGATTACATTTACTGATTTGCGTATGTTGAACCAGCCTTGCATCCCAGGGATGTAGCCCACTTGATCATGGTGTATAAGCTTTTTGATGTGCTGCTGGATTCAGTTTGCCAGTAGTTTATTGAGGATTTTTGCATCAATGTTCATCAAGGATATTGGTCTGAAATTCTCTTTTTTGGTTATGTCTCTGCCAGACTTTGGTATCAGGACGATGCTGGCCTCATAAAATGTGTTAGGGAGGATTCCCTCTTTTTCTGTTGATTCGAATAGTTTCAGAAGGAATGGTACCAGTTCCTCCTTGTACCTCTGGTAGAATTTGGCTGTGAATCCATCAGGTCCTGGACTCTTTTTGGTTGGTAAGCTATTGATTATTGCCACAATTTCAGAGCCTGTTATTGGTCTATTCAGAGATTCAACTTCTTGCTGGTTTAGTCTTGGGAGGGTGTATTTGTCGAGGAATTTATCCATTTCTTCTAGATTTTCTAGTTTATTTGTGTAGAGGTGTTTGTAGTATTCTCTGATGGTAGATTGTATTTCTGTGGGATCGGTGGTGATATCCCCTTTTTCATTTTTTATTGCATCTATTTGATTCTTCTCTCTTTTCTTCTTTATTAGTCTTGCTAGTAGTCTATCAATTTTGTTGATCTTTTCAAAAAACCAGCTCCTGGATTCATTAATTTTTTGAAGGGTTTTTTGTGTCTTTATTTCCTTCAGTTCTGCTCTGATTTTAGTTATCTCTAGCCTTCTGCTAGCTTTTGAATGTGCTTGCTCTTGCTTTTCTAGTTCTTTTAATTGTGATGTTAGGGTGTCTATTTTGGGTCTTTCCTGCTTTCTCTTGTGGACATTTAATGCTATAAATTTCCCTCTACACACTGCTTTGAATGTGTCCCAGAGATTCTGGTATGTTGTGTCTTTGTTCTCATTGGTTTCAAAGAACATCTTTATTTCTGCCTTCATTTCATTATGTACCCAGCAGTCATTCAGGAGCAAGTTGTTCAGTTTCCATGTAGTTGAGCAGTTTTGAGTGAGTTTCTTAATCCTGAGTTCTAGTTTGATTGCACTGTGGTCTGAGAGACAGTTTCTTATAAGTCCTGTTCTTTTACATTTGCTGAGGAGAGCTTTACTTCCAACTATGTGGTCAATTTTGGAATGGGTGTGGTGTGGTGCTGAAAAAAATGTATATTCTGTTGATTTGGGGTGGAGAGTTCTGTAGATATCTATTAGGTCCACTTTGTGCAGAGCTGAGTTCAATTCCTGGATATCCTTGTTAACTTTCTGTCTCATTGATCTGTCTAATGTTGACAGTGGGGTGTTAAATTCTCCCATTATTATTGTGTGGGAGTTTAAGTCCCTTTGTATGTCACCCAGGACTTGCTTTATGAATCTGGGTGCTCCTGTGTTGGGTGCATATATATTTAGGATAGTTAGCTCTTCTTGTTGAATTGATCCCTTTACCATTATGTAATGGCCTTCTTTGTCTCTTTTGATCTTTGTTGGTTTAAAGTCTATTTTATCAGAGACTGGGATTGCAACCCCTGCCTTTTTTTGTTTTGCATTTGCTTGATAGATCTCCTCCATCTCTTTATTTTGAGTCTATGTGTGTCTCTGCACGTGAGATGGGTTTCCTGAATACAGCACACTGATGGGTCTTGAGTCCTTATCGAGTTTGCCACTCTGTGTCTTTTAATTGGAGCATTTAGCCCATTTACATTTAAAGTTAATATTGTTATGTGTGAATTTGATCCTGTCATTATGATGTTAGTTGGTTATTTTGCTCATTAGTTGAGGCAGTTTCTTCCTAGCCTCAATGGTCTTTACAATTTGGCATG
Source organism: Nomascus leucogenys (assembly GCF_006542625.1). Taxonomy (NCBI): domain Eukaryota; kingdom Metazoa; phylum Chordata; class Mammalia; order Primates; family Hylobatidae; genus Nomascus; species Nomascus leucogenys. The sequence goes on along the minus strand of NC_044396.1, from coordinate 42,226,694 downwards.
TTTTTGCAGTGGCTGGTACCGGTTGTTCCTTTCCATGTTTAGTGCTTCCTTCAGGAGCTCTTTTAGGGCAGGCCTGGTGGTGACAAAATCACTCAGCATTTGCTTGTCTGTAAAGTATTTTATTTCTCCTTCACTTATGAAGCTTAGTTTGGCTGGATATGAAATTCTGGGTTGAAAATTCTTTTCTTTAAGAATGTTGAATATCGGCCCCCACTCTCTTCTGGCTTGTAGAGTTTCTGCTGAGAGATCAGCTGTTAGTCTGATGGGCTTCCCTTTGTGGGTAACCCAACCTTTCTGGCCGCCCTTAACATTTTTTCCTTCATTTCAACTTTGGTGAATCTGTCAATTATGTGTCTTGGAGTTGCTCTTCTTGAGGAGTATCTTTGTGGCCTTCTCTGTATTTCCTGAATCTGAATGTTGGCCTGCCTTGCTAGATTGGGGAAGTTCTCCTGGATAATATCTTGCAGAGTGTTTTCCAACTTTGTTCCATTCTCCCCGTCATTTTCAGGTACACCAATCAGACGTAGGTTTGGTCTTTTCACATAGTCCCAAATTTCTTAGAGGCTTTGTTTGTTACTTTTTATTCTTTTTTCTCTAAACTTCCCTTCTCACTTCATTTCATTCATTTCATCTTCCATCACTGATACCCTTTCTTCTAGTTGATCGCTTTGGCTCCCGAGGCTTCTGCAATCTTCGCGTAATTCTCGAAACTTGGTTTTCAGCTCCATCAGCTCCTTTAAGCCCTTCTCTCCATTGGTTATTCTAGTTATTCATTCGTCTAATTTTTTTTCAAAGTTTTTAACTTCTTTGCTATTGTTTTGAATTTCCTCCTGTAGCTCGGAGTAGTTTGATCATCTGAAGCCTTCTTCTCTCAACTCGTCAAAGTCATTCTCCATCCAGCTTTGTTCCATTGCTGGTGAGGAACTGCATTCCTTTGGAGGAGGAGAGGTGCTCTGCTTTTTAGAGTTTCCAGTTTTTCTGCTCTTTTTTTTCCCCATCTTTGTGGTTTTATCTACTTTTGGTCTTTGATGATGGTGATGTATAGATGGGTTTTTGGTGCGGATGTCCTTTCTGTTTGTTAGTTTTCCTTCTACCAGACAGGACCCTCACCTGCAGGTCTGTTGGAGTTTGCTAGAGGTCCACTCCAGACCCTGTTTGGCTGGGTGTCAGCAGCAGTGGCTGCAGAACAGTGGATTTTCGTGAGACCACAAATTCAGCTGTCTGATAGTTCCTCTGGAAGTTTTGTCTCAGAGGAGTACCTGGCCGAGTGAGGTGTCAGTCTGTCCCTACTGGGGGGTGCCTCCCAGTTAGGCTGCTCAGGGGTCAGGGACCCACTTTAGGAGGCAGTCTGTCCATTCTCAGATAACTGGCTGCGTGCTGGGAGAACCACTACTCTCTCCAAAGCTGTCAGACAGGGACATTTAAGTCTGCAGAGGTTCCTGCTGAATTTTTGTTTGTCTGTGCCCTGCCCCCAGAGGTGGAGCCTACAGAGGCAGGCAGGCCTCCTTGAGCTGTGGTGGGCTCCACCCAGTTAGAGCTTCCTGGCTGCTTTGTTTACCTAAGCAAGCCTGGGCAATGGTGGGCACCCCGCCCCCAGCCTCGCTGCTGCCTTGCAGTTTGATCTCAGACTGCTGTGCTAGCAATCAGCAAGATTCCGTGGACATAGGACCCTCCAAGCCAGGTGTGGGACATAATCTCCTGGTGTGCTGTTTTCCAAGCCCGTTGGAAAAGCGCAGTATTAGGGTGGGACTGACCCGATATTCCAGGTGCCATCTGTTACCCCTTTCTTTGACTAGGAAAGGGAACTCCCTGACCCTTTATGCTTCCCGAGTGAGGCAATCCCTCGCCCTGCTTCAGCTCGCACACAGTGCGCTGCACTAACTGTCCTGCACCCACTGTTTGGCACTCCCTAGTGAGATGAACCCAGTACCTCAAACGGAAATGCAGAAATCACCCGTCTTCTGTGCCACTCACACTGGGAGCTGTAGACCGGAGCTGTTCCTAATCGACCATCTTGGCTCACCCCCTAGCATTTGATTTTTAAACTAAACTGTTTCATATTTAAATACGCTTACTATTCCTTTTCTTTTTGAATTATCTGGTGTCCTTTACCCACATTTCTATGGTATCTTTTCTTGTTTTTATTGTTTTGTAGCACATTAAGCCTCATATATGTTATAGACATTTTGCTTAGTTTATTATGTACCTCCTTTAAGACAGAAGAAGAAAGAACAAAATGTTTTTTCTACTCTCGCACTTAACACTTGCCATAATACTTCACCTCTGATTACCAAAGTGGTAAAAATAACAACAAAGAAAGTGGCTCACAAAATAAAGGAGCTTATGTGGTAGTAAATGACAGGGGAGCATAATGCAGAATTTGTATGCTATGAGGCACTGTGGCATATTCAGGGAGGGTGAGGCAAGGGGAAACTTTTAAAGGCAAAGTGAAGAAACTCACGCAAGTTGTTTTGAAATAATTATCATTGGCAATAAGGATTAATAACAAGGGTGGCATCAATACAAGGTTAAATAGGTGATTTGCAGGCAGATGTCAATGTGGAAGTGTTCTTTGTGTAAGATTGCAGTGGTCCTTGTGCAAGATTGTGGTTTTCAGACAATTCTTGTAATAGTTTTTATCATAGGCATGTGTGTACGAGAGCCCCTCTATTATGACCTTCTGACTCCATTTTGTTACGGTTTGGCACAACTGACTTCATTTTGATTCTGACAACTTTCACATTTTCCCATTTGATCCAGATCTTTTCTCTGAAATGATTGTTGATTAATTAACTAGTAGTTAGGTTTGACTGTCCCTTCATACTGGGTGGACCTGTTCTGGTTGGTTTCATCCTGTGTAGAGGAAATAGCCAGCAATTATGAATCAATATCAAGACAATTTGGCTACATTTCGGCAACAAGGAGGTTTAGAAGGATGGGCTCCCAGGTTAAGTTTGCCCAAGTTCATTGTCAAGTTCAATTTTTACCAGTTCCATAGGTATGGGAGGTATTATTCTGAAGCACTGGACCATCATTATTCAGTTAGGTGTTGTACTTCTATAGAAATTTGATGGGAAACAGGCACAATGTTTAAAAAGAATAATACAGAGTAAAAATGACAGCAATGTGATGTCCCAAGTTTGTACAATGGTTTTGAGCCATGAATCTAGGCCTAAAGGCAACCAACAAAACAAATAAACTGACCATGTGGAAGGGAGTGAGACCTGCTGTACAGCCAGATATTAGAGGAAACTAGAAGAATTTAGGATTGAGTCCAGTCTACAGATAGATAATAAAAAATTTTAAAAACCATGAACAGGATTACAATCTAATAACAGGTGTATTATAACTTTTTAAAAAAGTTATCTCTATTTTTACCAAAATAGGTAATCAAAGCAAGGCTAATTTGTTTGCAAACTTGACCTGATTATTTATATAAGTCCAGCAAGAATGGTGATTGATCTCATAGGTTAAAAACTCTTAAGACTAAAAAGCTGAATCAAGGTAAACTTTAGATTTTACCTGCAGTATGTTTAAACAATTGAAATATGACATCCTAGTCAAAACCTCAGTGATATAATCAATGTTTTCAATTGTATCCTGTTATAAAGGAAATAGATTCTTATTGAACTTATGCAAATAGCTATATATTGTCATAAAGCTACCCATGAATAGTTTCTGAACTCTGGAGGGATCAGAAGAAAAAAAGTAAATATTTTGAATTTTGTTTATAAAAACATACTTTACCAAATTACCATAAGCTACAGAGAGCTTAAAAGGAAAGCTTCCTTAAATCTGGAAAACAAAGTATTAAAGTAAAGAACAACAAAATTTTAAGTAAAAAGTTATAAACATTATTTTTATTAGTTATTATCTCATGTAATAAATTCTTGTGCTGCTTGATCTTGGTTAACAATTTCATGAATTTATCCGTTTCTTCATTAGAGTTTTGGATATTTTTACCCAGTCCAATGGTATGATCTTAAAGTTATTAGAAACCTGTATTCAATAGTACTCATCAGAGTTTTTTCCATGAGTAGTTTTAGACTGTATCTAATTGGAAGTTGTTTTAGAGAAAAACCAAAACAATAAATGTCTATGGACAAATACTTAGAATAGCCAGTATTAAGAATCTAATGAGAATGTATTATAACCAGAAATTGATGAGAAAATTTGTTTTATTTTGTGTCATATAACATTTTAACATAATAACTAAAATTATGACTGATAACTTAGATTCTAAAAATTTACATAATTTTTGGAACAGTCATATCAATAACATATTCAAACAAATATAACATTAAAAGATTAAGCATCATTTCTTATTTTGAGAATGCCTCTCATATGATTTAATATAGTAAATAAGCCTAATTAGTTTAATATCTCTATTTTTACAAAATGAGAGAGATCAAATAGACTCAATTTAGAATTTGATTTTAGAGTTTGTAGAATGTCAAAAAGTTTAAAACACTTGATCAATATAGGATCCCAGATCACTGTGAGAAAGTAATTCATTTAACCAGAGTGATAATTAAAAGACTTGAAAATCAAATACAGAAAAGTACATAGTACTTTCTACAAACTAGAAAGAAAAAAAATCTTAACTCCTGGAAGGTTTAGTTTTCTTAAGTAATCAAGGACCTAAAAAGACAGCACAAAACACAAGAAATTCTCTTGATAAACCATAGAACCTTTATTTCCTAGGCCAATTACCAAAAAAGTAGAGAACTTTTACTATTTTTAAAATTAAGAGTAGATCAGTACTCCAAGAAAACCTTTTTGTTTTAACACAGGACGAATTTTTAGTTTTATGTCAGTATTATTTTGATATCAATGTTTAATCTTTAGAAAAACATACAAACAATTCCCTTTTAGTTTTAGCCACCCTGATCACATGCAACATTCCTTTTATAAGATTCATTTTTCACAAACCTTTTACAAATTGCTCCAACTTTCTATAACTTGCTCAAATCTAGTTTTTTTCCCATACTGTCCCCGTTTTTATATTGAAGCAACCAGTTATTCTACAAAAATGTTACTTTTCTTTTCCCTCATCATTTTGACCATACAAGATTGTCTGTCATACAAAGAATAATTTTCCACCTTTCTCTTTTCTATTTTCCTTACCAAAAATATATTCCCAGACTTATAACTTTCTTTGCATTTGTCTCTCTTACTCACTGGTTCCTTATTTTCTTTATAAATTCACATTATGAAATGACCTTTAAGTAACCTCAGACTTATACAAAATCACTCTTTTTAAACAAAAAATATATCCTCATGTCTTTTTACAATTTTTCTCATCAAACACACATCTCGGTTTTTCTTATACACTTTGTATATGGATTTACATATATTAATTAAAAATATTAACTCAGTAGCCTTAATTTTTAGAAAAAAATCCAGAAAGTGAGCAATTTTTAAACTGTCTTGACACATATCAAATTTGATAAATATGCATTTCATGATTTTTAGGAGCATTTTTTTTTTCAGAGAACACTTTTTCAATGTGGATGAGGACATAGTTATGAACAAATACAAATATATATTTTTTATAAAATTTAAGAAGCCAAGAATAAACTTAATGTTTAGCAATTAATGTTTCAATATTTTAACTTATTTGGATTACTCATGAAAAATTTCCTGAGGTGTGAGATAAAGCTAGCCATCATTTCAAGTTATTTCTGTATTAACCACTTTTATAGGAGGTGAATATCAGGCAGGCATCAGAAAAACAAGAACCTGAAGAGTTAAATATATGAATATCTTATTTTACTGCTGTGGTTGATATATATGAAGTAATGGACACAGCATTGTACTCTTATTTGAATATTTTTCTTAGATCAGACTCATACTCTTATGATCTTAAATATCTAATAGAGATAAAATTTGTGTGTCTGCATTATATTTAATATTAACAACTGTCAACACATCTTAAATTATCATTTTATCCACCAAAAATTGTCTCAGATTACATAAGCCTTAAAAAATTTGGGTTAGTTTCTACTTTTCTGACAGTTTTAGATATGCTCACTTATTTCTATGTCAATTTTTTTTTTTTTGAGACAGAGTCTTGCTCTATCACCCAGGCTGGAGTGCAGTGGCACGATCTCTGCTCATTGCAACCTCCGCCTCCCAGATTCGAGTGATTGTCCCGCCTCAGCCTCCCGAGTAGCTGGACTACAGACACCCACCACCACGCCTGGCTAACTTTTGTATTTTTAATAGAGACAGGGCTTCACCATGTTAGCCAGGCTGGTCTCGAACTCCTGACCTCACGTGATCCACCTGCCTCGGCCTCCCAAAGTGTTAGGATTACAGGCGTGAGCCACCGTGCCTGGCCCTCTATGCCAATTTGAATGATGCCTTTTATTAATGTTAGTAGAAAAGAGCTTTACAATTTTTTATTTGCTCAATTTTTAAATAGTCAAAAATCATGCCAACAAGAAAGAAAGTGGGCAGAGGAGCAGAACATATAGTTAGCGGGGTTCTGAGAAAAGGAGTTTCAGTTGACTGAGAAACTCCCATGAGAGAAGAAGGATCTAACAGAGAAAACAGAGAGGCTTTAAAAAATTGTAGCTTGAACATCAGCTTCCAATTAAGTTGACTTCTCACCATACAGTTCTTAAAAAATTATTCAAAAATATCTTGTTATTAGATTTCAGCTGGGACAACAACAAATATTCCTGGCAGTATTGAACTCCGTTTCTTTCTGAGTGTGTAATTTCATTTTCACTTAGAAGAGAAGGTCGAAAAAACAAACCAAAGGTTTCTATCATCCTCCAAATATAAACCAAAGTTTCAAACCAAATGTTTTCAATTGTGATTCAAAATTACTAAGCCATTTATGGCTTAACCATGGGTGCAAAAGACATCCCCAAAGAGGCTGCAAAAAGGCATCCCCAAAGAGGTTGCGGAAGGTTGCAAGATCCAAAGTTTCTCCCGAAGATACCCTAAAAATGTGAACACTCTTAAGTGTTAACAAGGCAATGAAGGCTGAGACAATTAACGTAGATTTCCCTGAGAACCACAGCTGGACAGAGGCACTTTTGCCTGTTGAACTCCTAGCCAGATGGCTGGTTGTTTGAAGCCAACCTGACAACTTGTGTTTCTCTGGCTGGCAGATACCAGAGAGAATATCCTCATTGGTCACAAAGCCAAGATCTCAGTGATTTTTCTCCTTATGACAAATCACACAAAAGAAAAAGACAAGGACTGTTTTTGAGAGGCTGTGGATCAATTACCAATGGGAAACTGGAACCATATTCAAAAGAGTCACAATTCTCTGTAATCCCAGCACTTGGGGAAGCTGAGGCCAGTGGATCATGAGGTCAGGAAATCGAGACTATCCTGGCTAACATGGTGAAACTCCGTCTCTACTAAAAATACAAAAAATTAGCCGGGCGTGGTGGTGGACACCTGTAGTTCCAGCTACTTGGGAGGCTGAGGCAGGATAATGGCATGAACCTGGGAGGCATAGCTTGCAATGAGCCGAGATCACACCACTGCACTCCAGCCTGGGCGACAGTGCAAGACTCCATCTCAAAAAAAAAAAAAAAGTCACAATTCAAATTACGAATTCTTACAAATAGTTATCTCTCCTGCCAATTTCCATTTGGCAGTGGAAAGAAACAATGAAGGGACAAGGGAAATTGTTTGCATTCCCTTCTAAACCAGGCACTACAGCTAGAGATCCAGGAAAGCTGATTTTGGTAAGAATTTTTACCTTTTGCTGGCTTTTGTCAGATCTCTCAGGATCCCATCTGTAGACTGTGAAGCCAGTGGGGTGCCACAGTCTATAGGGTCCTGGCTGGATCAGGGAATGAAATCAACGTAATATAGATTAACAGAACAAAAGTATAATACAAGTTGTACATGGCCGGTGAGCCCTCATAAGAAAGTGGAGACTCAAAAGAGGCAGTCAGTTACCAATATCTGGACTGCACAAGGAAGAGTAAACTGAAAATGTGACCAAGAAGGCTTAAAAGACAAGTTACTCTACAAGGTTCACAGGTATTCTTTCAGTTTCAACTTCATATCCAAGAAGATAAAAATCTTGCCTTTCCAGCCAAGGTGGGTGGATCACGAGGTCAGGAGATCGAGACCATCCTGGCTAACATGGTTAAACCCTGTCTCTACTAAAAATACAAAAAAATTAGCTGGGCATGGTGGCGGGCACCAGTAGTCCCAGCTACTTGGGAGGCTGAGGCAGGAGAATGGCGTGAACCTGGAGGCAGAGCTTGCAATGAGCTGAGATCAGCACCACTGCACTCCAGCCTGGGTGACAGAGCCAGACTCCTTCTCAAAAAAAAAAAAAAAAAAAAAAAAAAAAATCGGAATTGATGGCTGTGGAGAGATGAAACAGGCAAGTAGTTAACAAATTTTGGGAAAAAAGGGAATTCAGCTAGACAAGGATAAAGACAAGGATAAAGAGAAGGAGGAATTATAGGAAGGGGAGGGGCAGAGTCCAGAGAAGGAAATTCAGCCAGCTTTCAGGCAGTACTTTGCAGTGAGGCTTTTTTTTAAGTCCTGAATGTGCTCTCTGAAACCTTAAGATGCTAATTAAAAATGTATGTCTCATTTGAACTGTTTAATACTGTAACCATAGTCTTCTAATTTTAGTTCTAACACACATAAGCTTGGGGAGTTTGAATAATCCTCATAATGATCATGAAAGCTTTAAATTATCCTTGGTGTAACATGTCCATTGGTTCAAAAGTGTGCATAAAGAAGGGTCATAGTATTTGAACATATAACCACCTGGAGCTCCTGAAAATCTGGCATGCTTTAGAATTTGAGGATTCATTTCATTTCTCATTAATTTCTCAAGAGCAAAAGAAAATCCTGTAATCACTGTCAAGGAACTTTAAGAGTTTGGGTAAAGTGTTTTGTTTTGACATAGCATGGGATACTTTTTCTGCTTGTTTGACAGCCTTTGCCCTAGTTTTCCAACCTGTGACCAAGTTTTCCCTGTTGCACATAGATTTTCTCTAGATTGGTACATGGCTTAGTGGTGATCTTGCCTGTCTGTGACCCAGTGTATCCTCACATGAGAGACTTTGTTCCCTCATAGAATGGTGATTACCATCCTAATGGGTTTTAACTAATCAACCTGTGTCCACCATTGGTATGTTCACTTTTGCTTTGCAAAGTTGTTCAGAAACAAACAATGAAAAAACAAAGAGCCAATTTACTTACAGACAATGCCTAAAAAAACAAAACCAGGGTACTCAACAGAAACAGAAAGACAAACTGCCTTTATACCAGAAACGACTTGCCAGAAAAGACAAAAAGTCTTTTATAGCCCCAGGAGGGATGCAAGGTCCTTTATTAAGGTGGTCTCATTCAAGCTAGATCTCAAATACAGTCAAAGAGCTCCTATCAAAAACAGGGAGCTCAAACTGAGAGAAGACTCCCCGGGGCAGAAAAGGTGAGCTGTGAAAACGCAATCCTCAAAAGGGCTCAAGTGGGTACTGTACACTAGTCCAAGCAATACCAACTTCTTCCAAAGGTGATCTTACTTCAGATCCCACTTCTGACACCAGATTATGTCGGCCTAAAATAACAACAGGGAGAGTGGATCTCAAAATAAATGAGTTTACTTGAGAATGAATGACAGGGGATTACAAACCAGGAAGTGTGTGCTATGATGGATCAAAGGCATATTCAGGGAAGTAGAGGCAAGTTGAAACTTTTAAAGAAAAAATGAAGAAGGTTATATAAGTTCTTCCAAAATGATTACCTTGGTTGTGGTGGTCTTTGTGCAAGATTGTGGTTTTTAGACCATTCTTGTAATAGTTTTTATCACAGATGTGTGCATGTGAGAGCCCCTCCTGAATCCATTTTGTTAGGGTGTGGCATAAGTGACTCTATCTTGATTCTGACAGCTTTCACACCCAACACACCAAGCAATTCTCTAGCAGACACCAACTGGGTGTCTTATAATTTTTATTTTATTTTATTTTTATTTTTTTATTTTTTGAGACAGAGTCTCACTGTGTCACCCAGGCTGGAGTGCAGTAGTGCGATCTTAGCTCACTGCAAGCTCTGCCTCCTGGGTTCAGGCCATTCTCCCACCTCAGCCTCCCAAGTAGCTGGGACTACAGGTGCCCGCCACCATGCCTGGCTAATTTTTTGTATTTTTTAGTAGAGACGGAGTTTCACCATGTTAGCCAGGATGGTCTCAATCTCCTGTTCTCGTGATCTGATTGCCTCAGCCTGCCAAAGTGTCAGGATTACAGGCGTGAGCTACCGCACCCGGCCTTATAATTTATTTCTGTTCTGACACTACGTGGAGATAGCATCAGATCCCACAGGTTGACTCAGTCCCACCAGACTTCTCCCCATTTCAGACACCAATCACAAGTAGTCTCTGTCATCTATACTTCTGACTGACAAGCTATTAATCAAAGTTCCCACCACTTCATTCTTGGGTTTGATTAATTTGCCAGTCTGTCTGGAATTGGTTCCTTCTGCTGGGTTCTTGGTCTTGCTGACTTCAAGAATGAAGCCACGGGTCCTCACAGCGAGTGTTACAGTTCTTAACGATAGTGTGTCTGGAGTTTGTTCCTTCAGATGTTCAGATGTGTCTGGAGTTTCTTCCTTTTGGTGGGTTCATGGTCTCTCTGGCTTCAGGCATGAAGACACAGACCTTTGTAGTGAATGTTACAGCTCTTAAAGGTGGCATGTTGGGAGTTCTTTGTTCCTCCTGGTGGGTTTGTGGTCTTGCTGACTTCAGGAGTGAAGCCACAGACCCTCGTGGTGAATGTTACAGCTCATAAAGGTAGTGCAGACCCAAAGAGTGAGCAGCAGCAAGATTTATTGTGAAGAGCAAAAGAACAAAGTTTCCACAGTGTGGAAGGGGACCCAAGCAGGTTGCTGCTGCTGGCTCGGGTGGTCAGCTTTTATTCCATTATTTGGCCTTGCCCATGTCCTGCTGATTAGTCCATTTTACAGAGCACTGATTGGTCCATTTTACAGAGTGCTGATTGGTCCATTTTTACAGAGTGCTGATTGGTGCATTTACAAACCTTTAGCTAAACACAGAGTGCTGACTGGTGCATTTTTACAGAGTGCTGATTGGTGCGTTTACAAACTTATAGCTAGACACAGAGTGCTGGTTGGTGTGTTTACAGTCCTTTAGCTAGACAGAAAATTTCTCCAAGTCCCCACCCAACCCAGAAGCCCAGCCGGCTTCACCTCTCAATCCCCCCTTTAAACAGGACACCCCAACTGCTGTTGGGAATTGGGCAATGACTGCTGTAGCTACTTCCTGCTGGATGGGGTGAAGAAGGGGCCCTTCAGTTGTAGTGTCGTCCAGAGGGGAACTCTCTAGGCCAGTGAAAGGGCCAGTGGGTCAGTCCAGGGGTCCTTTGTAGAAGTTGTTAGTTGAGCTTATTTGGGGTTCCATTTGTAAGACCATCTGTAGATGATGGCCTTGATTCTAGAGGAAACAAATTTGACAAGGAGGTTAAAAATACAGGGCCCAAAGGCAAGTAATAGCAAGATGGCTTCCATGGGACCTAGAAAGGAGAGAAGCCATGTTGCCCAACTCCAGAGGTTGGTATAAAAGTTTGAAAGGCATTGCTGATTTCAGAAGCCTTTTCCTGTAAATGCCAGGCAGCATCTCATACTATCCCTGACTGGTTAGTGTAAAACAACACTCTTCCCCTAAGAAGGTGCAGAGTCCTCCTTTCTCAGCAGTGAGGAGGTCTAGGCCTCAGTGGTTTTGGAGAGTCACTGCTGCCAAAGAGTCTATTTGGGATTGTAGAGTAAGGATAGATTTCGTTATTTCTTGAAAACTGTCTGAGAAATCCTTTGAGAGTGTGTGGTAGTAGGATAATGAAGTAGATAAATTGGCTATTCTGGTTCCTGTAGCAGTAGCCATTCCTAACCGTATAAGTAGGGATATTAGTGTACAGCTCTGCACTGACAAACTTGAGCTTTGAGGGGTACTGATAGGTTCTGATTTCCTGGGGTAACGTTAATGTTGGGACTTAGAAAGACTAAGGTGCAGGTGCCTGTCCAGTTTGTGGGGAGGCAGCTATAGGTCGACATTCCACATAAGAATATACTTTGGCTGGGTAGAGAGAACTGGTTGTGTGTGTTAAAAAGGTGGGTGAATTTGTTGTTTTCATTTTCCCATACTCCTAGAGTACTTGCCAAGGTAGCTCCAGTGAGTGGCTGGAAAGGGGTGTTGGGAACCAACTGAGTGGCTCCCTGTGTTCTATTTTCTCGTTGGAGAAAAAACCATTTTGTATCTACTAAGAAGCATTTGAGAGAGTGATTGAAAGAGGGGATGAGAAGGCATTCACTAGTGGTGGGGGTGCTGCTGCAGAGGGTTCAGGGGGTGAATGGTCATGCAGGGAGTATGTTTGCCGTTATAAAACCTGGACTTTTTGTTAAGCAGGAAGGAGGTGATGATTTTTTGGGGTCCTGAGAAGCAGACAAGCCATCTGAATGGGGCTGTTTGGGAGACTTGGAAGTTACTATGATCAGTTGGGGCTTGAAGTTGTAGGGCGTAATTACGCTGATGGGGTAGTAGGTGCCCCAGGGGCAGGCCCAATAACAGGTTGCGTTGGATGCATAAAGGGGCTTGGAAAGTTAAGATGGTATTTGTAGTTACAGGGCAGTGTATGGGCTTTTCATTGTTTGCGTAATAAGTGTGGTTGGAAATGTAAGAATGTAAAAGTTGGATTGCACGTCCTGTTAGGGTATTCTTGGTCCTATCAGAGATGGGGAAGTCAGCTAATGACTGCATATTTAGAAGTTGGAAAGGGTCTTTTCCTTCATAATGAGGGTGGTAGGTTAAGTTGGTAAAGATGCAATTTTTTTGCAGGAATGGGAGTGGCAACATAAGCAGATGTTGATAGAGAGATTCAAAGCCAACAGTCATTTGCCAGGGAATGATTGGACTGGTTTAACAGAGAGTGGGTTAAGTTGAGAGTCTTGTAGAGATAATTAGGAGCTAGTGGAAGGGGAGGGGTGATTGTATGAGGTATCCAAGGAAGCGGGATAGGCAAAGAGTAAATAGGAAGGTAAAGAGGGTGCTCTGGAAGATGAAATCATTTTATCCAGTCTGAGTTAAAGGTAGGAGTAAATTGCTGTCAGAAGGAATGAAGATAGAAAAAAGGTTGATGTGGTTAGGATTTTCATCCTGGCAGGAGCTACAGTATATAGTCCTATTGCAAAGAGTATGGTTAGTATGCTACTTAATGATGTGATGAAACAGTAAAAGGATTCCATTAAAGAGGCAAGGAGAGGTGTTAAAGATTAAGCAGGTTTTCACTTATCTTTTTTAAGGAGGAAGGGGTTTTTCTTCAGGATCAGTGGTAAGAGCGTTTTCAGTCTAGGATGTTTCCTTCCAAAACAGGAGATGCTAGTCCTCCAACAGTTTGCAGGTGTATTGAGGCTGCTCTGGCTGATCTTGGGGATCCTGAGCTGATGGCCCCACAGGTTCCTCAGGGGGTGTCCAAAATTTAACTTGGGCGTGGTGAATCCAAGATTCCACTCCTGCCACCTTAACTGCAGTGGGGGTAGAGAGGATTACTGAGTATGGTCCTTCCCACAGAGTCCATAGATGGGGAGGTAGAGGGGAGAAATTTGACCAACACTAGATCTCCTGGTTGAAACAACTCTGTTCGCTTTTCTCTGTGACATCCTTCAGGTAGGTTTTTAAGGTTTTGTTGATATTTTGCCAAAGAAGTTATATCTTTGACCAAGTTGGCTGTTTCCTGATCAAGTAGGAGGTCATTTGTGAGAAAAGGTTGTCCATACATCATTTCATATGGACTGAGCCCCATATTGTGAGGAGAATTTCAGATTCTCAACATGGCCGTGGGCAAAAGAGTAGGCCATGGGAAGTGAGTTTCTTGTGTTAGTTTCCTTAAGTGCCTCTTCAGTGTTTCGTTTGCCTTCTCAACCTTCCCTGAGGATTGTGGCCTCCAGGTGCAGTGAAGGTGATATTGTATCCCTAGCACCCTGGAAATTCCCTGAGTTATCATGGCTTTAAAAGCCAGACCATTGTCACTCTGTAAGCTTTGGGGAAGCCCAAATCTAGGAATTATTTCATGAATTAGGACTTTAATCACTTCCTGAGCCTTCTCTCTCTTGCAGGGAAAAGCTTCTATCCAATTTGTAAAGGTATCAACACAGACCAACAAGTATTGAAATCCCTTTGACTTAGGCATATGAGTGAAGTCTAACTGCCAGTCCTCTCTGGGATAGTGACCTATTCTTTGTTTTCCCAAAAGGGCCTTACGATGGACCAAGGGATTATTCTTTTGGCACACCTCACAGGCTTTGACTACCTGTCAGATGGTCTGGAGGAGATTTGGCCCTGTAAATAGGGATTTGGCCATTTGATGAGTGTTTTCAATAACCATATGAAAAGTTTGGTGGAGGGTTTTAAGTATTTTCCACTGGCTGGCTTCAGGTATAAGTATCTTTCCTTCTTCTGTCATTAACTACCCCAAAGGGAGAAAACTATGCCCCTGTGAAAATCCCCCTTCTGTTTCAGTTGGGGAATACTGGGGCTTAATCTCTTGGAGGGGGTTGTTCCATACCAAGGGTCCTTCCATAGGTATTCTAATGGGATGTTCTGCCTGGCAGCAATTTTGGCCTCAGGATCTGCCTGACGGTTTCCTTCTGCCTTTTCTCCTTCACCTTTCTGATGGCTTTGGCAGTGTGAGAGTGCCACCTCCTTCGGTTTTTGCACTGCTTGCAATAACACCATAATTTCCTGGTGGTATTTAATGGGGGTTCTCGCAGAGGTTAGGAACTCCCTTTCTTTCCATATTGCAGCATGGGCATGTAGGATTAGATAAGCATACTTGCTATCTGTATACACATTTATTGTTTTTCCCTTTGCCAGTTCTAAGTCTCGGGTAAGTGCCACCAGTTCTGCTAACTGGGCGCTGGTCCCTGGGGGAAGAGGCTTATTTTTAAGTACAGTTACATTACTAACTATGGCATAACCTGCCCTTCACATCCCATTCTCCACAAATGAACTTCCTTCGGTAGACAGGTTAAGGTCAGGATTAGCTAAGGGGACTTCTAAGAGGTCATCTTGGGTGGCATAAATCTGGGCTATAATTTGTTGGTAGTCATGCTTGATTGGTTCCCCATCCTCTGGGAGAAAACTGGCGGGTTGAAGGCCATGCACATACATATTTGAAGCACCGGTCCCTCAAGGAGTAGCACCTGGTATTTAAGTAGGCGGTTGTCTGATAGCCATAAACTTCCTTTGGCACCTAGTATGCCATTTACATCATGAGTAGTCCAGACAGTGAGATCCTTTCCTTGTATTATTTTGATAGCCTCTGACACTAAGATGGCCACTGCTGCAACTACCCATAAACAGTGAGGCCAGCCTTTTGCTACTACATCAACTTCCTTACTTAGATATGCCACTTGTTGTGGGGTTGTCCCACGAATCTGAGTAAGGACTCCAAGAGCTATTCCTGCTCTCTCTGTGGTGTACAAAGAGAAGTTTTGTCCTGTGGGAAGGCTTAAAGCTGGAGCTTGTACTAGGGCCTGCTTTAAAGTTTTGAAGGCTGTTTCTGCCCCTGGTTCCCATTCTACTAGATGAGTATTTGCCCTCTGGGTCTCCTTGATTAGAGTATAGAGGGGCCTGGCTATCTCGCTGTATTCAGGGATCCATAGTCGGCAAAAGCCGGTGATTCCAAGGAACCCCCGCAACTGTTTTAATGTCTTAGGGTGAGGGTAAGCCAGTATGGGCTGTATTCATTCCTTGCTGATGGCCCTGATCCCTCTGTCTAATATTAGGCCTAGATATTTGACCTGCTGTAGGCAAAGCTGGGCCTTCGACCCAGACACCTTCTACCCTTGATTAGCTAGAAAGTTCAAGAGATCTAGAGTAGTCTGCCAGCATGAGGCTTCTAAACTGGTAGCCCAAAGTAAATCATCCACATGCTGAAGGGCCAGAGTGCCTGGACTTGAGAACTGGCCCAGATCTTGGGCCAGTGCCTGACCAAACAGGTGAGGGCGATCCCTAAACCCTTGGGGCAAGACCGTCCACGTAAGTTCAGACGTGTGGTCTGTGGGATCCTAAAGGCAAAGAGAAACTGGGAGTCAGAGTGCAGGGGATACAGAAGAAGGCATCCTTGAGGTCCAGAACAGTGAACCATTCTGCTTCCTCTGGTATTTGAGAGAGCAGGATATAGGGGTTTGGTACAACTGTATATAGAGGCATTACTGCCTCATTGATGAGTCTAAGATCTTGCACTAGTCTCCACTGACCATTTGGTTTTTGTACTCCTAGAATTGGGGTGTTGCAGGGATTGCTGCATTTCCTTACTAAGCCTTGAGCTTTTAAATATTTAACAATATCCTGTAATCCTTTATGAGCTTCAGGCCTTAAGGGATATTGCCATTGATAAGGAAAAGGTGTGGGATCTTTTAGCCTGATTTGGACTGGGTGGGCATTTTTTGCCCTTCCAAATTGTCCTTCCAATGCCCAGACTTCACAGTTGATTCCCTCCTCAAGTAGGGGACAAAAATTGGGTAACTTGTTCCCCATGTTCATGTAAATAGTAGCTCCAGCTTTGGCTAATATATCCCTCCCTAATAAGGGTGTGGAACTTTCAGGCATAACAAGAAAAGAATGTGAAAAGATCAAAGTCTCCCAATTACAAGTGAGGAGGTGGGAGAAATACCTGGCTACAGGCTGTCCCAGGATTCCTCAGTTGGTAACGGACCTTAAGGACAGTCGTCTGGGACAGGAGATTAACACTGAGAGGGCTGTGCCAGTGTCCAGGAGGAAGTCAATTTCCTGGCCCTCAATGGTTAAACATGCCCGGGGCTCAGTGAAGGTGATGACGTGAGCTGGCGCTTGCCCTGGGCACCCTCAGTCCTATTGTTGGATCATTTGTTTGGGGGCTTCTGGCCTGGGGGCTCTGGATGTTGTCCTCTGGGGCAATGCATCTTCCAGTGACTGCCTTGGCATAGTGAACATGGCTGAGGGGGCAGCTTGTTTCTGGTAGGACAATCTTATTTAAAGTGTCCGTGTAAACCACACTGACAACAAGACTTACCAGGTGATTGGCCTACTCCATTTTCTGTCCTCTCTGAACCACCAAGTTTCATTTCTCTGAGGGCCATGACTAAGGCTGTGGCCTTTCTCTGGTCTCGCTTTTCCTTTAGGGGCTGTTCCTCTTGGTCCCTATTATAGAGCACCAAAGTTGCGAGGTTTGATAATGCCGCTAGATTTTGTCCAGGGCCTAGGCTCATTTTTGGAGCTTTCTCCTGATTTCTGTGGCTGATTGGGTAATAAACTTATATTTTAGAACCAACTGACCCTTGAGCGAGTAGAGTGACAGGGGAGTATATTTTCTTAAGGCCTTCCATAGCTGCTTGAGGAGGACAGAAGGATTTTCTTCCTTTCCCTGAGTTATGGTGGACATCATTGAACAATTCATGGGCTTTTTCCTAATTCTCCTTAGTCCTTCTAGAACACAGGTCAACAGATGTTTGCGACTCCAGTCCTCATGATCTGAGCTGAGGTCCTAGTGGGGATCCATACTGGGAATGGCTTGCTGACCAGTAGGGAATTTGTCCCATTCTTCGGCTGTCATTCTATCATTTACTTGACTAAGATACCAGGTATCTCCAAACTCTTGGGCTGCAGCTAAAGCTGCATTCTTTTCATTAAAGGCCAGGGTTTGATCTAACAATAGCATGACATCTCTCTAAGTGAGATTGAAGGTTTGCCCTAGGCCCTGTAGGACATCTGTGTACCTATCAGGATCATCTGAAAACTTCCCCAGGTCTGCCTTGATCTGCTTTAAATCAGAGAGTGAGAAAAGGATATGTACCTGGGTTGGGCCAAATTCCCCTCCCCCTACAGCTTGAAGGGGACATAACTGATAGCCTGGGGGTTTTTGTGGTCCTTTGGAGATTTCCTTGCTTATTTCCTTCTGGACTGGGGAGATTAGAGGAGGCTTATCATTAATAGGAAGGAGAGCTATGGGGAGGCTAGGATATGGGGGTAAGCTGAGAGTTCCTCCTGTGGGATGTAAATTGCAAGCTTTGCATAGCTGTGTATTTTCCTTCAATGAAAAGGAAGCTTGATGTAAGGTATTTCACTCCATTTGCCTTCCCTCTTACAGAAAAGGTCAAGTTGCAGGATAGTATTATAATTTATACGTCCCTCAGTTGGCCATTTTTCCCCATCAGAGAGAGAATATTGGGGCCAGGCCATAGCACAGAAAAAAATGAGCCACCTCTTTTTCAGGGTTTGTGGGTCAAATTGGTCCCAATAGTTTAGGATGCATTTCAAGTGTGAGCCTGTTGATGCCTGTGTGTTTCCCATCTGAAAGACAAAACCACCCATGGTTTTGATTTGTTTGTTTCTCCCCCCACCTAAGAACCCACAACAGTCCCTGGACCCTGCTGATTGCAATAGTTGTGCTCACTGACGCAGCAGCAGAAACACCTCTTGCCCTAGAACCTGCAATGGTCCCTGGACCCTGCTGATCGGAATAGTTGCACTCACGGATGCAGCAGCAGAAACACAAGTTTTCCTCCTAGACCACAAGGAGGACCAAGGGAGGTCAGATTTATGGGCCTTTACTGATGCATTCTCGAAAACCCGCACCCTTGCCTGTCCTCCTAGATCACAAAAAGGACTGAGAAAAATCAGATTTAGTGGCCCTTACTGGTGCATTCTCAAAAATCTGTTAGAGTCCTAAGCATTCTCTTGTTAGTATTGGGACCTTACCTGTGTCCTATAAAGATGTTATGCCCCAAGAATGAAGTGGAGGGCCATATCCTGAGAGAGGGGAGGGATCTCCAGGGTTGGAAGAGTGATGCCCTTTGTCCTCACTTATATGAATAGGAAGGATACAATTTTTGAGGCTCCCCATATCCTAGCTTCAGGAATAGCTTTTGTTAGGTCTGCTTGTCTGAGGAGGGATCCTAAAATTCCAGATAGTCCCCCATACAATGGGGCTTTCGGCAAAAATTATGTCTTTCTGATTGGTGAGCCCGGGTGCCTAAAGAAGGTAACAGAGTTCTGGAGTTTAAACTAGAAATCATTCTTATAGGAAAAACTAGAAAAGCACCAGAGACAGGGAGTGGTTTTTAGAAATGGGACTAGCCTCGGAGAAGAGAGGCAAGAGGAAGTTTGTCTGACAGGCATTAGGACCTAGGAGGCAAGTGTCAGGATAGATAGGATAGATGGGCGAGTCTCACTTGGGTGACATGACTTTGAGAGTTCTGCTCATAGCTGCAGGGTCAACCAACCTGTTGTTGGGACCCCAGAACTGTATGGCTTTCCTCTCTATCGACTCTCAGCTCAGCCCAGAAGTACAGGAAAAGTGGAAGCTGGTCCAGGTAAACCAACACTCCCAACTCCAAAGAGTCAGGGGTTGTTAGAGAGCTCTTTCCCAGAAAGCCTGACACCCGTGTCTTTAGATTGGTGGCCATGCTAGTCACTTTCAACTGGCCAATGGGCACCCGGTATTTAGCCCCTAAATTCTAAGGAAAAATAGGACAGGGTAGCAAGTCAAAGGGGTTCAATGGTACTCACCACTTGGTGATAAGTGAGTCCCTTCGCGATTGCCAAAATATGTCCAGAATTGGTTCCTTCCGGTGGGTCCTTGGTCTTGCTGACTTCAAGAATGAAGCCACAGACCCTCGTCTGTGAGTGTTACAGTTCTTAAAGATGGTGTGTCCAGAGTTTGTTCCTTCAGACATTCACAGTGAGTGTTACAGCTCTTAAAGGTGGCGCATCCAGAGTTGTTTGTTCCTCCTAGTGGGTTCGTGGTCTCTCTGACTTCAGGAGTGTAGCTGCTGACCTTTGCAGTGAGTGTTACAGCTCTTAAAGATAATGTGGATCGAAAGAGTGAGCAGCAGCAAGATTTATTGTGAAGAGCAAAAGAACAAAGCTTCCACAGCGTGGAAGGGGACCCAAGCGGGTTGCCACTGCTTGCTCAGGTGTCCAGCTTTTATTCCCTTGTTTGGCCCCTCCCACATCCTGCTGATTAGTCCATTTTACAGAGCACTGATTGGTCCATTTTACAGAATGCTGATTGGTGCGTTTTTACAGAGTGCTGATTGGTGCGTTTACAAACCTTTAGCTAGACACAGAATGCTGATTGGTGCATTTTTACAGAGTGCTGATTGGTGTGTTTACAAACTTTTAGCTAGACACAGAGTGCTGACTGGTGTGTTTACAATCCTTTAGCTAGACAGGAAAGTTCTCCAAGTCCCTTCCTGACCCAGAAGCCCAGCTGGCTTCACCTCTCATTAGGACAGCTCACAGAGCTCAAAGAAACACTTACTTATGTGTACTGATTTATTATAAAGAATATTACAAATGATACAAGTGAATAAATGGATGAGGAAATAGGGCAAGATACACAGAGAAGGAGCACAGAGCTTCCATGTCCTTTCTGGGCACATCACCCTCCTAGCGCCTCCACATGTTCAGCAACCCAATAGCTCATCAAATCTTGTTGTTCAATAGTTTTTAAATAGAGTTTAATAGATCTTAATTTTCATTCCCTATCCCTTTTCCCAGAGGTCGGTGGGTAAACCTGAAAGTTCCAATCCTCTAACCCAATCCTCTAGTCTTTCTGGTGACCAGCCCCATACCATGGCTATCTAGGAGCCCCACCCCAAAACACTTTCTTAGCATAAACTCAGATCAAGATTGGCTCCTTATGAATAACAAAAGACACTCCTATCGCCCTGGAAATTCCAAGGGTTTTAGGAGTTCTGTGACAGAAACAGGGGAAAAATGCTAAATATGTTTCATACTACACTACACATTCTAATTTTATTTAAAATATTCCTGTACCATATTTCTACACACAACAGTGCAGGATTTCTTTGAATGAAGGACTAGAGATAGAAAACTAAATGAGATTATTCTATGTTTTTCCAGAAAAAGACTATTTTGGTTGCAGAAAAACTCCAAAGCAGGTGGGATGGGAGTCAACTTAAGATAAGAACAAAATTTGACATTTGTTTCTTTTACTAGCAAGGATTTTCTGTTACATTTTAATAAAAAAGTTAGGGCAAAATGTTGTGTTAATATATGTTTCAAGTAGAATTTCAGTCCTTAGTCTTCCTATAACTTTTTGTCTTGCTTTTTTCTTCAGAAATATTTTGATCCATATTTAGTCATGGACTAGTTTTATTTCAATTGTGTTTCATCTTTAGCTGTTACATAATATAACTTGTTATAATTCATGCAAGATAATTATCTATTTTAGAGTCTATAAAAAGCATAATTTACTCAGCAAAAGAAAAATGAGCTCATGAAATAAAATCTGGGAAATCCAAACCAATTCTAATCAATTGGTAAGGAATACAAATTTAGTCGAAATTACTTTTATCATATATCAAAATAATATGAACACAACTATATCTTTAATAATGAGAGATTAAAGCTTATCCTTAATCTTTATCTTTCTTTCCTTGACTTCATTATAATGAGATTAAACAAAACCTTCTTTAAACTTTAATTTTTCCAATTTAAGCCACTTCTGGTTAAGCAAATGTCACACTTTTCTCTTTTCATTTACAGGGTTGCTTCCTCCACCCCACCCAGACTCTTTGCAGTTGCACACTGAAATAGAAGTAGAAATGTTTGGTTTTTGCAAGTCTGTGTACTGTTTGATGATTATCTCTTTCCTACTTTTAATTCATTGCCTTCTTCCTAAACTTCTTCTTTTTTTTATATTTTAAGTACTGGGATACATGTGCAGAACATGCAGGTTTGTTACATAGGTACACACGTGCCATGGTGGTTTGCTACACCCATCAACCCATCATCTACATTAGGTATTTCTTCTAATGCTGTCCCTCCCCCACCCTTCAACCCCCTGAGAGTCCCTGATGTGTGATGTTCCCCTCACTGTGTCCATGTATTCTCATTGTTAACTTCCACTTATGAGTGAGAACACGTGGTGTTTGGTTTTCTGTTCTTGTGTTAGTTTGCAGAGAATTATGGTTCCCAGCTTCATCCATGTCCCTGCAAAGGACATGAACTCATCCATTTTTATGGCTGCATAGTATTCCATGGTGTATATGTGCCACATTTTCTTTATCCAGTCTATCATTGATGGGCATTTGGGTTGGTTCCAAGTTTTTGCTATTGTGAACAGTGCTGCAATAAACACACGTGTGCGTGTGTCTTTACAGCAGAATGATTTATAATCTTTGGGTGTATACCCAGTAATGGGATGGCTGGGTCAAATGGTATTTCTGGTTCTAGACCCTTGAAGAATCACCACACTGTTTTCCACAATGGTTAAGAACTAATTTACTTTCCCAACAACAGTGTAAAAGCATTCCTGTTTCTCCACATCCTCTCCAGCATCTGTTGTTTCCTTACTTTTTAATGATCGCCATTGTAACTGATGTGTGATGGTATCTCATTGTGGTTTTGATTTGCATTTCTCTAATGACCAGTGATGATGAGTTTTTTTTTTCATGTTTGTTGGCTGCACAGTCACTTGGATCACAATCCAATCAAATTAGAACTCAGGATTAAGAAACTCAGTCAAAATTGCACAACTACATGGAAACTGAACAACCTACTCCTGAATGACTACTGGATAAATAACGAAATTAAGGCAGAAATAAATAAGTTCCTTGAAATCAATGAGAACAGGGACACAAGGTATCAGAATTTAGCTGTGTTTAAAGGGAAATTTATAGGACTAATTTCCCGCAGGAGAAAGTGGGAATGATCTAAAATCAACACCCTAACATCAGAATTAAAAGAACTAGAGAAGCAAGAGCAAACAAATACAAACGCTAACAGAAGACAAGAAATAACTAAGATCAGAGCAGCACTGAAGGAGATAGAGACATGAAAAACCCTTCAAAAAATTAATGAATCCAGGAGGTGGTTTTTTGAAAACATTAACAAAATAGACCACTGGCCAGACTAATAAAGAAGAAAAGAGAGAGGAATCAGAGACACAATAAAAAAGTATAAAGGGGAGATCACAACTGATCCTAAAGAAATACAAACTACTATCAGGGAATACTATAAACACCTCTATGCAAATAAACTGGAAAATCTAGAAGAGATGGATAAATTCCTGGACACATACACCCTCCCAGGACCAAACCAGCAAGAAGTCAAATCTATGAATATACCAATAAAGTTCTGAAATTGAGACAGTAATTAATGGCCTACCAGCCAAGACCTTTGATAAAATCAACACCCCTTCATGTTAAAAACTCTCAATAAACTAGGTATTGATGGAATGTATCTCAAAATAACAACAATGATTTATGGCAAACCCACAGCCAATATCATACTGAATAGGTAAAAGCTGGAAGCATTCCCTTTGAAAATCAGCACAGACAACGATGCCCTCTCTCACCACTCCTATTCAACATAGTATTGGAAGTTCTGGCCAGGGCAATCATGCAAGAGAAAGAAATCAAGCGTATTCAAATAGGAAGAGAGGAAGTCAAATTGTCTTGGTATGCAGATGACATGATTGTATATTTAGAGAACCCTATTGTCTCAGCCCCAAATCTCCTAAAGCTGATAAGCAACTTCAGCAGTCTCAGGACACAAAATCAATGTGTAAAAATCACAAGCATTCCTATACACCAATAATAGACAAACAGAGAGCTAAATCATGAGTGAACTCCCATTCACAATTGCTACAAAGAGAATAAAATACCTAGGAATCCAACTTACAAGGGATGTGAAGGACCTCTTCAAGGAGAACTACAAACCACTGCTCAAGGAAATAAGAGAGGACACAAAGAAATGGAAAAACATTCTATGCTCATGGATAGTAAGAATCAATATCATCAAAATGGCCATATTGGCCAAAGTAATTTATAGATTCAATGCTATCCCCATCAAGCTACCATTGACTTTCTTCACAGAATTAGAAAAAAACTACTTTAAATTTCATATGGGACAAAAAAAAAGATCCCATATAGCCAAGACAATTCTAAGCAAAAAGAACAAAGCTGGAGGCCTCATGCCACCTGACTTCAAACTATACTACAAGGCTACAGCAACCAAAACAGCATGGTACTCGTACCAAAACAGATATATAAACCAATGGAACAGAACAGAGGCCTCAGAAATAATGCCACACATCTACAACCATCTGATCCTTGACAAACATGACAAAAATATGCAATGGGGAAAGGATTCCTTATTTAATAAATGGTGTTGGGAAAACTGGCAGCCATATGCAGAAAACTGAAACTGGACCCTTTCCTTATACCTTATACAAAAATTAACTCAAGATGGCTTAAAGACTTAAATGTAATACCTAAAACTTAAAAACCCTAAAAGAAAACCTAGGCAATACCATTTGGGACATAGGCATGGGCAAAGAATTCATGACTAAAACACCAAAAGCAATGGCAACAAAAGCCAAAATTGACAAATGGGATCTAATTAAACTAAAGAGCTTCTGCACAGCAAAACAAACTATCAACAAAGTGAACAGGCAACCTACAGAATGGAGGAAAATTTTTGCAATCTATCCGCCTGACAGAGAGCTAATATCCAGAATCTACAAAGAACTTAAACAAATTTACAAGAAAAAAAATAAAAACCATCAAAAGTTGTTTTTTGTTTTTGTCAGAGTATTCCAGTCTGGCCAAATAAGAACTCTGTTATCCATACTGGGTTTCTATACCTGGTTTTCCTGAAATGAAGCAAAACTGACCATTCCCAACAGTGCTTAACCTTCTGTTATACACTCACTATTCCATTTATGGAACGACTTCTAAGCTAAGGTCACAAGAGGATTAGTCTTGGCAAAAATATTCTTTAGAATTGAGTTATTTAAGGCTTGGATGCAGAGTAAGAAGAAAGTCTTGCTTTAGAGAAGTGTTTTCTGTTTGTTCACTCTGAAAATTGACCTGCCAAATGAAGAACCAAAGGGAATAAGCAGATCATATCTGCCATTCATCATATACCATATTTATTTCTCAATTAGAAAATGCACAGTTGGAAGAAATTATGTGAATATCTGCAGACACATATGAATGTTTTTACACCAATAACTTTGCTTTAAATAATTCTCCAGAAATATTCCAATATATGTGACAGAACTGTTTGGAAATCTCAAGGGTTTAGACTGATTGTGAGCATGTCTTTCTGGTGGAAAGGCTGCTGTACTAGCCCTGAACATCAGAACGAAGTGTTTTCTGCAGGAGTTTATTTTTATTTTTTCTTCTTTATTTCTTATAAAAAAATAAAATTGGATACGTGTGCAGAACGTGCAGCTTTGTTACACAGGTATACATGTGCCATGGTGGTTTTCGGCACCTATTGACCCATCCTCTACATTCCCTCCCCTCACCCCCCATAACCCAACAGGCCCTGGCATGTGTTGTTCCCCTCTCTGTGTCCACACATTCTCAATGTTCAACTCCTGCTTATGAGTGAGAACATTCTGCAGAAGTTTAATAATATAGTTTGAGTACTGGTCATTGAAATTTGATAAAAGATTATAAAATTAGATGTTAGAAGCTACTTAGAATGGTTCTCACTGTGTCTTAATTCTAACCTTATCTCCATGGATTCTTCTGTAGTTACCAAATGCACCCAGTAATCTTGAGAACCGGTGTAATAGACATAACACAAGAACTGAAAATACCAATTAAAAAGAACAAAAAGAATCCAATTCTATCACTAACATGCTGTGTAACCTTAAGTAAGTCTTTAATCTTTTGGTATCTCATCAGTAGAATAAGGATAATTATATTTAATTTAAAAAATTGTTAGGATTGTTTATAAAATTATAGGACATATTATTATACTTAGGACAGCGTTTGGTACCTAATAGACACTTAGTAAATACTTGGGGAAAAATTGGCTTTCCTTATTTAGTCAACAAACACCTATTGAGAGTTTACCTTGAGCTAGGGTCTTATCTAGTTACTTGGGACAAGTCAGAAAATAAAACAAAAAAATTCCCAGCTCTGTTGGGGTTTACATTTGTGTGTGTGTGTGTCTGTGTGTGTATGTTTGATACATACCATAAACATATAAGTAGGTTATTGATGGTGGTTTATGCTAATTTAAAAAAACTGAAGAAATCTCAAAGGAGTAGAGAGTGACAAAAGTAGAGTATGCTTTCTAAGATACAGAGAATCCTCTGTGATAAGGTGGGATTTTAGTAGAGATCAGAATGAAATGAGCCATATATATATCTTGAGCATGCTTTGTTGAGAAAAGGAAAGATCAGTGGATCTGGAATCAAAAGATCAAGGAAGGCATGATAGCACATAAAATCAGGGAGGAGGAATATGAGTGGGTGTAGTTGGTGCAGGTTATGCAGGGACCCACAGGTTTTTCTAAAGATTTTAGTTTTTACTTTGAGTCATAATTTTAAGCAAGAGTGATGTGATTTGATTTACATAAAAGAAAACCACTCTTGCTACTAAAGAATAGACTGTACAGGGCAGGAATTAAAACCGAGAAGGCCAACTGGTAGAGTGTTGTAATGGCGAAGGTAAGATATGACTGTGGCTTGGATCAGGTTGGAAGCAGTGTAAGTGGTGGTTACAAATCAGATTTAGATATATTGTCTAAGAAGATGAGTCAAGGATTTAGTTATGAGTAATTATAAGGATGGAGATTATGCCAATTTGGCAAAGATATGGGATAAAAAAAATTTTGGAAAAAAATAAAGAATTTTAAAAATATATATTATGTGCCTTAGTTAATTTGCTTAAGAGGAGTGTTTAGGACTGAAGATATAAGAATGGGTGTTGTCAGCATGTATTAATAGATAGATTTATTACTCTAAGGAATGATTATCAACAGACCAGAGAAAAGCCAGAATTCTGGGGTATTTTACCTCTCAGGATCTGAAAGAGATGAAAGCAACTCAACAAAGGAAGCTGAGATGCAGTGGCTGTGAGATAGGCTGAGAACGAAGTAAGTCATGTTCTGAATGCAAGGCGAAGAAAGTGTTCCAACAACAGAGTGATTAACTGTATTAAACACTGCTGACAGGTCAAATCAGACGAAGGCTGATCATTGACCCGTGAATTTGGTAATATGGAGGTAAACTGGACAATATTGTGAAAAACAATATTCTCAGGGCATTGGGAATTGATCAAAAGTAGGCATGCACACACACACACACACACTCACAGAAGCACGAATAATTTTATATTTACCCATGTACTTAGGATTTCTGGTGGTAAACTGCAGCCAAGTTCCTGTCTAGTAACATTTTCTTGCCGTCCGAAGGACTTACTTTAATATATTTTGTATGGCAGGTCTACTTGCAATGGATTCTGTCATTTTTTGTTTATCTTCGGATTCCTTTATTTCACCTTTATTTTGAAAAATAGTTGTGTACCGGATCTGGAATTACTTATTGACATTCTTTCCGCACTTTGAATATGTCATTTCACTGCCTTTTGGTCCCACTGTTTCTGATGAGAAGTCAACTGTTAATCATATTGTATTTACCTTATATGTTATTACTTACTGTAAGAATTTTCTTTGGACTTTCACCAGCTTCATTGGATGCGACTAGGAGTGATTCTATTTGTGTTGTTGTATATCTTGCTTGTGGTTTGTTGAGCTTCTTAGATTTTCCTGTTAATGTTTTTCATTAACTTTGAGTACTTTCAATTCTTAATTCTTCAAGTATTTTTCTGCTCCTTACTGTCCCTCCTCTCCTCCTGGGACACCAATTACATATATATTGATGAATTTGATGTTATCCATAGGTCTCCGAGTCTCTGTTCATTATTCTTCAGTCTTTTTCCTTCCCATTTTTCAAATTAGATATTCTACTGCCCCACCTTTATTTCAGTGTATTCTTATATCTCAAATCTGTTGTTGAGCTCAACTAGTGAATTTTCATTTTGGTTTTGAACTTTTTAGCTTATAATATCTATTTGGTTCTCTTTTATAATGTTTAGCTCTTCATTAAGAATTGCTGTTTGTTGAGTTATTATCATTCTGTTTCATTTTTCATTCTTTAAACATTTTAATAACAGTTGCTTTGAAGACTCTGTTTGCCAAATCAAACATCTGGGCCAATTCAAAGTAATTTTCTATTGGCTGCTGGTTTTCCCTGAGTATGGTCATATTTCCATTTCTTTGCATGCCTCAGATTTTGGCTAAAAACTGGATATTTTATTTTGTATATTGAAGCAACTCTGGATTCTATTTTATTAGCAAACCAAATTCAGCAACATTAAAAAAAGATTATTGCTATGGTTTGACTTTCCCCTTGAAAACTCATGTTGAAATTGAATTGCCACTGTAATGGTATTAAAAGTGGGACTGTTAAGAGGTGATTAGTCCATGAATGCTCTGCCCCCATGCGTGGATTGCCATTATCGTGGGAGTGGGTTAGTTATTGTGGGAGTGGGTTGTTATAAAAATGAATTCAACCCTCTCTTGCTCTTACCCTCACTTGTCCTTCTGCCTTCTCCTATGGGATGACACAGCCCAAAGGCCCTAGCCAGATGCTGAAACCTTGATATTGGACTTCCCCACCTCCAGAACTGTGGGAAATATTTTTTTCTTTATATATTACTGTTTGTGATATTCTGTTATAGCAACACAAAGCAGACTAAGATGATTATATACCACAACAAAGTGGAGTTTGTTCTGAGAATGGAAAATTGACTTTACATTCAAAAAATCAATTAAGAAAAATAATTTAAAACAAAACAAACACCAACTAAATATTAATTTAAACTTAAACTAAAAATTAAACATAAATCATTTAAAAACCAATGATTATTTCAATTGATGCAGAAAAAGCTGTATATAATTGAATATATATTTATGATAAAAAATCTCGATGAACTAGAAACAGAAGAGAGATTCCTGACAAAGTAGCTACAAAAAGCCTACAACTAAGATGGTATGAAATGGTGCAGAATAAAGGCTTTCTTCTAAGACTGGGGAACAAGAAAATGATGTCGGCATCAACCACATTTATTAACATTGTATTGGAGGTTTTAGCCAGTACAATAAGGACAAAAAGGGAATTTCTAGGTTGAAAATGAATCAGTAACTCATTCTTCACAGACAACATCATCTTGTGTGGAGAAAATCCAAAGGAATTTATAATAACAACAACAAAACCCTATTAGATCTAAAAAACAAATTTATCTAGGATGTAGGATACAAGATCAGTAGGCAAAATCAATTGTATTCATAGTATTAGCAAAAAATAATCTGAACACTAAAATTAAGCAGACAATTGTATTCACAATAGCATTTAAAAAGTGAAATACTTAGAAAAAAATTTAAACAAAGAAATGTAAGACCTGTACACTGAAAACAATGAAACATTGCTGATAAAAATTGAAGAATACCTGTATAAATGAAGAAATTGTCCATGCCATGGGTTAAAAGACTTAATATTTATAAGATGATAATTCTTTGCAAATTTACCTAAAGAGTCAATGCAATCTCTGTCAAAATCTTAGCATGCCTTTGTAGAATTTGAAACCTAATTCCCAAACATATTTGGAAATGTAAATGATCCAGAATACCCAAAAATTTTGAATAAAAGAACAAAGTTGAAGTTCTCACGTGACCTACTTTCAAAACCTACTATAAAGCAAAAGAAAAAGAGTGTGCAGGCATAAATGTAAGGACAGACATAAAGATCAGTGAGTCAGAATAGAGAATACAGAAAAAAACTCTCATGTTTATAGTCAATTGAGTTTTGACAAAGTTGCCAAGGTAATTATTTTAAACAAATGGTACGCTACAATTAGACATCTATATGCAAAATAATTATTTTAGACCCTTACTTCAATCCATACACAAAATTAACTAAAATGAATTATAGACTTAAATGTAAAAGTTAATTCTATAAAACTTCTAGAAGAAAATATTTAAAAGTATATAAGTAATTTTGTGTTTGACATATTTCATAAGTACAACAACAAAAACAAAGTAATACATTAAACCTCATCAAATTAAAAATTTTAATTCTAAAGATACAATTAGGGAACATAAGACAAAAACTTGGAGACATATTTGCAAAAAACATATCTAATATTTTACAAACATGGCAGAAAAAGATAGTGAAAAAAGAGAAAATGTCTGCCATAGGTTAAAAAAAGTATTGCTTTCAAAATCCTCCTCCCCCAAGAAATCTTCTATTTTGAAAACTGTCATTGTTCTAGAAATTTTTAAAATTCAATTAAGCTGAAATTCATATAACATAAAATTATGCATTTTAAACAATTCAATGACATTTACTGCATTCATAATCCTGTGCAACCACCACCACTATCTAGTTCAAAATAATTTTCATCATCCCCAAAGAAAACATTATGCTCATTAAGCAGTGACTCCCCAGGTTTCTCTCTCTTCCCAGCTACTGGCTACTACCAATCAGCTTTTTGTCTCTATGGATTTGCCTATTTTGGATATTTCATAGAAATGTAATGCTATAATATGTGACTTTAGTGTCTGAATTTTTTCACATAATGTTTTCAAGGTTCATCCACATTGCAGCATATAGCAGCACATCATTTACTTTATGGCTGAATAATATTCCATTGTATGGATATATCACAGTATGTTTATCCATTGCCTATTGGTATATAGTTGAGATGTTTCTCTCTTTTGACCATTGTAAATAATGCTGCTATGAACATGGATGTACACACATCTGTTTGAATCTCTGCTTTCAATTTTTTGGGGTGTATACTTATGATTGGAATTTCTGGGTCATACAGTAATTCTGCATTTAATTTTTAAAAGAACTTTCAAACTGTTTTCTAAAACAGCTGTACCTTTTTACATTTCCAGCATCAGCAATTTACAAGTGTTTCAATTTCTACACATCCTCACTATTATTTTCCATTTAACAAAAATTATAGTCATCCTGGTTGGTGTGAAGTTGTATCAAGTTGTGGTTTTAATTTGAATTTTACTAATGATTAATGTTGTTGAGCATCTTTACATGTACTTGTTGGCCATTTGTATATCTTCTTTGGATAGATGTCTTCAAGCCCTTTACTCATTTTTGAATTTAGGTTGTCTTTTTATCTTGCTGAGTTGCAGGAGTTCTTTATATACTTGGGATATTAGACCCTTATTAGATAAATGATTTGCAAACATTTCCACCCATTCTGTAGTTTTTCTTCTCACTTTCTTGGTAATGTCTTTCATGAAAGGTTTTAATTTTAATGAAATTTAATTTATTTATTTACTTTTTTGCTGCTAATGCTTTTGATGTCATGTCTAAGAATCTATTGCCAAATCCAAGGCTATGAAGATTTACTCCTCTGTTTCCCTTATGATTTTAGCTCTTACATTTAGGTCATTGATCCATTTTGAGTTAAGTTTTGCATATGGTGTGAGTTAGGGGTCCACGTTCATTATTTTGTGTGTGAATATGCAGTGGACCCAGCACCATTTGTTGAAGAGACTCTTCTTTCTCCATTAGGTGGTCTGGGCATTTTTGTAAAAAAACCAGTTGACCATAGATATATGGATTTATTTATGGACTTTTGATTCTATTTCCTTAGGCCCAAATCCCACTGTTTTTATTACTGTAGCTTAGAAATATGTTTTGAAATCAGGAAGTGTGAGTTTTCCAACTTTGTTCTTTTTTACAATATTGCTTTGGCTATTTGGAGCTCTCTGAAATTCCATAGGCATTTGAAGATTAAATTTTCTGTTTCTGCAAAAAAGACTGTTGGAATTTTGATAAGAATTGCATTAATTCTCTAGATCACTTTGGAAAGTATTGCCATATTAACAATATTTACTATTCCAACCCCTGGATTGAGATGTTTTCCATTTATTAAGATTGCCTTTTATTTCTTTTACATTTTTGCTGTTTTCAATGTATGTCTCTCACAGTGCTGTTTATTTTCATTTTTTAGATATTCTATAGTTTACTTATGGATTTTTCATTTCTGCTGCATTGAAACACAATTAATTTTTGAGTATTGTTCATGCATACTGCAGCTTTGCTGAATTTCTTAACTCTAGTTTTTCTTGTAGATTCTTTTTTTAAAAATTTTATTATTATACTTTAAGTTTTAGGGTACATGTGCACAATGTGCAGGTTTGTTACATATGTATATTCTTTAGTATTTTCTATACATAGAAATGTCATCTGCAAATAGAGATAGTTTTAGTTCTTCTTTTCCAATTTGTATGTCTTTTATTTATTTTTCCTGCCTATTTACTCTGGCTGGAACTTACAGTATAATGCAGTATAGCTGGGGTAAAAGCAAGCATCCTTATCTTTTGAGGAAAAACTGTCATTCTGATCATTGAGTATGATGTTAGCTGTGGATTTTTCATAAATACCCTTAGACATGTTGAGGAATTTCCCTTTTATTTCTAGTTTCTGAGTTTTTTTTTTTAAATCATGAAATGGTATTTGATTTTGTCAGACATTTTTCTGCATCAATTGAGATGATCATGTGTTTTCTACTTGGTCTGTCAACTTGATGTATTACATTGGTTGATTTTCTTATATTGATACATGCTTGCATTGCTGGGATAAATCCCACACGATCCTGGTGTATAAGCCTTTTAGCATATTGTTTGATTTAGTTTTCTGGTATTTTGTTGTAGTGTTTCATGTTCATATTCATCAGACATATTGGTCTGAAGTTTTCTTTTCTTGTGATGTCTCTGTCTAGTTTTGGCATCAGGGTAATAGTGACCTCATAGAATGAATTAGGAAGTGTTTCCTCCTCTTCTATTTAAGTAAGAATTTGGAAAAGATTAAAATCAAACTTTTTAATGTTTGGTAGAATTTCTTTTTTTTATTATTATCCTTTAAGTTCCAGGGTACATATGCACAACGTGCAGGTTTGTTACATATGTATACATGTGCCATGTTGGTGTGCTGCACCTGTTAACTCGTCATTTGCATTAGTTATGTCTCCTAATGCAATCCCTCCCCTCTCCACGTACTCTGTGACAGGCCCCAGTGTGTGATGTTCCCCACCATGTGTCCAAGTGTTCTCATTGTTCATTTCCCACCTATGAGTGAGAACATGCGGTGTTTGGTTTCCTGTCCTTGTAATAGTTTATTCAGAATTATGGTTCCCAGCCTCATCCATGTCCCTGCAAAGGACATGAACTCATCATTTTTTATGGCTGCATAGTATTCTATGGTGTATATATGCCACATTTTCTTAATCCAGTCTGTCATTGATGGACATTTGGGTTGGTTCCAAGTCTTTGCTATTGTGAATAGTGCCACAATAAACATATGTGTACATGTGTCTTTATAGCAGCATGATTTATAATCCTTTTGGTATATACCCAGTAATGGGATGTCTGGGTCAAATAGTATTTCTAGTTCTAGATCCTTGAGGAATCACCACATTATCTTCCACAATGGTTGAACTAGTTTACAGTCCCACCAACAGTGTAAAAGCATTCCTATTTCTCCACATCCTGTCCAGCACCCGTTTTTTCCTGACTTTTTAATGATTGCCATTCTAACTGGTTTGAGATGGTATCTCATTGTGGTTTTGACTTGCATTTCTCTGATGGCCAGTGGTGATGAGCTTTTTTTCATGTGTCTGTGTGATGTCTCTGTCTAGTTTTGGCATCAGGGTAATAGTGACCTCATAGAATGAATTAGGTCGTATTTCCTCCGATTCTATTTAAGAACTTGGAAAATATTAAAATCAATTTTTTTAATGTTTGGTAGAATTTCTAAGTGAAGCCATCCGCTCATGGTCTTTTATTTGTTGTGAGGTCTTTTATTCAATCTTTTAAGTTTGTCCAGGTTTTCTATTGCTTCTTGAGTCAGTTTAGGTAATTTGTGTCTTTTTGGGAATATATCCATTTCATCTAGGTTATCTTATTTGTTGGCATACAATTTTTCATAGTGTTCTCTTATAACCCTTTTTATTTCTGTAAAGTTGGTAGTAATGTCTCTACTTTTATTTCTAATTTTAATGAGTTGTATCTTTTCCTTATTTTCTTAGTCTGGCTAAAATTTGGTTAATTTTTTAGTCTTTTTTTAAAGAACCAGGATTTGGTTTCATTTATTCTACTTATTATTTTTTGATTCCCTGTTTATTTACCTCTCTAAATAAACTAATCATCATAGATGAAGTCAAGTTAGCAAGGAATTATTGTTCAAAAGTCTCTAGGCACAGAAAATTTTCTTGGCAAATTATTTCAAGTATTTAGGGGATAAATTATTTCCTGCTATAAAACTGTTTCATAATGTAGAAACAGATGAGAAATTACTCTTATTCTACAAAAACAAAAATGTTGATGCATAAATAAATTCTGGAAACACCTACATAACTTATTATTAGTTATGTAATAATAATTAATAGTTATGTAATAATTATTGCATTATTAGTAAATATGATTCCATTGCATATTAAAATACAAAGGCAAAACTGTCTCCTATAAACATGACTAACAGAAGACTGTAATGATTACTCAATATAAGCAAAACATATAATCATGTCAATAAACACTGAAAAGACAACTTCTAAAATTCAACACCCAATCCTGACAAAAAATGACAGAGAAAGTTGGAATAGAAATATACTTTCTACAACAACATCAAAATTAAATGCGAGGCAGAGTTTTCAGAGAAATTACAATTAAAATCATGAACAAACTAAAGATGGTCACTTATCACTGTTCTTCAAACATTAGCTTGGCAGCTCTATCTCTTACAATAAGACATGGAATAGAAATAAGTATAACCATTTTAGAAGGAAAAGAATTATTTTCTAGCTGAAAATATTTTATGACTAGAAACATCAAAGCAATCAATTGAAAATGAAAAGTTAATATGAGAGGTAAACAAAATGATTAATATGTAAACATCAAGTTCATTATCATATGTCAGGAATGAATAACTAGAAAACACAGTAGAAGCTAAGAGAAATACACTTCATTGTAGCAACAATACATAAAATACCTTGGCATAATCTTAACCATACTTGGATCCCTTGGACATTGCTGTGAGCCAGTGTGCATTTCAAGTTTCCTGTAGGGAGTAGAGCAACACAGAGATTTAATAAAGTGATACAACTCTTTAGGAAAGCAGTTGTGCAATTTATACTATCAAAAGTCACTAAAATATTCAAGCCCATTGTCACTCCAGTTTTACCTCTGGGAATTTATCCTTAGGTATGTAAACCAAAAGTATCTGAGACAGGTCTCAATCAATTTAGAATGTTTATTTTGCCAAGGTTTTCTATACTTTGTCAAGTAGAGAAAAAAGCCTTCAGATTGCTAATAGTGATTAAATGCCCAAGGAGGTCCTGATGACATGTGCCCAGGGTGGTTGGGGTACAGCTTAGTTTTGTACATTTTAGGGTGACATGAGACATCAATCAATACATGTAAGATGTACATTGGTTCAGTCCAGAAAGGCAGGATAACTGGAAGTGGGGCTTCCAGGTCACAGGTAGATTTAAAAGTTTTCTTACTGGCAATTGGTTGAAAGAGTTATTATCAATAAAAAGGAATGTCTGAGTTACAACAGGGGTTGTGGAGACCAAGGTTTTATCATGTAGTTGAAGCTTCCAGCAGGCAGGCTTCAGAAAAAGTAGATTGTAAATGTTTCTTATCAGACTTAAAGAGTCTGTTCTGTCAGCAACTCCAAAGGGGAGAAGGGTATCATTAGGCATGTCTGGCTCCCCCTTCCCATCTGGCCTGAATTAGTTTCTTAGGTTAACTTTGGAATGCCTTTGCTGACAGAAGGGGCCCATTCAGACGATTGGGGAACTTAGAATTATATTTTTGATTAACAGGTAATAATCCAAACTGTGGGAAAATTTATATACAGGAAGATTTTTAACCCACCTAAAATAAAATAGGAAACTATCAAAATATTCAACAGTAGGGGAATAATTAAGTAACTATCGTATACCCTTATGATGGAGTATAATTAGATTATTAAACATGATGTTTATAAAGATGCTATGTGAAGTGACAAAAATATTATAAAATTTTGTTAAAGTGTTATTCAAACAATATAAACTATTGTTGGGAAAGCAGTATAGAAAAAAGCCTTCAGATTGCTAATCGTGATTAAATAAGTAAATAAGTGTAAGTGGTTTTCTCCTAATTAGATTTTCCAAAGTTTCTGTAATTATTTTTATATTAAAACACCTATATTCTTTATTTATCTACCTGAAATTTATGTTTTAAAATAACAGATGAGAAAACAATTGAAAATGTAAGCTGTAGGCAGGACATGGTGGCTCATGCCTGTAATCCCAGCACTTTGGGAGGTCAAGGTCAGAGGATTGCTTGGGGCCAGGAGTTCAAGACAAGCCTGGGCAACATATTGAGTCTTTATCTCTACAAAAAGTAAAATTATCCAGGTGTGATGGCATGCACCTGTAGTCCTAGATACTGAGGAGGCTGAGGTGGGAGTGTTGCTTGAGGCCAGGAGTTTGAGGCTACCATGAGCCATGATGACATTGAGAGGTGAAGCCAGCTGGGCTTCTGGGTTGAGTGGGGACTTGGAGAACTTTTCTGTCTAGCTAGAGGATTGTAAACATACCAATCAGTGCTCTGTGTCTAGGTAAAGGTTTGTAAACGCACCAATCAGCACTCTGTAAAAACGCACCAATGAGTGCTTTGTGTTTAGCTAAAGGTTTGTAAATGCACCAATCAGCACTCCGTAAAAATGCACCAATCAGCATGCTGTGTCTAGCTAAAGGTTTGTAAACGCACCAATCAGCACTCTGTAAAAATGCACCAATCAGTCTCCTGTAAAATGGACCAGTCAGTGCTCTGTAAAGTGGACCAATCAGCAGGATGTGGGTGGGGCCAAATAAGAGAATAAAAGGTGGCCACCTGAGCCAGCAGTGGCAAATTGCTTGGGTCCCCTTCCATGCTGTAGAAGCTTTGAACTTTCGCTCTTCACAATAAATCTTGCTGCTGCTCACTCTTTGGGTCCACACTACCTTTATGAGCCGTAACACTCACTGCGAAGCTCTGTGGCTTCACTCCTGAAGTCATCAAGACCACGAACCCAACTGGAGGAACAAATATCTCCAGACACACCACCTTTAAGAGCTGTAACACTCACTGCGAAGGTCTGCAGCTTCGCTCCTGAATTCAGCAAGACCATGAACCCAGCAGAAGGAAGAAACTCCAGACAATCTGAACATCTGAAGGAACAAACTCTGGACACACCATCTTTAAGAGCTGTAACACTCACAGCAAGGGTCTGTGGCTTCATCCTTGAAGTCAGCGAGACCAAGAACCCACTGGAAGGAACCAATTCTGGACACAACATCACTATATTCCAGCCTGGGTGACGAAGAGATCCTGTCTCTAAAATTTTTTTAAAAGTAAACTTTTAATTTTACTGTCCTGTAGCCCACTATCACCTAAGATTTTGGGTCTGAGCCTGTTAATTCTCTTTTCTTATGTGTATGTATGACACTTAAAAACGTTTGTTTATTTTGTTTTACACAGGTAATAGAATAAAACCATCTGCTTGTAAATATGTCAAATAGAACAGAAATATACAGTGTGTGAGAAATAAATTTCTCTTTATCATCTTCCTCTCCTGCTCTTGGTAATGCCACATTGTGCCTCAGAGGTTCGCAGGTTGGTGCAAGTCATTCCAAACATTTATATGAACTTACATAAAATGTACAAGAGCCTTAAAAAATAAATTGAATTGCCCTCTGCACCTGGGTGTACTGCACTAGCTATATTGCAATGTGTTCTGGATAGCTTGCTCCCTTGGCACCAACAGCTCAGATTCATTTCTCTACTGAAATTAGAAGAACCAAACTTCAACTAATTCCTAATTGATGAATTTCTGGTAAAGTAATCAAATTCTCCTTACCACCGGTGATTATGGTTGTAGGTTTGTTGATTTCTTCCTGAGTTCCTCCCAGTTTCACATTATCAGGTGTTTTCTAATTCTCTTCTCTTGATAGAATATTCCCTTCATTATGTGTATGATCCCTTTTAAGATTACATTTTAGAGGCCGGGCATGGTGGCTCACACCTGTAATACCAGCACTTTGGGAGGCTGAGGTGGGTGGATCACCTGAGGTCAGAAGTTTGAGACCAGCCTGACCAACATGGTAAAACCCCATCTCTATTAAAAATACAAAAATTAGCCAGGTGTGGTGACAGGCGCCTGTAATCGCAGCTACTCGGGAGGCTGAGGCAGGAGAATTGCTTGAATTTGGGAGGCGGAAGTTGTAGTGAGCTGAGATTGTGCCACTGCACTCCAGCCTGAGTAACAAGAGTGGAACTCCGTCTCAAAAAAAAAGAAAAAAAGAAAAAGATTACATTTTACTGTTGTATTTACTTATCCCTCTTTCTTTTATTCCATGCCTTCCTCTTCCTTGACTTCTTCCTCTTCCTTGTCTACCACCTCCTGTTTGTTCCACCAATCTTTTTCTTCCTTTGTAGTTCTTACTTGAATTTTCTTCCAGAGGGTGATATTAATATATGAGTGATAATATTTAAAGTCTTGCATGGTCCAAAAATTTCATATTTAAATGCTTTATTGGCTGAGCATA
This sequence comes from Nomascus leucogenys, assembly GCF_006542625.1. Lineage (NCBI taxonomy): Eukaryota > Metazoa > Chordata > Mammalia > Primates > Hylobatidae > Nomascus > Nomascus leucogenys. Next base: position 42,188,216 of record NC_044396.1, on the reverse strand, counting down.
ATAGCATTCTATTTTGAAAATTGTTTTTTTCTTCTAACTTTTAGTCATTCAACAAATCCTAAATGAGCATTTAATGGAAATCATCATTCTCAGTAAACTATCACAGGGACAAAAAACCAAACACTGCATGTTCTCACTGATAGGTGGGAATTGAACAATGAGAACACATGGACACAGGAAGGGGAACATCACACTCTGGGGACTGTTGTGGGGTGGGGGGAGGGGGGAGGGATAGCATTAGGAGATATACCTAATGCTAAATGACAAGTTGATGGGTGCAGCACACCAACATGGCACATGTATACATATGTAACAAACCTGCACATTGTGCACATGTACCCTAAAACTTAAAGTATAATAATAATAAAATTTAAAAAAATCAAGAGCTGTTTTAGGTGCTGGAATTACAGCAGTGAACACATCGGACAATAATCCCTGTCTATCTTGGGCTGATCACCAAGTCTAAAATCTTACATTCTAGTAGGCTGTCCATTAGATACTTGGTATTCAGTAGGGTATAATATAGTACTCTTTCTATATATACTCTCTATATATTACTCTGGTATTCAACAGAGAATAGACAGTAGAAATTTGCTGTCAGTCTAATTTTCATCTTATGAGACAAGTATTTAGAATTTGCATTTACATTGAAGTCTCCAATTTTTTCTAGGATGTGTTGACGTGAGTTTTGTTAATGTGTGTGTGTGTATGTGTATGTGTGTGTGTGCATGCTTTTAAAAAATTAACTTTCTTGGTTTTCACAATGTGAAAATGAACTTTTAATTTTCCCTTCCATTCCCTCTCCCATCCCTTTTGGATGTACTTAATGCCACATGCATTGGTCCTCATGCTTTTTGACTCTCCTCTCATTTAAAAAAAGTCTCTGCCTACTCCTTCTATATTTTAGGAGATTCACTTTACCACTTACTTGATCTTCAGCCATGTTCATTCTATTATTCAACATGTCCACTGACATTTTAATTTTGATGGTTATTTTTGAAGGATTAAGAGCACTTTTCTGCTCCTGAGATAGCCAGCTCTTTTTCACAGAACAATATTTTTGTGATATAATATTCTCTTGACTCGCTTACAGTATACTAATTAGAAGATGTTTAATTTTTTTTCTAAATTCTGGGTTATTTCTCTTCTTCCAAGGTTGTTTTTTTCATTTGTTAATTTGGGCTGCTCCTTGATGCTTTTGATTTTCCTCCAATGTCAGTTGTGCTTGGTTGATCCTATCTTCATATTAGTTTTTGCTGTAAACAAAAACACTGGTAATCTGACTTCTATATTTAGCCACATTTTAGTGGTTTTACTTTTTACTATAAAAAACCTGTTTCTGAACCAGGAAAATGTCCGATTATTGATATTTTTATAGTAATTTTAACAATTTGAAAAACATGTTTCTGCATCTTTCTAGACAACATTTGGCATCAAAATATTGAAGTTTTGGATTGTTTCTGATGTATACTCTTCAAGGATGATGCAAATAAACATCTTTACCATGAAGGCTGGGCATGGTGGCTCATGCCTGTATTCCTAGCACTTTGAGAGTCCAAGGCGGGTGGATCACCTGAGGTCAGGAGTTCGAGACCAACCTGGCCAACATGGTGAAACCCCATCTCTACTAAAAATATAAAAATTAGCTGGATGCAGTGGCAGGTGCCTGTAATCCTAGCTACTCAGAAGGCTGAGGCAGGAGAATCTCTTGAGCCCAGGAGACAGAGGTTGCCATGAGCCAAGATCACACCACTGCACTCCAGCCTGGGCAACAGAGCAAGACTGTCTCAAAAAAAAAAAACAAAAAAAAAACAAAAAAAAACAAACAAAAAAACAACCAAAAAACAAAAACAAAAACTTCACCATGAAATACTGAAAACAGGGCAGAATTTGTCAGCTTGGTCTTTTTTTTACCCTTACTTCTAATTCCTTGAAAGACATATTCAGAGAAAAAATACTTTGGTTTCAAAAAATATTTCAACATTGATTTTCAACACCTTCACCTAGAGTCTTATTTATATTTTGACATTTATAATGTGGAACAGTGCATATCATGTAGGTTTCAACAATTGAAGTGAACATATAGTTCAGATAGCAAGAGCTTGAGTTAGCTATCTTTTAAGTTATGGGTGTTTTTTACTTACATCAAATGAAACTAGAGTTTCTTGTAATCAGAACACAATAAACTTCTAGGGTTTGTTTTGTTTTGTTTTGTTTTTGAGATGGAGCCCCACTCTGTCACCCAAGCTGGAGTACAGTGGCATGATCTCACAACCTCTGCCTCCCAGGTTCAAGAAATTCTCCTGCCTCCGCCTCCCAAGTAGCTGGGATTACAGGCATGTACCATCATGATCAGCTAATTTTTGTATTTTTAGTAGAGATGTGGTTTTGTCATGTTGGCCAGGATGGTCTTGAACTCCTGGCCTCAAGCGATCCTCTTTCACTTGAGGATGGCCTAAGCAATCCTCAGCCTTCTAAAGTGCTGGGATTACAGGTGTGAGCCACCACATCGGGTCTAAACTTCTGTTTCTGAATGCGACTTTTCTGGACCACAGGCCAGTCAGTACACACTACTTATTCATAGTCATGACTGTTCGTTTAAGTACTGGGCAGATAATAATGAATCTAGTTTAGTAATTCTATCATGAAACGTTGTTTAATTGAGTTTATGTCTTTGAGATAAAAATTTGTGCATTACAGAAGGGAAAATAAACAATATATAAGGCATGGATTTTTTCCTAGAGACCATACTGGAATATGTCAGAGGTACATAAAAAAGTAATACATTCAGAATAAACTAGCAGCAGAGTAGGGAGTGCCTGTACCAGAAATACATCATACCTACTCTTAATGGATTATAAATCGCTATTCAACCTATCATCTGAGCAAGAAGTCAACTATATTATAGCAAAGCTTGAGGGGTATTGATGGTTTAATGACCTTCCTCTTCCAATTGGTTTAAAAATGTTTATACTAGAATTCTAATTAAGGTCCAAATAGTCACAGTCAAATTAGACACTTGTCTCCTGGAAAGGGCAGGACACCCTTGGCTGGGGAGAAGAATGCTGAACAAGGTCCTTCCCCACTCACTCTTAGCCTTCAGCACTGATTAGTTTGGTAATATTGTTACCTCCTTTGCAACTTTGTTAGACACTGAAGTGTCAAAGACATTTCACTGGTCATCCAACAGGAGTGTTCACTTAGAATAATCTCTGATAGTAGCAGGGAGCCAAGGAAATGCCATGTTGGAAACACTCACCACTTACACTCAGTGCTACTCATGCCATTGTGCGAAGGCCACCACCATATATAGCCTTTCATGGTTTTGCATTTTCTCTTATTTTTCCTGTTTTCTAGTCCATGCATAACACTTCCCATCGAAATCTCAAGGCACTTTGCAAATTGCTGCTGTGCTTTGATCTTAATTGCTATGTGATGATAGTTAAATAAAGGCCTGGGAAGAAAGAGGATGTTTACATTTCTTTGAAAAGAAAATTGATAAAATAAGGTTTTTACTAGGAGTGATGGAAGAACCAGGAAGATGAACTAATTTCTCAAAGATGCTGTGATTATTTTATGGAAGTGGACGGTTTGGTTACTTTCTCAACTAAGAAGGTGATAAGAATTTTCTACTCCATCTCCTTTTTTTCCTCAATTTTCTCTTTATCATTACAAAAATTGTTTTTTGTGTAAAACGATCTATTTTAGACAAAAGAATAATCCTAGGCATGTGTCTGTGCATGAGAAATTTGCCATCTAAGAATGTATAAAGCAAGCAACAATCAGAAAATGGTTTCTGACCAAATAACAAGAAAACAGACCTCTTCGCAATGTTCTAGTTCTGTCCAACGGCCCCAGAGGCACTGATGTGGCCTCGTGATGTTGGGAAGGAGAGAAATGGTTCCACCACTCCTTAGAAAGCCTCAGTGGTGGGAATCCTATACCCCAACATGCCATGAACTGAGCCCCTTACTAGATGCTTTGCTTACAAGCTCTTTTCATTCTCACACCTGTATGTATTACGTATTATTTGAAGTCCTATTATTTTTACTACACAGATGAGAAAACTGTATTCAGGAGGGTAAGTAATGTTCCAAAAGCCACATGGCTAATAAGTAGTGCAGTTTAGAGCCAATCTCAGACCTGTCTGCCTCCAAAGACCTCTCAAGTGAATGTGGTTATTTTCCAGAGTTTTTGACGTCTGGTTTATTTTTAGCTATTTCTATGTGGACCCACAACCACTCAATCTTCAAACATCCAGGGACTTTTAACTGAGCTGGAGTGCTTGGGAAAATGTGGCAAAAAGTATCTTCCTGCCTCAATCAGTTGTAAAACTAGAGTAGCCAACGCCATGAACTCTGCTCTCACTCCTGTCTGTCTTCTGACTTCAGTGCCCTTTCTGCTTTTTGAAATTTGAGATTTCCTTGTTGGTTGTTATAGTAGACATTTGTTTCTCGTCTCTCTAGTATCAACTCCTGTTTTACTTCCTCCCAAAAGCCATGATGTCTTAGTCTAATTAATTCCAAGGCTGGTCTGAGATTGGCTTAAGCCTACTAGATATCCAGTCTCTCTGGTCACAGGGATTGGCTCAGAGATGGGCACATGATCCAGTCAGAATCACAGAGATATGATGAGACACTGGCTTCAGGGAAAGAACAACTTTCTCATCTTCTGGGGCAGCCATCAGAAGAAACTCACTTGTTTTGGAAGGTGAGGTGTGAGGTGTGAGGGGCCAAGCCTCTGCAGCCATTCCCAGCTGTGGAGGGATCCCCAGGGCTGCCAGAGGAGCACTTAAGCAGCCTGAGGATAGACCCAACATAGGATGGTGAGTCCAGGGCCATTGGTGATATCATTTCAGCTGCTGCAGATGAAGCTTAACCTGAAGCAGCATATTTGCTTCCAGACTTGCTAAATATGTGAACCAATAAATTATCATTGTTGCTTAACACTATGAATTGGGATTTTTGTCACTTGTGCCTAACTATAACCTGTCTTCTAGATAAACCTGTCTTCTAGATTTTTCTAGAAGGACAGTCATCATGAATACACTTTTATTATTGCACTTTTTGTTAGAGTTCTCCAGAGAAAGAGAACCCACAGGACATATATAGATATACAGACAGAGACGTTTCAGGAGGGATTGGCTCTGTGGTTATAGAGGTCGAGAAATCCTACAATGTGCCCTCTGTATGCTGGAGGCCCAGCAAAGCTGCTGCTGTCATTCCTGCCCAAGCCTGAGAATGGGAGAAGGTGGATGTCCCAACTTAATCAGAGAGTGCAAATTTCCCTTTCTTTCACCTTTTTTTTTTTTTCTATTTAGGCCCTCAGTGGATTGGATGATGCCTGTCCATATTGGCAAGGGTGGATATTCTTGTCTCAGTGTACCGATTTAATGCAAATCTCTTCTTGAAACACCCTCACAGACACACTCAGAAATGTTTTACCAGCTGTCCAGGGATCCCTTAGCCCAGGCGAATTGACCCTTAAAATTAACCATCACACAGTTACTCATTTGAAAGGAATTCATCATTGCTATGAGTAGGAAGCATAATTAACTGGGATAGTAATTCTGTTTAATTGAAATTTATGGCTGAGAGCAGTTAAAAAACCATTTTTATGTCAACAGTTGTTATTGAAAAATATTTTCTTCCTAAAGATGGTGGAGTCGGTATAAGCCTGCAATTATTTAAAGGCCTCAGGTTCTGGTTAGTTGAGGTTAATTGTAAGTAATAATCTCAAATCTTTTATTGTAAGAGCCTCCTGGGATCACATAATTCAATACCCCTTCTTTTGTTGAGATATTCTTCTCTCATCTGGCAGCTGTATTTGCTGACACTGATGGTGAATTGTTTAACCTTTTGAAACCATTTTCTATAATTCAAGGGTGATATTTGCACATGTACTTGGCTGTCTTTATAAATAAACAATACAAAGCTTATTTCAGAAAGTTAGTAAATGTGGCAAAGCTAGGAGCTGAGGGCAGACTGACATTTTTGCAAATTTGGGGACCACTTAAAATAACGGTTTATTCTGCAAACAGACTTGAAAATGTTTGCTTATAAACACTATAATATAAAAAATAATGAGCCTAACATTGCTCTTTAATATCTCATTTGCTGCCATGTAAGGAATGGTATCTAAAAGATCAGTTTTACTGATGTTTTTGGAGCTAGACTTGAGGAACTGAAGTCCATTGGGGAAAATAGTTTTCATTAAGAGCAACGAGAAAAATATCATGGAATGCACTTAAGTATAGAAATAATTAAGATTTGTAGCCAATTAAGATCATTATGAGCTACTTCAAAGATTCAGTAGGTTTCCCAAAGAAGAAAAATGAGGCTTTATGCCTTCATTAGGAATCCGGGCCAGGTCTACCAGGGAGGCTATTATTCTAGCCTCTTTGGGGAGTGGGAGAAAGAGTATATCATTTACACTTTTATGAAGGTACTGACTGTGAAACCCAAAGCACCCTAGCTCAACATATCATCTTGAACAACTTGATTCATTTTTCACTGGAGAGTTTTCTTCAGAAAGTAATTAGAAATCATTCAGATTTTGCCATAGTAAAGGAAAAAGAATAGACAGCTGAGAGTCTATAATATAAGCAACATCTACAAAGTCAGTGCCACTTTCCAGCAGACGGAGGACCAAGGAAATTAGCTTTGGCAGCTGGTCTTGGAAGAATGAATTTGCCGAAGACTCATCTGCTGCGTTAGTACAGATGGGATCATCTGGCCGACTTGTGTGAGGAAGAGGAAAATGATATTCTTTGAGCATATGTTTGTTTGATTACTGTGAAACAGGCAAGACTCTCCATAAGTATTTTTTAACAACCGGTAACTACGTATCTGGTTTCACAAAGACCATATTGAAATGAGAAGAAAACGCTATTTAGAATGTCTGCAAACTTAGCAAGGAAGGATGCAAAGGCAATGTAGCTACTGCAGGAAAGATTGGACATATGAGACCTAGCTCTGTACAGAGCACTCCAGCATTGGTTAATTATTTAACCTAAGTCCACCATGATTGAATTGGTAAAAGCTTGACAATATGATCTGGTTTAGCCCCTTCATCAGAAGCTGAGGTAAGGTCTGGTGGGTGGAGAGGTGAGTATGTGTGAGACTGAAGTAGCTGAGGACCTTGCACATTCATGGACTGATGGAGGCTAAGGTGTCAAGTTCATGGAGAGCTATGGGGGTGGACCAGAGATGGGGGTTTAGAAGTAGGTGGAACTCTGTTGGTTAGAACCTGATGAGCACTTGAAAGACTAGGAATTTCATATAGAAGTCACTGGAATGACATGGACAAATTTCACTAAGTTTTATGTTAGTTTTAGATTTATAGAAAAATTGTAAAGAGAATACAAGGAGTTCCTATATACCATGCATCTGGTTTCTCCTCTTATTAATGTCTTACACTACTATGGTGTATTTGTATCATACTAATGAACCTGAATTGATACATTATTGTTACCTCAAGCCCATAGATTATTTAGATTGTCTTAGTTTTTACTTAATGTCCTTTTTCTCTTCTAGGGTCCCATTCAGGGCACCTCATTACTTTTAGTTATCATGTCTCCTTAGTCTCCTCTTGGTTGCGACAGTTTCTCAGACTTTCCTTGTTTTTGATAACCTTGATGGTTTGAAGGAGGACTTGGGCAGGTATTTAGTAGAATGTCCTTCTATTGTGATTTTTCTGATATTTTTCTCATGATGAGACTGGGTTTATGGGTTTATGGAAGAAAGACAACAAAGGAAAAGTGCTGTTTTGATCACATGATATCAAAGGTACATACTATCAACATGATTGATCTCTGTTAATGTTGACCTTGATCACTTGGCTGAGAAAGTTTGTCAGGTTTCTCCATGGTAAAGTGACACGTTTCTCCCCCTTTCATATTGTGCTCTTTAGAAGACAGTCGCTATGCACAGACAACATTGAAGGAGTGGAGAGTTATTCTCAAACTTTTTGAAGGCAGAATATTTACATATATTATTTGGAATTCTACACGGGAGACTTGTCTTTTCTCCCTCATTTATTTGTATCCAATCATTTATTTATATTAGTATGGACTCATGGATATTAATTGTACACTTTGGGTGATAATCAAATTCTACTTCATTTATTTTGTTGCGACCATCAAGAGTTCTTTCCATTGGTTCCTGTGTCCTTTAGAAATAACCCCATGTAGTGAATATCTGTAATTTTATGTTGCCTCAGTATTCATTTTGAATATAGCTTTAACTTTCTCCTATCAGAAGCAGGGATTAGTCACCCTTGATCCAGTTTCCTGTTCTCTGCCTCCTCTCAGTTCCTCAATGTGGTCAATCCAGACATCTGCCTTATACAACTGCTCTTGGTGAGCCCCTTCCCTCTGGAACAGCTAGATGCAGCCAACTTCACTCACTCCGCTGACCGTCACACTCCACAGGGACTACACAGATATGCCTCAGTGACCACCTCTCAGTCACAGCATGACCACACTGAACTTTTGCCTGTTTGCTTTAAACCCACCAATTAGAACTCCCCTGGGAAACCTGCTTGAGAAATGCCCTGGACCCCAATCAAGGCCTCAGTCCTTAGGTCCCTCTCTTTCTCTGGCTCCTCACCTGCTGGTTGAATGCATTGTCCTGTGACCTTTCTGATGGCCTGCCTTGGTATCCCTCTTTTCTTTTTTCTTTTTTTTCTTTTCTTTTTTCTTTTTTTTCTTTTCTTTTTTGAGACAGAGTCTCACTCTGTCGCCCAGGCTGGAGTGCAGTGGTGCAATCTCTGCACACTGCAAGTTCCACTTCCCAGGTCCATGTCATTCTCCTGCCTCAGCCTTCCAAGTAGCTGGGACTACAGGTGCCCGCCACCATGCCCGGCTAATTTTTTTTGTATTTTTAGTAGAGACGGGGTTTCACCATGTTAGCCAGGATGGTCTTGATCTCTTGACCTTGTGATCCACCCACCTCTGCCTCCCAAAGTCCTGGGATTACAGGCATGAGCCACTGCACCCAGCCGGTATCCCTCTTTTCTTATAAACCTGTAGGTAATAAACTGCTTCTGTTATTTTCTGTTTTTGTGTATGTATGTGTCTGTTGCCTTCTCTATGTTTCACCTGACAGACGTATCTGGACCTAACTTTTATCCTGGCCAAAGGCTCTTATAGAAAGTGGTTATCTTCAAAGAAATAAATTGGACACAGGTCAGACAAGAGTATAAGGGTATCTGCCAATATAAACAAATTTCCTGTGAGAAATTTGTTCAACACCTGGTCAGGTACCTGGTCACAGGTTACACAGTTAAGTGCTAGGCTGTCCTCCAGGATGAAGAAGTATTCCATGAAAGGCATGATGTAAATATCCATGACCAAATCCCCTGGAGCCGTGTCAGGGCAGGGCTAGAGTATATAGTCACTCTCCTGAAAGGACCACTGAACCAAATTAGAGAAAGATAAAAAAATCCCCATCATTGTATGCCCATGTGAGTGTTTCAACACTCTCTTACTTTCTGATGTTATAGGCTCATCTCATATGTTTTCTGCCCCAGTCCTGAAATCTGCCCTTCCCCCATAAATCTCAATGTAATCACATAGGAAAATGGTATTAGAAACCAGGATCTGGGTGCTAGGTATGCTTCTTGTTACTGAGGAGTCATTACTTCTAGGCTCTGTCAGCTGACAAAGCAAGGAAATATATGTGTTTATACTAATCCATATATATATATATATATATATATATATATACACACACACACCCATCTGCAAGTATTTTTATATTTAACCACCTGTGTCTGTATTAAGCTAAACATGAGCTCATACTGATAACTCACCTCTAATTCATTACCACCTAAGTAATTCTGGCATCCTCCCATGCTTATCTGTAAACACTCACTCCAACAGTGAGAAACCTAGTTTCCACCACACATCATCCATTTACTTAATTGTTCAATTCCATTATACATCTATAGTAGTAGCAGATTTCTTAGCACATACTTCCATGGGAAACAACTTTATCAACCAGAGTACAGAGCTAATGACAGTTTATTTTGTCTTGAAGTTTATAATTCATTTCTAAGCCATGGATAATTTTTTAATGTGAAAATATCTTTCTGCTATGTGGGGAATAGATTTAAGAAGGGTAGAGAAAACTAATGGGGAAGATAAGTCCAGCTGAAAAGTAACGGTGGTTTGGTCTAGGATAAATAAGAGCAAACATTTAAGTTCTTATTAGTAAGTTCTATGTAAAAGTTAGTTATTTTTGTACCATGAGACCTTCTAACCACTTATAATCCTTAACTCACTGAAGCTTACAAACACCTGTGAGCTCTACTATCACTATCCCCATTTCATAGATGAGGAAACTGAGGCACAGAGAGGTCCAGGAAGGGTTCGAATTAGAATTCAGACTCTAGCAATCAGGTTGTAGGTCCTGAGCTTTTAAACAGTTTCAATATTTCCTCTCAGTTAAATCTCCCAACTCTTGACTATATGAGGGCAATAATTCTCTCATTTTTTGCAAAGTACTAGCATACACTGTTATGCACCATAGGATATTCATAAGTAGGTAAGTAAACATCCCTGACTGAGAAAAGATTAACACACCAAACCAAAACCAACAAACCAAACCCAACTCTGCTTAAAGCCCCTTGGTGGTGGAAAGATCATGTGCTTCACTGAACAGACTGCCATGCCCCTGGGCCTTCCATCATTTATGGACCACAGAGGAGAAAGACCTAATTCAGCGGCTGTGAGCTGTGATGGTGCCTGCTGCCCTGAGGTAGCTGTAAACTACCTCAGGGCACAGGTTAAGTGCATCCAAACCAAGAAGAAAATAATCATATGCATTGTAAATCTTAGTTTTTTTTTAAATAAGGAAGTCATTGATAAAAGATGAGATATAGCTCTCTCATTAAAACAATATTCAAGGGATATGAAAAATCGTCTTTTGTAGGAAGCCTGTGGCTATTTATATTTCTGAATCAGTTTTTCCATTTCTCTTAGGAAATCAAAACAATGATTCTGCATACTGAATTTTACCATCAGGATTCAAATTTGTTTTCAGATACTGGTGTGGTGCATTTGCGGGCATATTTTGCCATCACCACAATCAGATAAAGACTATCTATTCCCAGGGTCTCTTGGTACCCTGAATCACCATCTGAGGCACAATAAACTCCTTATGGTAACTTATGGCTTCAAGCAGAAGCTGGAATGCCACATCCCACCAGATTCAGAGCAGGGATGGGCCAAATTTAACCAAAAGCAAATAAGCAAGGAAACTCTCAGCAGCTCTGCTTTAGGCAAAGTTGTAATCTGATTTTGGTCCTGGGAAACAAAGCTAGTGGCATATGTTTTTGGTAAAATCATCTTTTGTGGTAGACATTGGGTTCCCTACTCTCATGCTAGACCCACAAGCTTGTGAGCTGGGAGGGTACTACCTCAGAGAAACTGAAGAAAAGACCTGGAGACATGAGCTTTATTAGGGACCTTACATACAGGGAATGCAGGAGCAGCAGGCTGGACAGGAAAACCGCTCCCATTTGTAAAAGCATACAGGTTATACAGTACCCTTCCCACAGCAACCTCCACTTAGCAACCCACAACTAGCCCCAAACAAGTGGGCTCACTTCCTTGTATGGCCTGCGTTCCAAGGAACAGGCCAGGCTCCAGGTTGCTTCTCATAGGTATGGTGGAAACATCTGAGTTGGCCATTCTCGGGGTCTATAGCTGGGAACACAGAGCAAACATTCACTAAGGAACACAGGTTCATTCTCAGATTCTCAGGGTATGCTTGGGTTATTGCTGCCCGGCGAGACCCTGGGCTCAGAGGCATCTCAGTGTGAAAGCTCCAAAGCGGTCATCTGCCTTTTTTGATGTTTTGTATCCTCAGGGCCTAGGACAGTCCTGTTTCAAGGTGGTCATGCAATAAATTGCAGACATCCAGTAATCTGAATGACTGGCTGGCAGAATAGAATAGACAAGCATTTCCATCCCTAATCACCTCTCCCACTTCACAGCCCATAGGAGAGAAGGAGAGAAGCTAATAATTGTCATATAGAGCTTCATGGTAAGTTAACCACCGTAAAATCTTAGGTTTCCAGAGATGAGAAAGGCCTGTTTCTTCTGTACTGTTTGATTAAACACTACAGCATATGAAAGCTCACTTATCCCAAATTACTCACTTTATGCTGAGGCTATAGGAATTTGAATGACTGTCTCCAAGTTGCTTGTCAGTTGGAGGAAGTCCAGCTTTCTCCCAGGCACAGAACCCAAGGCCACAATAGGCTAGAGCTAGAATTCAACACCCCGGTTTCTCAGGTTAGAGGCCACAGACTATGCCTTTCTTAGGGTAGAAATTATGGCTTATTCCCTGCCTTTCAGTATTTAGAATTAAGTCCTAACTTGGTGCTCTTTCTTCACTGTGAAAGTGAATTCAATATACACCTTTTCTGTTTTTACAATGCTCAGGTGGCTAACTAGGGAAAACTATGCACCCCTCCTCAATCTAAAATCACTTGTAAATGCACAATTGCCTTTTGCATGGCCACAGGACTTCACTGGGAAACATGGTGAACCTAGGTTATTTTCTTACGCTCTGTACTTGACCCTCTTTTCTTCTCAACCTAAGGAAACTAATTTGCACTTGGTGAGCTAAGATTTGTGTCATTTGCTGTGGATAATCCTTTCCTGTCTTTTTAATAGGTTATTTTATTTTATTTCTTTTTTTTTGTCAACTTCTGGGAGCACAGATTAATAAGTTATTTTTAAGTGTTCTAATTATTTAGAATAGTTGTGGGAAGGCTGCACTATTTTTGTAAAGAAAGTGTTTTCTTAAGGCTTGGCAGCAGCAGTTTATAAATGGTAAAAGCAACACAAAGTAAAAGAAAAAAAAAAGCCAAACCACTGCTTTTCTGCCTTTACCTTGTAGGCATCTCCAACGGCAGTTCACATGGCTCAGATAGTTCACTTCTGCAGAGAGCTTAATTTACGTGGGACAGAGTAGCAAGAATAATTACTTTGACAATCATTTTGCCAGCTGATGACTGTGCTGCCTGTCCTGAGCTGAGGTGTGTTGTGACTGGTTTTTATCAACTTCATTTATCATTTGGGGGGTGGGGGAAACAGTGATCTCTCTTCCTGTCATTGCTCTTAATTGGGATTCCCTGTAACAAAAGGTTAACAAGAGCAAGACAGAAGTTTATAAACATTTATACCTCTTATATACATGGGAGAAAATGCAGAGCAATGAGTAAATTGCTAGAGTTGATCTCAAAGAAAGAGTGTAAACTTCTGGCTTAACCACCGGACTTTTCTGAAACAAAGAAAGGATGCAGTAAAAGACCCAGTTAAGAGATGACTGGCCAGGCGCGGTGGCTCACGCCTGTAATCCCAGCACTTTGGGAGGCTGAGGCGGGCGGATCAGGAGGTCAGGAGATCGAGACCATCCTGGCTAACACAGTGAAACCCCGTCTCTACTAAAAATACAAAAAATTAGCCGGGCGTGGTGGTGGGCGCCTGTAGTCCCAGCTGCTTGGGAGGCTGAGGAGGGAGAATGGCGTGAACCCGGGAGGCAGAGGTTGCAGTGAGCCGAGATAGTGCCACTGCACTCCAGCCTGGGCGACAGAGCAAGACTCCATCTCAAAAAAAAAAAAAAAAAGAGATGACTGTGGAAAAAGCACCTTAAACTAAGGAGGTCTGTTATGCAGATTTACGTCAGTGCCTTATCCATTGTCCAAGCTCACTAATGATTTGGAGTCATTCTTCTGTTCCTAGTGCAGACAGGGAGACACCCTTACAAATGGAGATTTACTGGATAGAAATGTGGCCAAAGAGTTCAATAAAAGGGTAAGGTCATGAATATTCAGCTATAGAACTTCTTCTCCGTGCTGTCAACCATTCCTCCTCAGATCCTCTTTCTTTTGGTGGTTTGTTGAGCTGCTTTTCCCAAACCAGAAGCACTAGGACTTCCTGAAGAGGACTCTGCCTTCCTCTCTCTATCAACCCTCCCATTATAAATATGTAACTGCCCAATGGGTTCACCTTGCCCACTGCCTAGACATAGCCGATTTATCAAGACAGGTGAATTGCGATAGAGAAAGAGTAATTCACGCAGAGCCGGCTGTGCAGGAGACTGAAGTTTTATTATTACTCAAATCAGTCTCTCCGAGCATTCAGGGATCAGAGTTTTTAAAGACAACTTGGTGGGCAGGGGGAAGCCAGTGAGGCAGGAGTTCTGATTGGTCAGGTAGGAGATGAAATCATGGGAAGTTGAACCTGTTCTTTTGCACTGAGTCAGTTCTTGGGTGGTGGCCACAAGATCAGATAGGCCAGTTTATTGATACAGGTGGAGCCAGCTGATCTATCAAGTGCAGGGTCTGCAAAATATCTCAAGCACTGATCTTAGGAGCAATTTAGGGAAGGTTGGAATCTTGTAGCCTCCAGGTATATGACTCCTAAGCCATAATTTCTAATCTTGTAGTGAATTTCTTAGTCCTACAAAGGTGGTCTAGTCCCCAGGCAAGAAGGTTTGTTTTGGAAAAGGGCTGTTATTGTTTTAGTTTTAAACTATAAGTTCCTCCCAAAGTTAGTCCAGCCTACACCCAGGAATGAACAAGGATAGCGTGGAGGTTAGAAGCAAGATGGAGTCAGTTAGGAGATCTCTTTCATTGTCTCAGTCATAATTTTGCAAAGGCGGTTTCAAATACATCCTCAGTCCAGACCTCTCAGTGGGGCATGGGATACTGTTCATAATCTTGCACCACCTGTCTCGTCTTGCCTTATCGGTGTGTATTTATTATGGTTTTAGTTGCAAGTAACAGAAAATCCCATTCTAAAAATGTTACCAGAGCAGCCTCGATGAAATAACTGGGAAAGTTCTTATTCTTACTGTTTTTATTCAGTTCCTTCATTTATAGGCACAGCTGCTTAAAGACTGTTACCAGAAAGGAATCCTGATCCAGACCCCAAGAGAGGGTTCTTGGACTCATGCAAGAAAGACTTCGGGGCGAGTCCATAGAGTAAATTGAAGGCAAGTTTATTAAGAAACTAAAGGAATAAAAGAATGCCTACTCCATAGGCAGAGCAGTGGTATGGGCTGCTTGATTAAGTATAATAGTTATTTCTTGATTATATTCTTATAGTTATTCCTTGATTATATGCTAAACAAAGGGTGGATTATTCATGAGTTTTCTGGGAAAGGGGTGGGCAATTTCTGTAACAGTTTCTCCCCTTTTTAGACCATATAGGGTAACTTCCTGCTGTTTCCATGACATTTGTAAACTGTCATGGCACTGATGGGAGTGTCTTTTAGCATGCTAATGTATTATAATTACCATATAATGAGTGGTGAAGGTCAGAGGTCCCTTTTGTCACCATCTTGGTTTTGGCTGACTTCTTTACCACATCCTGTTTGTCTACAAAAAGAGTCAAACTATAAAATATTTGAAGAGGTTTATTCTGAGCCAAATATGAGTGACCATGTCCCATAACACAGCCCTCAGGAGGTCCTGAGAACATGTGCCCAAGGTGGTCGGGGTGCCGTTTGGCTTTATACATTTTAGAGAGAAATGAGACTTCAATCAAATACATTTAAGCAATACATTGCTTTAGTCCAGAAAGGTGGGACAACTCAAAGCGGGGGCTTCTAGCTTACAGATAGATTTAAAATTTTTCTGGTTGACAGTTGGCTGAGTTTATCTAAAGATCTAGGATCAACGGAAAGGAATGTTTGGGTTAAAATAAAGGATTGTGAAGACCAAAGTTCTTATTTGCAGAGGAAGCCTTCAGGTAGAAGGCTTCAGAGAGAATAGGTTGTAAAATGTTTCTTATCAGACTTAAAGTCTGTGTTGATGTTAATGCCAGGGATGTATACTGAGGCATGTCCTACCCTCACTTCCCAGGATAGCCTGAATCAGTCTTTCAGGTTGAATTTTAAGAGTGCCCTGGCTGAAGAGGAAGTCCATTTGGATGGTTTGGGTGCCTTAGAATTTTATTTTTGGTTTAGATGTTTTATCAGCAAGGTCTTTATAAAATGTATCTTGTGCCAACCTCCTATCTCATCCTGTGACTTAGAGTTCCTAACTTCCTAGAAATGCAGCCCAGTGGGTCTCAGTCTTATTTTACCCAGCCCCTATTCAAGATGGGGTCACTCTGGTTCAAATGCCTCTAACAAAACCAGATGGCCTGGGATGGCACCAGAGCTTCTTAACCCCTGACCAGATACCAGAGGGAGATATGACCCCCAAACCAGCACAAACTGGAACAGATTACCCCTTGTTACCTTTAGATCATTAACATATCATTATAATTCTAAATTTCCCACCCTTATGTAAAACGAAAATAAATCTCAGGACCCCAAAATCACTAAGCCAAAGGGAAGACTCAAGTTGGGAACTGCGTCAGGCAAACCTTCCTCCCATTCTATTCTACATACCTCCCTCACAATTTGCCCACAAGGAAATTCCTTGTGGACAAAGGACAGACAGAACTCAAGGTCATCCCTTTGCTCATGTGAGACAGGTGCATATCTGATTACTTCTTTTGCCTTATTGTTTTCACTAAGCCAGACTAAAGCATAAGTGACTATTCCTATGAAGTGTGTATTCAGTGAAAGGCTAATCAAAAACTCAAAAGAATATAACCATTTGTTTCTTATCTACCTGTGACCTGGAAGCCCCCTCCCTGCTTTGAGTTGTCCCACTTTTCCAGACCAAACCAATGTACATCTCACATGTATTGATTGATGTCTCATGTCTCCTTAAAACATATAAAACCAAGCTGTGCCTCAATTGCCTTGGGCACATGTCATCAAGACCTCCTAAGGATATGTCACAGGCACGTCCTTAACCTTTACAAAGTAAACTTTCTAAATTGACTGAGACTTGTCTCAGATACTCTTGGTTTACACTTACAGGAAAATCACCACCATTTTCTGAACATATGTCACATGAAGAGGCGAGTTTATTGTCTACACCTGTGTCTAGGGTTCCTCCTTGCACATATTCGCATACCTTCCCACCCCATGGCTAACTCCTTAAAATTCCCCAGTGTATTAGTCTGTTCTTATGCTGCTAATAAATACATACCTGAGACTGGGTAATTTATAAAGGAAAGAGGTTTAACTGACTCACAGTTCCACATGGCTGGGGAGGCCTCACAATTATAGCGGAAGGGCCCGAGTGCAGTGACTCACACCTGTAATCCCAGAACTTTGGGAGGCTGAGACAGGCAGATCACCTAAGTCAGGAGTTTGAGATCAGCCTGGCCAACATGGTGAAACCCCATCTCTACTAAAAATTAGCTGGGCATGGTGGTGCACACCTGTAACCCCAGCTCCTCGGGAGGCTGAGAGAGGAGAATGGCTTGAACCTGGGAGGCAGATGTTGCAGTGAGCCAAGATTGCATTACTGCACTCCCACCTGGGCAACAGAGTGAGACTCTGTCTCAAAAAAAAAAAAAAAAAAAGAAAATCATCCTGAAGGCAAAGAAGAAGCTAAGGCACATCTTACTTGGTGGCAGGCAAGAGAGCAAGTGCAGCAGAACTCCTCTTTATAAAACCATCGGATCTCATGAAACTTACTCACTATCACAAGAACAGCATAGGAAAGACCCACCCCCATAATTTAATTACCTCCCACCAGATCCCTCCCACAACATGTGGGAATTATGGGAGCTACAATTCAAGATGAGATTTGGGTGGGGACACAGCCAAACCATATCACCCAGCTTCCCATGTCTCAGGGAGAAGATGCTCCTTCTACATTCCTGGCCAGGAATAAAACCTGTTTGTCTTTTTTTCTGATTGGGTGTTCTTTCTTTGCTACCAATACAAAGTAGGAAAGGAACTCAGTTTACTGGCAACAAGGGGGCTCAAACAACAGGCAGATTGATTATCTACAAATTGAACAGGCCCCGGATGTAGTGAATGCAGGCAAGTTTGGTTCAGTGGCTGTGTTATGTCACAAGGACTGAGGTTGTGGGGGCCAAGAGAGAACTTTCCCCTTGGCCCTTTAAAGGTTGGCTGAAAAATCACTGACATGAGGCAGATTGGTTAACAGGAAGAAAAGATGTACAAATGTATTTAATGTGTATACACAGGAGCCTTCGGAATGAAGACTCAACTTCCCAATAAGGTAGAGAAGCTTATGTGTCAACTTGAGGTTTCAGAAAGAAAGGGGCCTTGGATTCTGACAAAACAGGTTATGGGAACATAGAGAAGAGGAAGTCTATTGATGGAAATAAATGATTACTCAGGAGAATGATTGAATGGGGAACAGAAATTAACTTGTAAATAGTTCTCTTTGGAATTTAAGTGATCCTTGGAGATAGTCATCATCTTGAATAAAGGTCCATTCAGGTGGTTACATTTTGGTCTTACAGGGAGGGGAAGAAAACTGTTCTCCTTGATAGGTCTGGATCTTAGGCAGATAATGGAACTTCAGTTTCTTTGGAAGAAACAGTGGAAGGTCAGAGAGACCTTGAGTCTTGTTCTTCAGTTCAGCATGTCATATTTTGGGGTACTGGTTTCTGAAAACCAACAGGTTCTCTCCATCTTTCTGTCCTTCCATCCTCCGTGTCCCAGCTCTGTCCTCAACCTGTTCCCTTTTTAGGGCTGCTGATACAGGTGTAGTGTGGTCGTTGTTAAAAGGAAAACTGTAGAGGAATTTAACAAAGTTTAATGGAGCAAAGAATGATTCATGAATTGGGCAGCCTCTTGAAACAGAATAGGCTTAGGGCCACTCCAGGGTTGCCATATGGTCCAATACCATTTATGGACAGAAAAAGTAAAGTGGCGTACGGAAGACGGAAGTGAGATAAACAGAAACAATCAGATTGGTTACAGCTCAGAGTTGGTCTTATTTGAATGTGGTTTGAACAGCTGGCTGCCAGTGATCGGCCAAATCTCAGCTGCTGTGATTGGTTGAGACTTGGCAACTTGTTATAAGAGTAGGTCATGGTGTGTTTACACATCCAGTTAGGTGACAGTTCACTATGTGCTAAGAAACCTTTAGTCCTGACTGAAAATATCTAAAGAAGAAGCTGTAGACTAAATTCAATTTAACAAGACTAAATCATGGACTGGGGTTCAAATCTCAGCTCTCTTGCTTAGAAGCCATGCCTCGGTCTCCTCATATGCAAAGTAGAGGAAAATGGAGGAATTTATCCCACTTGGTTGTGCTAAAAGATAAACTGATTTTTCTTTATTAAAATGGTAAAGAGTTTATTCGAACAGAGAGCAGTTCATGAATCAGGTGGCTCCAGATTGCCAGCAGTCCACAGCTCCAAAAAAGGATCCTGAAGGGAGGATTTTTATAAGGTGCATGGAGAGGCAAGACAATCAAACATCTGGCTGGTTTAAGTGCGGCAGTAGCCTAATTTGATTCATTTCAGTGCACAGTTCCTAGTTAGAGTTTACTTGGCAGTTTCTGATTAAACTTAAGTTTTGTTCTACTTCAACACTGAGTTGGGTTTTGGTTTACTTACACAGGAACCCAGGGTGCTGGAGTTGCCTCAATGTAATGCCCTCCCAATTAATTAGCTGTTGTGATCATACAAGGAATAAATGCTATCTGCCTTATTTATCATTTTCTTGGCTGAATCTGACTATACTAATTCCAGACTTCAGACCCACAATATACAGTGAAGGAAGAAGAACCATTCTTTCCAGTGTCTTTGTCTTTCTGTTAGCCTAGAGGGCACATGTAGATTAATTAGGAAACATATCCCCTTCCTTGAACCCTCACCCTGGATGCTTTCTCACCTGAGGGTGACTTGTGTGCATTAGACAACAATGCCCATTTGCTTTGTGTAAAGACAAAAGTGTTCTTTCTGAGTACCTGCCTCTCCACACTGCTCATGGGCTGGTGAGCAGAAACCATATGGGTCCACCCTAAATTTCCTGGGCTGTATGCTGTTGCTTCAAACCCTATCTCAAATGCCACTTAATTTGCTTACACTGTATCTTTATAATGGAAACTTTCATCTTCCATCATATCTTATAATTATTTGTTTGTATTTAATTCCCCACATCTGACAGTGATCTCCACAGTGTCTTTTGCAAATGTTCTTAAATGTTTGTTCATACTACTTAATCTCTACAGAATGGTACTGGATCACTTTAACTTTTGGAGGTGGTGCCTTCTTAGACCTGATAAATCAAGTTTAGCTTAAAGCTGCCTCCTTACATATTTTAAATTTGGTCTAAATGTTTCTCCATACATTGTAAACTCTAACCTGACTGGATGTGTAAATAGACTGTAACCTACTCTTGTGCCACTCACTGAGCTTTGGTCAATCACAGGTGGACAACTGTTCAAGTCATGTTCAAATAAGACAAAACTGAGTTGTAACCAATGGGCTGTTTTTGTACCTCATGTTAGTTTTCTGTAAGTCACTTTCCTTCTCTCCATAAATCTTCCACCATGTGGCTGTGCTGGAATCTCTCTGAGCCTACTCTGGCTTGGAAGACTGCCTGATTTGCGAATCATTCTTTGCTCAGATTAAACTCTGTTAAATTTAGTTAGTCCAGGGTTTTTTTGTTTTTTGTTTTTAAATCAAATCTTCAATGACTCTAAATGCTGGTCAATTATGGCCAGGATGGATAGGAGACTACCACGCAGAAAAGTATGAGAGAGACTTGAGAGCCATGCAGTGATCTTTAAAACCCTCTGAATATGTATTTTCAAATGCTGCTTTCATAAATCATTAACCATAATTTATTGAATGTGTGCTAGATCCTTTATAAATCATATAGAATTTTTATAGTAACCTTGGAAAGTATGTGTTATTATATCCACTGTACATACTAGGGGGACTGGAGGCTTAGAAAGGCCAGCTGGCATGATAGAGGTTCACTCTGAACAGCAGATGGAACTGATAACAGGCTCATTAAATTATGGGCCAAATAGTTTGCAACCTTAAGAAATCCCTGTGAAATGTTCATAGAATATTAACTTCTTATCAAAGAAAATTTTAACCCATTGAAATATAAGATTTGTGTTAGGGTCTGAATGGTCAATCTTTTTTTTTTCTGTATATGTTGGAGAATAATGTGTTTTGCAATTTTTACATGTAGTATTTTATATAAGCTTATGATACAGCTTGTTTATTGTATAATTTAAAACTTCCATGTCCTTACTAACTTTTGTCTGTTTATTCTATTGCTAAAAGCGGTATATTAAATACACTACAATAATGCATTTGTCAATTTATCTTTAGTTATGTCACTTTCTGCTTCATATATTTTGAGACCATGTTATTAGGTACATAAAATATAATAATTATATTTTTTTCTGGTAAACTGAAGCTTATTATAAATGACCCTCTTTGTTGCAAGTAATGCCTTTTGCATTTACAACTGATGGAGACAGGACGCAGCCAAGGGTCCCTGGTGAAACCCCGCCTTCAAGCCTAAAACAGACTGAAGGCTGAAAAACCAGACTTCTGGTGCCTAATGAAGCCTGCCCTTTCCTGAATGATTCTAAATAATGCCTACCTGCCGACTGGGAGGACAGGGTGGAGCCTTGGCGGAAATTCATGCCCTTTGCAGGGGAGAGGAGCTTGGCCTCTCCTATTCCTGTGCGGTGACCTGGGATTCAATCTGTGAGGCAGGAAACTTGCTAGTAGGACTCTCCCTTTGCTGAGAGTTATTTTTCTTTTCCTTTTTATCCAATTAATTCCGTCTTCTCACGCTTCTATGTGTCTGTGACCCTACTCTTTCCTGGTCATGTGACAAGAGCGTGGTTTTAGTTGACCTAAGAAGAAAGTTCTGCAACATTTTTGGTGTCTAGACGTGAGGCTTGAGGAAGGGTGAGTACATGCACATCAAAAAATCTTTTTATTTCCTTTCGCCTCTAAGCCTTTTTGTCCTTATACCTCTTCTGGGGGTAGAGGAAACTGCGCACCACCCCACCCCAAGGGCTGCGGGTGTGCGCGGGATGGACCAGTGAATGGCGGCTCCCCGGCTCCCCTCCCGGCCAAGGCTGGAGTGTATGGCTTGAGGCTGTCCACCAGCAGGCTGGCCAGCACTCCTGCCACTTGTCCATGGAGGCTTCCCCTCCCCTGGCCAAGGGGACCACTCTGTCCGACAGCAATTAAGTTTCTCTCCCTGGTGGAGGAACCATTTGCATAAGATGAGAGGTTTTTCCCCAGGCATCTTCTTCTTTTTTTCTGAGAGGAGTCTTACTCTGTCACCCAGGCTGGAGTGCAGTGGTGCTATCTATACTCACTGCAACCTCCACCTCCCAGGTTCAAGTGATCCTCCTGCCTCAGCCTCCCAAGTAGCTGGGATTGCAGGCATGCGCCACTATGCCCGGCTAATTTTTGTATTTTTAGTAGAGACAAGGTTTCACCACGTTGGCAAGGCTGATCTCGAACTCCTGACCTCAGGCGATCTGCCCGCCTCAGCCTCCCAAAGTGCTGGTATTACAGGCGTGACCCACCGTGACCAGCTGGCATCATTTTTTTTTTTTGTCCACCCTGTCAGCAGTCAACACAGTCCTGCATTTAAGCTTCTCTTCCTTTTCTCCACCGGGTCAGGAGTTAACTGGTTAACTGTTTGTTTGTTTGTTTTTTTTTTTTTTTTTTTTAGAAGGAGTCTTGCTCTGTCACCCAGGCTGGAGTGCAGTGGCGCGATCTCGGCTCACTGGAAGCTCTGCCTCCCGGGTTCACGCCATTCTCCTGCCTCAGCCTCCTGAGTAGCTGGGACTACAGGCGCCCGCCACCATGCCCCGCTAATTTTTTGTATTTTTGGTAGAGACGGGGATTCACCGTGTTAGCCAGGATGGTTTTGATCTGACCTCGTGATCCTCC
Source organism: Nomascus leucogenys (assembly GCF_006542625.1). Lineage (NCBI taxonomy): Eukaryota > Metazoa > Chordata > Mammalia > Primates > Hylobatidae > Nomascus > Nomascus leucogenys. The sequence continues at coordinate 42,165,424 of NC_044396.1, read as the reverse complement.
CGCCTCGGCCTCCCAAAGTGCTGGGATTACAGGCGTGAGCCACCACACCCGGCCAGGAGTTAACTTTTAAGTGAGGCTATTTTGCTTTTTAGAAGATGTTTTACTAGGCCAGGACCCCAACTGTCACTGTCTATATTCTCTGTAAAGTCTTAATGATGAAAAAGGATTTGTTAGGTTGGCCTTAAGCTGCAGTCAATCCAGTGTGCTTTGCCTGGCGTTCTCTATGGTCAGCAGCAAACTTTGCTGTGGGCCTCCATCTTGTTTTACCTCCTTGGGAACCTGACCTGTAACCAGGTGGCAATGCTTGTTTAGCCTCCCCCATTTTACCATGGCAGCCAGGTTCAGTCCTGGCTTAGGGAATGAGTCCTTTCTGGTTTGGTGTCTGTGCGACCTTTGCTATTGGTTGATTCTCTTCTCCTCCCAAACTGCCTTGGATTTTCCTTTCTCTGAGTCTTTAGTAAAGTTTGAAAGAAATACTGTCTGCTTGGCCTGGTTAAAGTCAGGTAATAGGGGATTTAAAAAGATTTTCTTAAAAAGCACCCAGCTTAATTAAAAGTGGATACCCAAGTTATAGGTACATTTAAAAGGCCTTTATGTTTTTCTTTTCTTGGACCTCATTTTGTTGGGAAAAGGTGTGTTTTTATTTTTTTGCTCGACTGAAGTATTTTTCTCTATTTTGCCTTGCCACTTTTAATGGACACATGAGAGGGGAGAGAACTCTGTTTTTCTCATAGAACCCCAGGAATTAAAGGCAGATAGACCCCTCTCAAAATGTTTTTGCTTCCCAGTTATGCCTCTTAGGCCTTAAAAGCCGCACATTTTCCTAGCCTAACTCAAAGGTCTCCCCCTGGAGGCCAATAATCCAATTAGGAGATTGGCAAACGAAAAATCTTATGGCTGCTGGATGTTCTTCTGCCTGTCTGTGTAGTTTTATATGTGTTGTGTGTGTGATGTCCATAAAAAAAAGCTTAATTAGAGCTAATTAGGGCTAATTAATTAGATCAGCCTAAAGGAAGACAAGTGCTTGGATCAAATATTTTTTAAAGGGAAGATAAAAGCTGTGGTACCGTTTGGATCACATGACTTTAATCTTTGAGAAATAAAAACAGCCTTAAAAATTATTGGTAAAATGCAGATGTCATCAAAATGTAAATAGGTAAACTAAATTATGCAGGTCAGATACTAGATTTGCTAAGCCTTTTTGGTCTTTAAGAGCTTTTCAACTTGCTGGCTTCTCAATTGGTAAGGCCTGGGGACTTAAAATCCACAAGACCTTATGATGATTGTTTATAGAGTTAACATAGACATATCACCGTTTACCAATTTCCTTTCTTTTACTTCTTGTATTTCTAACCTTCTATCTGGGATCATTTTAATTTGCTTTAGTATCTCCCTTAAAATGTTCTTTGGTGTAGATTTTCTAGGGATAAACTACTTCAGTTTCCATTTGCCTATTGCACCCTTACTTTTAATAGATATCTACATTGGGTATTGAATTCCAAATTGGCTATTATTTTGGCCCATTAAAGTTATTTGACTGCCTTCTTTCTTCCATTTCTCTTGTTAAGAATCTAGCTGAGTTGGCACATCTAATTCTTGCTCCTGAGGAGGTAATCTTTTTGTTATGATTATTTTTAAGATGGTCTCTCTTTGGTTTTCTATAATTTTACTAAAATGTGTCTGAATAGGAATTTATTATTACTTCTTCTGTTTGTGATTTGTTGGGCCTGTTGACTTTCCGGGAAATGTCTTTCATAAGTTCTGGAACATTGTCAGCCTTTATATCTTCCAATATTGTTTCCCCCTGTTCTTTTTCTCCTCTATTTCTGGAACTCTAATGAAATATATTAGAACTTCTTATTATATCTTTTGTATTCGTATCTTTTATGTATTTTCTATCTTTTGTCTATCTGGAATGAATTCTTGATGCTTTCTTTGCATCTATATTTTAGTTCATCTTTTTTCATTTAGAGATATCTAATTTCTTATTGAACCCATTTATTGAGTTCTACACTTTATTGTATTCTTCAATTTTAGGATTTTTTCTCTTGATTCTTTTAAAAATCTAGTATGTCACTTTTTCATTTCTGATGGCATGTTGGATTTTCAATTTAAAAATTTTCTCTTAACATTTTATTTGTTTTATAGTTTGTGTGTGATTATTTCAACATCTCAAGTTGTTATGGGTTTGTTTCTTTCTATTGTTGCAGGTAATACTGGTTCATTGTGTCTTGTTTGTTTGTGTACCTGGTTATCTTTGACTGTATGCTAGCCATGGTAACTTAAAATGTTGTAGAAATAATTTTAGATCAGGGTTATAGTATCCTATTCCTGAGATAATCTTATTTGTTTCTGCCAGGCATTAGAGGTGCTACCATGTGAGACTGCTGCTATGGTTTGAATATGTCCCCCAAGTTTCATATATTGGAAACTTCATCCACAAATTCATAGGCTGATAGGAAATAGGGCCTTTGGAAGGTGATTAAATTAGATTGAGACCACTATGATGGAACTAGTGGCTTTATAAAAAGAGAAAGAGAGATTTGAGGGGACATGCAGTCTTTCACTGTTGCAATGTGATGTCTTCTGGAGTTATAACATAGCAGGAAGGTCCTAACTAGATGCCAGTGTCATGCTCTTGAATTTCCCAGTTCTGGAATTGCAAGAAATATATTTGTTTTCTTAATAAATTACTCAGTCTATTGTGCTCTGTTATAGTAACAGAAAATGGACTAAGAAAACTATCTTATTCTAAATTTAAGACTTGAGATTTTCTAGACTAGAAGTGTCAAGAAGCTGCTCTGAAAATCCATGGTTTATCCTCATCTGCCTTTCAGGATTCCTGTTTAAATGATTGTGTATCAGCATCTCTTTATTTGGCAAAATCCAGCATTTACTTTTGTTTTTTATCTATGTAAAATTGCGGTTTAGTTTTCTAATGGTTTTTTAAAATTGGTAAATTTCCATAGGAAAACAATGCCTAAGAGTATAGGGTTTACGTCTGTGGGTTCTTACCTACTTTTGAATTTAGACATAATTCTTATATATATATATATATACATATATATATATATACTTTTTTTTTTCTTAGATGGAGTCTCACTCTGTCACCCAGGCTGGAGTGCAGTGGCACAATCTCGGCTCACTGCAACCTCCACCAGAGTTCAAGCAATTCTTCTGCCTCAGCTAGGACTACAAGCAGGCATCACCATGCCTGGCTAATGTTTTTGTATTTTTAGTAGTGATGGGGTTTCACCATGTTGGCCAGGCTGGTCTTGAACTCCTGACGTCAGGTGATCTGCCTGCCTCGGCCTCCCAAAGTGCTCGGATTGTGGGCATGAGCCATTTTACCCGCCCATTTTTAGTTATTTTAGTGGGAGGATTTGTCCTAATTACTTGGATTGCCAATTCTGAAATTAAAAACCCAAGACGGAGTTCCTAAAAAAAATTTGAAAATGAAATGATTTACATCTGAACTAATGAAAAACATTTAATTGAGTGATTATATTATTTCATTTTTACATTGCTATAAAGAAATACCTGAGACTGGGTAATTTATGAAAAAAAGAGGTTTAATTGGCTCATGGTTCCACAGGCTGTACAGGAAGCACGGCTAGGGAGGCCTCAGGAAATCTTTACTCCTGGTGGATGGTGAAGCTGGAGCCAGCATCTTTACATGGCTGGAGCAGGAGGAAGAGAGAGAGGTGGGAGGTGTTATACACTTTTAAACAACTAGATCTCATGATAACTCTTATCAGGAGAACAGCACTAGAGGAATGGCGCTAAAACATTAGAAACTGCCACAATGAACCAATTACCTCGCACTAGGCCCCACGTCCAGCATTGGGGGTTATATTTCAACATGAGATTCAGGTGGGGACAGAGATACAAATCATGTCAGTGATCATCTTATTTCTATAAGGAGATTTCCTCTTCTTTACAATTTGAAAAAAATATATATACTTGCTATTTTTTCTCTTATTTGTGATGATGTTACTGAAATTAATGTTCACATTTAAGTTTTTTATTTTCTTCATGTTAAAGATGTAACCAAGTGATTGTGTAAAACATAAATTCTGTTTACATTTAAAAAATTAAAAATCTCTTTACAAATAGCAACAAATGATCTTAAATTTCAGCATAAGTAATTTCTAAAAATCAAACATTTCTTTTTTAACATCTTTTAATTATGAACACGTCATTCTAAGGGAGTCTAAAATAAGCATGAGAAAATAATTTATCTTAGTTTTATAGAATTTCATAATTTCTTGTGCCAATTTGCCACAACATTTAATCATAAATGTTTTCTTATTTCGGATATAAATCATTCTTTTTTGTTACAAGTTTATAGCATATAGATTTACTGAATATGCATGATTATATAGCAATGTTTTCCCAATTGTGTTCAGTATTTCTGTTGAGGTGTGTGAGCAGTTTGTTGTTTATGAGAAAACAAGATGTGGTCCTTTGCGTTTTCCAGAAAAGACAACGCGATAATGCATTGAAGACAAAAATAGGACTATACACTCTAGGAAGAAGGGAAAACAACATTAGAAAAAGGGCAGCAATTTTAGTATCGGTGGAGAAGGGTGGATGGAGATCATGAAGATCAAAAGATGAAAACTTCTTAGTTTTAACTGGGAATGGTTATTATTTGAATTAAAAAGCTAATACAAATTGGGCATTTTAAATCTGAAAATCTGAAATCCAAATGACTCTAAAATCTGAAACTTTTTGAGTACTGATGCAATGCTCAAAGGAAATACTCATTGGAGCCTCATTCAGATGTCAGATTTTCTAATTTGGGATGTATAATGTAACCAGTAAGTATAATGCAAATATTTTCATTTGAAATCTGAAATCTGAAACACTTCTGATCCCAGGCATTTTGGATAAGGGATACTCAATCTATATAGCCTTCTTGGAAAGCCAGGTTGGAAAATCGCTTGGACTTAGAAACTTGGTTACATTTATAAACTGTTAAGTTCTCAAAATACTCTCTGTACTTATAAATACTTACCTGAGTATGATTTTACTCTAATAATATTTGTAATATATATTTTGTATGTTTTTTTCTGCTGCTTCTGAGATGGTTTGTCCATATGTGTTACTTTCAGAAAGGCTTAGCAAAGGTGAGGTTAAGAAGATTGAAAGGAAGTCAACATGGGCACAGGAGAAGCCCTAAGCTCTAGGATGTCCCCAAACCGTACTCTTCCTTGAAACGGATGCAAGCAGATAACACTCCCTTCTTCTAGTCCCCATTTTAAGTATGGGGCAGAATGGGGATATCCGAATGAAATAAAATTTGTCAGGAATAAACTGAAGCCTTATAATTGGGACAGAAATTATGTGGATAATGCAGAGTAAGGTATGTGACTTAGCAGCGGCATATGCAAAAGTACTTGGGAAAAACTGAAATCATCTAAATGTCCAAGAGTAGTTAAATAAAACATGGCATATACACACACAGAGGAATACTATGCACACAAATAAGCATGTTTTCAAGGAATATTTAATGACATGGGAATCTGAGACTCTGATAAAATATAACTCAGAAAATATTAAAGATGGTCATTCTTTGTAAGGCTAGAGATGATTTAAATTTTCCTTATAATTTATATGTTTATTTTTCTATAATGAGCACATGCTTTAGTGATTATAATAAATACTTTCATACTTATTATTAATATTATTATTATTATTTTGAGATGGAGTTTTGCTCCTGTTGCCCAGGCTAGAGTGCAATGGCATTATCTCGGCTCACTGCAACCTCCATGTCCCCAGTTCAAGCGATTCTCCTGCCTCAGCCTCCTGAGTAACTGGGATTACAGGCACTCACCACCGTGCCTGGCTAATTTTTGTATTTTTAGTAGAGGTGGGGTTTCACCACGTTGGCCAGGCTGGTCTTGAATTCCAGACCTCAGGTGATCCACCTGCTTCGGCCTCCCAAAGTGCTGGGATTACGGACTTCAGATGTTTTCTGAGAGAATGCACAAGACAGACGCAGAGGATGCTGAGCAGTGGTTGGGTAGGTGACCCTAGAGATGAATTCCAATGCTAAGCTTAATTAACCAGTCGGCACACTGGGGATTCTGAAGCCTCTATCTCAAATTCTTTTCACATTTGTCACAGTCCTTTTGAGCCAAGAAGTTCACCCTATGGGAGAGAGAGAGAAAAAAAAGAAAAAAAAGAAGGAATAAAAAAGAAGCAGAAAGTTCGCCCTGTAAATACTGGAAGAGGATAGAGTTTTTTTTTTAAATTAATTTTTATTGAGGTAAAATATACATATACAATTTACCATCTTTACCATTTTTAAATGTACACTATAGTAGTAATAAATTAGTTTACATTCTTTTTTCCTTCATTCCTCTTCCCCTTCTCCTTCCTGGCCTCTGGGTAACCACAAATCTATCTTCATTAGATCCACTTTTTTAGCTCTCCATATGCACGAGAACATGCAATATTTGTCTGTGTTTGGCTTATTTCACTTAACATAATGTCTTCCAGTTCCATTCATGTTGCTGCAAATGACAGAACTTCATTTCTTTTCGTGACTGAATAATATTCCACTGTGTATATCTACTACATTTTCTTTATCCATTCACCTGTTGATGGGGACTTAGGCTGAGCCCATATTTTGGCTATTGTGAATACTGCTGTAATCAACATGGGAGTGTAGATCCTTCTTTGATTTCTTTTCTTTTGGCTATATACTCAGAGTGGAGTTTCTGGATCATATGGTAATTCTATTTTTAGTTTTTGAGGAACAGCCAGACTGTTTCTAATTTATGTTCCCACCAACAGTGTATGAGGGATCCCCTTTCTCCACATCCTCACCAACATCAGTTGTTACCTGTCTTTTTGATATAAGCCATTGTAACGGGGTGAGAAGATAGCTATTTTTTTTTTTTTTTAGACAGAGTCTTGCTCTGTTGCCCAGGCTGGAGTACAGTGGCACAATCTTGGCTCATTGCAACCTCCATTTCCCAGGTTCAAGCAATTCTTGTGTCTCTGCCTCCTGAGTAGCTGAGATTACAGGTGTATGTCACCATGCCTGGCTAATTTTTTGTATTTTCAGTAGAGATGAGGTTTCGCCATGTCAGCCAGGCTGGTCTCAAACTCCTGGCCTCAAGTGATCTGCCCATCTCCACCTCCCAAAGTGCTGGGATTACAGATGTGAGCCACCATGCCTGGCCTGTAGTTTTGATTTGCATTTCTTTGATGATTAATGATGTCAAACTTTTTTTATATATCTGTTGGCCATTATTTTTTTTTTTAGACAGGGTCTTACTCTGTCACTCATGCTGGAGTGCAGTGGTATGATCATAGCTCACTGCAGCCTCAACCTCCTGGGCTCAGGTGATGCTCCTACCTCAGCCTCCTGAGTAGCTGGGACTATAGGCATGTGCCACCATGCTGGGCTAATTTTTACTTTTTGTTTTTTTGTAGGGATGGTGTTTCACGGTGTTGCCCAGGCTGGTCTTGAACTCATGGGCTCAAGTGATCCACCCATATTGGCCTTCCAAAGTGCTGAGACTATAGGCATGAGCCACTGTGCCTGACCTGTGTGTCTCCTTTTGATAAGTTTCTGTTCAGATCTTTTGCCCATTTTGATTTCAATTATTATTATTTTGCTGTTGAGTTGTTTGAACTCATTATATGTTCTAGTTATTAATCCCTTGTTAAGTAAATAGTTAGCAAATATTTTCTTTCATTATGTATGTGGGCTCTTTGCTGATTGTTTCCTTGGCTGTGCACAAGCTTTTTAGCTTGATGTAATCACAATTGTCTATTTTTGCTTTGGTTGCCTATGCTTCTGAGGCTTTACCCCCAAAATCTATGCAAAGATCAATGTCCTGGAGCATTCCCTCAAGTTTTTTTTTCCTAGAAATTCCATAGTTTCAGGTCTCAGATTCAAGTCTTTACATTGAGTTGATTTTTGTGTATGGTGAGAGATAGAGGTTTCATTCCTCTATATATAGTTATTCAGTTTCCTTAGCACCATTTATTGAAAAGACTATCCTTTTCACATTGTATGTTCTTGGTGCCTTTGTTGAAAATGAGCTGGTTGTGCTGGGTGTGGTGGCTCACACTTGTAATCCCAGTACTTTGGGAGGCCTAGGTAGGTGGATCACTTGAGGTCAGGAGTTCGAGACCCGCCTGGTCAACATGGTGAAACCCTGTCTCTGCTAAAAATACAAAATTAGCCAAGTGTGGTGGTGTGCACCTGTAGTCTCAGCTACTTGGGAGGCTGAGGCAGCAGAATTGCTTGAACCCGGGAGGCGGAGATTGCAGTGAGCTGAGTTTGTTCCACTGCACTCCAGCCTGGGTGACATAGCAAGACTCTGTCTCAAAAAAAAAAAAAAAGAAAAGAAAAAAGAAAAAATAGAAAATGAGGTGGTTATAAATGTGTGGATTTATATCTGGGTTCTCTATTCTGTCTTGTTGGTGTATGTTTTCATGCCAGTACCATGCTGTTTTTGTTACTATAGTTTTGTAGTAAATTCTGAAGTCATGTGGTATTATGTCTCTAGCTTTGTTCTTTTTACTGAGGATTTCTTTGGGTATTCAAGGTTTTTTGTGATTCCATATAAATTTTAAGATTGCTTTTCTTATGTCTATGAGGAAAGTCGTTGATATTTTGAATCCCTTCTCTCATTTTCCCTCCCTCCTTCCTTTCTTCCCTTCTTCCCTTCCTTTCCTCAACTGCTCAAATGTATATCTAATGAGCACTGCACTTTCAGTTTCATTAAGAAAAGCAGCCAAATAGAACTAGCTAAGGTGGGCAGCAGTGGGCGGTATCTGAGTTTTGCTGGCTGAATCCATGGGTCCCCTATCTTCCCCTACTCCTGCGTTCCTGGCCTTCACCCTTTATTGCTCCACATCTCCATGATTGGTGGAAAATTTCCTTTACACACAGTTTTCAACAGGCAAATGTGATGGCATCTAATGCAGCTTAATTCCTCTTATGTCCTTGCTTTTCATTTTCTCCTTTCGCTCTTCTTCCTCACTTTCTCTCCTCCAAGATCCTTTTGGCTTGTCTCAAAGTTCCTTCTGATTCCTTTGGGCTGTCAGCTCCAGGGGCCGTGTGAGGGGCAGGGGGAAGCTGTGTTTGGGTCCATGCCTGCTAGCTGGCGTGAGGAGCACATTGTGGGGCACCCGTGTGCATGGAGCCATTGGGGAAAGCTCTCACATCTAGCTGTGTTTCCCTAGACAAGTACAGGCAATCACCAGGAACTAAGGAACAAGAGGCATCCAACCCTGCATCACCTCAGGGTTTCCTGAGGTGACTCTCAATTGTCATAGGTGAGCTCACTCCCCTCCTCCTCTCCATCCTTACACTGCCAAGAGCAAGAGCGTAGAAAGACATAAGGGACGTGGTGGAGCCAAAAAGCTAAAAGTTTTTTCTATCTCATTTGTTCAGGGGTGAAGAGTGAGTGAGGAAACCTTTGGAGCACTTGTTTGCTTCGCAGACATCCCGACCTCTTTTCAACTGTAAAGACTTAGTAAGAGGAGGGCAGCTCCCTCAGCCTCATTCTGCAGTTCCAATGACACTTTTTACAAAGGCTCTGTACTTGTCTGATTCTTAAATATTCCAGTTTTTGAACTTTGCTGCAGTAGTTGTATTCGAAACGGATTAATTGTCTCATTTTCTTTTTAATGCCTAGACTCTTTCAAGGCTCAAATCTTGAGTAGGTCAAAAAGAGCAAGAGGAAAATGTCAGAGAATGGAGAAAGGCAAATACAGAGAAGCAGTGTGACCATCCACCCAGCAAGGTGACCTGATGGTGCTGCTCCGTGTCAGAGACAGTAGTGTCCGGGAAGAGGGAGCCCTTTCCACAGGGTGGAGCGAAAGGCCTGGAGCTGACACCTGGCTCCTGGGCCCACTTGCCCATCTCCTTGAGCAACTCCCTTCCTTAACATCTGCCTGGGTGTTAAGGGCTGAGCACACGACCTCACAGGAGGATGTGAGGGGCAGCGGTAATGTGTGCCCAGCACTTTGTCCGTTGTAAGTCACTCACAAATACTTATATCCTTATTAACGTCATCCTTTTCTCTTGAGTTTTTCTCTAATTCTTTAAGAAGGAAACACATAGCCAGGAAGTGGAGAGTTTTCATACTTCACATATTGGGGAGTTTTCATACTTCTCCCATCAGTTCCTTTTCTGGCCTGAGCTCATGCTCACTAAGATCAGGGCTCGGGCTTTGTTTTAGTCTGTGTTGTTATAAAAGAATACCCAACAGTGTGTAATTTATAAAGAAAAGAGGTTGACTTGGCTCACGGTTCTGCAGGCTGTACAGGAACAAGCTTGGCTCCAGCATCTGCTTGGCTTCCAGGGAGGCCTCAGGAAGCCTTTATTCATGGGGGAAGGCAAAGGGGAGCAGGCATCATGTGAGAGGAAGGAAGAGAGAGATGGGGGAGGTGCCAGGCCTTTTTAAACAATCAGCTCCCATGGGAAATAACAGACCCAGAACTTACTCGTTAACTTGAGAATGGCACCAAACCAGTCGCAAGGGATCCGCCCCCATGACCCAGACACCTGCCACCAGGCCACACCCAGTATCAGGGATCGCATTTTAACGTGAGACTCAGAGGGGACAAACATTCAAATCACATCTGGCCCCGTAACCTTTGGAGCCCTCAGCTCTGGCGCTAGGGTGGTAGGTCCCCTAAGGGTTCGTGCTCTCTGAAGGAATTGGGTTACATTACCTGGGAGAGCTTTCTGGAGGAAGTGAGCTTTGCTTCTCACAGGCTTCTATAAGGAGGAGGATGGGCTGTTGGAAGGGGAGTGAGTGTGTGTCCAAGTGAGGAAAAGTGAGGTTCAGCATCTTGGTGCTCTTGGCTCAGCTTCCCTGTCTATGCCATGCACAGTGCCTCCAGGATGCCAGGGGGTGCCATCCCTGCCCTGTTCTGGGGTGGGAGTGCAAGACAAGAAATGGCTAATTTCAGTTCATTGGTAACTCTAACATTTGGATAATAATTGGCCATAGCATTAGCTTTGGTTATACATCTCCAAATGTGTTATTACATTATATATATATATATATATACACACACACACACACACACACGTACACACATCTATACTGTATTGATATGTTGATACATTGATATTATGAATTATTTTAAAGAGTATTCTATTGATGTGGAGGATAATATGAAATTCAATATTTTCTGGCACTCTTTTTAAATGATACTTAGGCCATCTGATGAAAACAGAGCTCAGTAAAGATTTTTTACTGATAATCAACATTACAAATGATGACTAGTTTCATTGCCATGATCAGTAAATTAAGGGTCATAAATTAACTATTGAGTTATTTTCTTTGCACTATTAAGCCTTCCACTCAATCTTTCTACAGTCTTTCTTATTTAGCAAACGGTGTTACTTGATACAAACTTCTGCTGGGATTTTGTTTTTTGAAATTTAATAAGAGAGCTATATAATACAATTCTCGGGGGAAAACAAGCAAGGTAGGTTTGTCACAGTGACCTCTAAGCAGAGAAATGGTTTCAGTGCGCAGTCTGGTGAATTTCCTCCATAGAGTGTGCTGGAAGAAGTCACCTGGGAGTGATCACCAGAGTGATATTCAGTTTGACTCCCATTGGTTTGTATATAATTGATTATATATAAAAACAAATGCCAGGGTGAGGGTGGGACTAGAGTCCCCCTTTCAGGCTCCTCCCCTTGCATTTCCATCTGGTCCTGCAGCAAGTTAACCACGGTCCTATCTTCAGTTTCAGTTACTCCCTTACTTTAAAAAATAGGTTTTAACACCTATGTATTTCTCAACGTTATATTGTTTTATTTTGAAAAATTGAATAATAACCACACACCTAGCTTTGGAAGCAAGAGACTTCATGGCCAGGATCAGATAAATGATCCTCTTAGAGTGGGTGGGACCTCAGCATCCCAGAGCGTGTGGAAGAGTTCCTGCCAGGAAGCCACCAGACAAGGTCCTAAGTACATGTATGGAAACACTGGGCATGATTCTGGCTGTGGCATGGGCCAAAAAGTGACATGGGGCAGAGCTTCAGTGGGAGGAGGGGTGCTCTGCACATTCAGCTTCTAAGCCCACTGTGGCTTTCCTTCACCTTTTAGGGTTTCACAGAGCCAAACAGAAAAGGAGCACAGGTGACCTAGGCAGGAAGACATGCATGGGAGAGCAGGTCTGCGCTCTGGGACACCAGCCTCAACAGGTCTGTCTCTTGATCACGCTGGCGACAAGCTGTCATCGTGGGATTTCCTCCCCTCCTGGGGATTGCCTTGGCCTCTGTCTGTGTTGAATTGAATCCCCTGTTTCCTCCATTCTAGTGGTGTTTTTTTTTTGTTTTGTTTTGTTTTTTAACAAGGAGTCTTGCTCTGTCACCAGGCTGGAGTGCAGTGGCGTGATCTTGGCTCACTGCAACCTCCACCTCCTGGGTTCAAGCAATTCTCCTGCTTCAGCCTCCCTAGTAGCTGGGATTAGAGGCGTGTGCCACCATGCCAAGATAATTTTTGTATTTTTAGTAGAGATGAGGTTTCACCATGTTGGCCAGGATGGTCTCGAACTGCTGACCTCAGGTGATCCACCCACCTCGGTCTTCCAAAGTGCTGGGATTACAGGCATGAGCCACTGGCATCTGGCATTGCAGGCCTTTTTCTCTCTTAGTTTTTTCTCTCACCTTGGTGAAGAGTATTCTCCTGGAGATATTTAAGAAGTTCCAAAAGATATACATTTTTTTTTTGAAGTCTTGCAGGTTTGAAAATGTTTCTATGCAACCCCCATGCTTCACTGATAGTTTGGATATGGATTTCACTTCCCTTCAGTGTTTTGATAGGTTGCTCTTTTATCTTCTTCCTTTAGGCTGTTGAGACATTCAAAGCTATTTTAACTCTTCATGCTTTCTATATAAATTGTTCCGCCGACCCCTGCTGGAAGATTGTAGAATTTTCTCCTTGGCCCCAATATTATGAAATTTCAAGAAAATGTTTTTTGTTGTGTGTTTGCTTTACCCATTTTGTTGGACACTTGGTGGGTCCTTTCAGTTGTGGGAAACTTTCTTGAGTTATTTCATCTATAATTTCTTCCAATGCACTATCTATGCTCTCTCTTTCCAGAACTCCTATTTGAATATTAGACCTCCTGATCTAGTTCTTTAGTTTTCTCACTTTTTGTTTTCTTCAGTATTCCATCTCTTTGTTCTACTTTCTGGAGAGAACTTCAACTTTACCCTTTAACTTTCTTTAGCTTTTTTTTTGTGTTTTCATTTTGTGCTTTTACTTCTCAAGTGTTTTTCAAATGCTGTCTATTATTCTCTGTATGTTTCTTTTCATAGTATCCTGTTTTTCTCATGCGTGTGATATCTTATTTTATACCTCTGATGACATTAACTTTTGGCTGATGCTTTTTTTGTTTTTTTTTGCTTAATGTCGATTTTATACAACTGCTTTTCTCTGCTTGTTTTCTTTTCTGCTCTCTATGTTATCAATTTTTCTCATGAACCTGGTAGTTTTTGTTTTGCTGCTCATGATTAAGAGGGATCTGAAAAGCTCACCGGAAGTGTTGGTGTACAGCAGTGACATTGATTTTGAGTTTATTACAACGTAATTTGAGTGGGCGATTCACTGATTCACTAGGTCTCTTCTGTTAAAAGTCTGTGGAAAAGACTCTTTGCATCTTGTGTCTTAAAGTTAAAGGTCTGGCTTCTAGCATCCTAGGATATAGGATGCAGGAATAAAAAGACTGGACATTTAAAATTTAGATTTTAATACCCCTATAATCATTTAATCTCCTTTTTGTCTCTATAGGATACAACTCCTTTTATTTGCAAGGCATCAGATATTCCTTGTTTAACTTTTACTGTAGAATAAAGCTCTAAACTTTTGGGGTGGGGTTAGATCAGTCACCCAAAGAGCACTGAGTAGGAAAGATATCCCGGGGGCTAAAAGCCTGTCAAGGAACTTTCACCCCATCTCTATATTTTCCTCCTTTCCCTCTATCCTTCGTTCCAGAGGTAACTGGTGCCACCACTTTCTCATCTTTTAAGGATTCTGACATTTAAATTGGTTTGGATCTCAGCTTTCTCTTCTGGAGGCACTGGATTTAGTTCTCTTGAGCTGCTAATTACTACTCGTCCATCTGTTGCTGCTGTCTCTTGTCTTCTCTTCATCATCCAGCACATGCGTCTTTGTGTGTGAATGCAGTTTTAAAGAAGTTTCAGCAGGGAGCAAAATTTTATGCACGTGTTTAATTAACTTATCTTAACATGGAAACTGGCCTGCAGTCTTTACCATATCATTCATTTTATTTATGTCCTATACAGAGCCACAGAATTCAGAGTAGGAAAAAATTAAACATTTTATATAGTCTAATGCCCTCATTCTGTAGATGAGTACATTGTCTCCAAGAAGAAAAATAGCGTGTCTAAAATGATATGCTTGGTTTGTGTTAGGATCCAGATTTGAGAAGTCAAGCCCAAATCTCTAAATACTACCCCATGTCCAAAGTTGCTAATCTGTCTTAATTTAGTAATTTAGCAGGTCAATTTGAGTTGTAGAGACCAAAATTTTGTCCTATGGGAAATTATGATATTTGCCAGACCACAAAAATTGAGCAAAGGATAGAAGTGCTCCAAAATCAAACAAATAGTGGATGTAATCCAGAAACAAATAATTCGTTTGGATAATGAAAGTATAGGTATATTTTACATTTAAACCAATGAACAAAGAATCAGTGAGCAGGAAAAAGAAATCCTGTGTTTTAAACATGTCAGCAAAACCATGGTATGTGCATGGAATATTCCCATCTGTTTTTTTGAGTTCTGGATTTCAGACTCTCTTCTCAGCCCTCCAGGGCCTAAGAGTCCCTGTGCTCTCCAAGGCTTCCTCCATTTCTAAGGTGCTGGGAGTTCCTCTATCTGCTGTCTGCTGTCTGCTGTCTCCACCCACCTGCCTTTCATTCTATCAACAAAACAAGACAAAACAAAACAAAAGCACCTTAATTGTGGTGAGTTTTGTTCCATAACAGCCTTTCTCCATGACTGACTAATTAAGAAAAAAAAACTTTTGGTATGATCCTGAGTGCCTGCATGGAACTTCGTGATGAGCATGAGGCAAACAGGATTCCAGTCCTTACCTGTCATCTGTCATGTGACTTGTCCCAGATACTTCCAGGCCTCTCACTTTCCTGATTTGCAAAGTGATCTTTCAAGCTCTAGTGTTTTAGAACCATGAAATTCCCAAATGATTTTAAATAACTATTAGTTATTTAGACCTCATAACCAAAGGAATGCATTTCTAAGTTGGAATTTCAGACTCCACTGTGGAAGGCTATATGTGTTTGGGTTTGGAGCCATGAGAGAGGAACTACTGGACCACGTCATCTAGGTGGCTGTCCATCCTCCAAGGATACAGAGCATCTAAAAATTTTGAGCTTCAAGAGAAAATGGGTGATTTTGTGGCTATAAAAAATCATGAATGAGTAAAAAAGAAGGAAACCCTGCCATTTGAGAAAACAGGGATGGGCCTTATGAGCATCATGCTAAGTGAAATCAGTGAATCAAAGACAAATGCTGCCTGATCCTACTCACAGATGGAACATAGAAAACAAACTCATGGAAACAGACAGTAGAACAGAGATTGCAGGGCTGGGGAGCAGGGAAATGGGAGATGCTGGCCAAAGGGCACAAACCTTCAGTTACAAGGTGAATAGCTCTGGAGAGCTGATGTACAGCCTGGTGACTATTGTTAAAAATACTGTATTGTGTACTTGAAATTTGCTAAGAAAATAGATCTTAAATGTTCTTACCAAAAATGGAACAGAACAGTCTAACAGTGTGAGGTGTGTACATGTTAACTAACTTGATTGTGGTGATCACAATGTGTACCTCTATCAAATTATCACATTTTATACCTTAAATATATACAATTTTATATGTCAATTATATATTAAAGCTGAGAAGAAAGAAAAAATGAGATACAATTTTAATCTTTATGTATTGGGGACAGATGTTTATTTTATAGACATAGACCTGATGATTTAAAATTAAGCCTTCACTCATGTTTCTTTTGAATTAATAATCTAAAAATGTAAATGGAAAATAAATTATGGTTGAATTGTATCTTCCAAAGGGAAAATAACATTTAAACTGTCATAACCCTGACAAGCAAATATTTAACTTTCCAACCAATGGATAATAAATCAGCTATTTATTTAACAGACTTTTATGGTCACAGCTTGGGATTTTATAGCCATTTGGTTTTGAATTAGGCTGACTGTACATTGTACTAAGAAAGAATCACATAATTAAAAAAAAATAAAGTGTATGTGGTTGATAGGTCTCACATCTGAGTTATAATTATTATCCTTTTGCTTATTTGTCTTGTTTTCATGTGGGGAGGGTGACTGGGAGTTTTATTCAGGCTTTGCTTTTTTCTACTTTCAGAATATGAGTTTTGAATTACTGAATTGCTGTTAAAACTTTCATCATGAACACTGAAGTGGGTGAAAAGAGACTTTTGCAGTCATTTTTTTTTGGTAAGCTTATTACCTGATCTGCTCTGGGTAATGAGCTTCCTTGCTCACCGAGCCATCTTCTGTTTCTGCTTCTCACAGTCTCAAGTCCTCTCTCCCGAGGACATGTGCCTCCTGCACTGCAAAGCATGGTGTGGGTGTTGTCCAGGGTGGGGGTTTTCAAACATGGGGAGACCCCCAACCAGAAATATTCAGATTTCGGCTTTCAACAGGATGACAAGAAGGACTGGGATGCATTTTGTAGATACTTGCTAAACTTCAACGAAGAATTTGGTTTGAAGATTTTTATAAATCATGGATTTTAGGTCAATAGCATCTAGTTAGCACTGAGGTAAGTACCTGGCAAAGGCATTAT
This sequence comes from Nomascus leucogenys, assembly GCF_006542625.1. Taxonomy (NCBI): domain Eukaryota; kingdom Metazoa; phylum Chordata; class Mammalia; order Primates; family Hylobatidae; genus Nomascus; species Nomascus leucogenys. The sequence goes on along the minus strand of NC_044396.1, from coordinate 42,148,552 downwards.
TCCTCCATGTTTGATTCACACTGTTGGACATATTCTCTTTTCTTTTTTTCTTTCCTTTCCTTTCCTTTCCTTTCCTTTCCTTTTCTTTTCTTTTTTTCTTTTCTTTCTTTCATTTTGCGATACGGCCTTGCTCTGTTGCTCAGGCTGGAGTGCTGTGGCACAGACACAGCTCACTGCAGCCTCAACCTCCTGGGCTCAAGTGATCCTCCCATCTCAGCCTTCTGAGTAGCTGGGACCACGGGCATGCACTACTATGCCTGGCTAATTTTTATATATATTTTTTTTAGAGATGGGGTCTTACTGTGTTGCCCAGGTTGGTCTCAAACTCCAGGACTCAAGCAATCCTCCTGCCTCAGTCTCCCAAACTGCTTGGACTACAGGTGTGAGCCACCACAACCAGCCTCATTGGATATATTCTTTTGTAGCTAATTTTTCTATTTTTAGTAGAGGTGGGATTTTGTCATCTTGGCCAGGCTGGTCTCGAACTCCTGATCTCAGGTGATCTGCCCACCTCAGCCTCCCAAAGTGCAGAGATTACAGGCGTGAGTCACTGCTCCTGGCCGATTTAATTTCAAGAAGACAAAATACAAAATGGAAAAATAAATTTGAAACAAGCACTTACATAATGAAATATTTATTTGGGGAGTTATAATGGAAACTATTTTGATATGCACCTGGGTTTTTTTGCATGGTTCACACACAAAAATTCTTTATATTTTTTCAGTCTTTGATGATTTCTAATAAAATGAGAAGAGTTTGTTATTGAACTTCACTTTGCTTTTCTTCTTTAATTGGCTACAGAAATGCCAGTTCCCAAGGACAAAGCATTTGCCAGTTTCTCTTCAGTGTTTTAATTTTCCAGTTATAAGCCATAGCTGCCAGATATTTTTCTCCTGTGAATATCAATAATGTATGTTTAACTATATTTACATTTTGTTTCTTTTTTATTATTGACATTTTTCATAATTAGATGATTGTGGATTTAACAATAGGAAAAAAAAGGCAAACTGTCTTTAGTGTTAACATCAATCCCTGCCTCAGAACAGGAGTGCTTCAGAACAGGAGTGCTTCAGAATAGGGGCATTATTCCACTGAGCACATGCGCATCCACTCAGCATCATATATGCACCAAAGAAGATGCACCGCATGAAGCAATCCCCTTAGCGCATATCCTTTCAGATGGATGAGACAAATACACATAACAGCAAATTAGAAAGATACAAAGTGTTAAGGAAACGTGGCAGAAAGCTTCCTGCAGATCCACAGTTGGATTATATTTTCCATGGGGGGCTATTTCCCAGAATGTGTGCCACTTCCATGACTGCTATACAAACCCTCCATGAATGTCCTTTGCTGTCCTTCTCTGCCAGCTGGCTGCAGATGACAGTGACACCCTGGGAGTTGAGAAATGCTTGTAAGATGGAAGGAGGCTGTGTCCCTGAATGATCACCTGGAAGAGAGCCATCTTAGCCAATGAAACTCCTGCCATGAATGTTTGCTGAGCAAGAAATATACTTACTGCTTTATATGCCTTTGAAGCTGTAGGTTCATATTGTTACCACAATTTAAAGTGCTATAATAAAAAGAGTTCAGGAAGCAGGCACATGGAAGCAATAAAAGCAACAAACATTTACACAGGTATTGTTTAAGTGCCTTTGTTTAACAATCACTATAGCTATTAGTAGCCTCATTGTAATAATGAGTAAAGCTTAGAGATTAAAAAGTATTTCTTATAACACAGTTATTTGAGAAGACTGCCCAGCTGAAAACTTGGCTTATCTAATTATAAAGAAGAGCCAATGCATGTTCCTAAAATACTAGGGTCATATGATTAGAATAAGCTGGCTTATTACCACAGATCCACTTAAAGGCAAGTTACAAATAAGTCAATGTTTACAAAATCTTGAGGTTCACTGAGGCATATTACCGTATGTTTGCCAGGAAACTCTTTTTAATTGTATAGGTAATATTCACATTATAGAAACATTTTTTAATAAATAGAAAAAGTCCTTTTCATCAACTGACAATATAATCTTTGTTTGTATTTTGATGTACTTCTTTCTATACTATTTTTCTTTTCCTTTTCTTTCTTTCTTTTTTTTTTTTTTGAGGTTGAGTCTCACTCTGTTGCCCAGGTTGGAGTGCAGTGGCCTGATCTCGGCTCACTGCAACCTCCATCTCCCGCGTTCAGTGGATTCTCATGCCTCAGCCTCTGGAGTAGCTGGGATTACACGTGCCTGCCACCACACCCAGCTAATTTTTGTATTTTTAATAGAGATGGGGTTTCACCATGTTGGCCATGCTGGTCTTGAACTCCTGACCTCAAATGATCTGCCTGCCTCAGCCTCCCAAAGTGCTGGGATTACAGGCATGAGCCACCATGCCTGGCCCATACTATTTTCTATACATGTTTTTAACTAGGCTATAATCTTATTGTATGTACAATTCTGAATTTTGCTTTATTCACCTGAGTATATCACATTCATTTTCCATGTTATTAAAAAGTTTTCAAATGTTTTCAGTATAAAATATGTGCTGATTAAATAAAATTGGATGAGGAAAAAAGTAGGGAAATTGTCTCTCTTACATCCGTCACTCAAGAAGCAACGAGAATGTTCTGCTATTTCACTCAATATTTTGTCATAACACTTCTAATGCTTTACATAATTTTAAAAAGCTAACTTTTATTAGTAATTATAAACCAAATACAAATTCTATGCATGTAGCTGAAGAACACAGAAAAGCAAGAAGGCAAAATAAAATACTTTATAATCTTACCACTTTAAGATAAACATTTACAGTATTCTATTAACATATATGTATATGTGCATACGTTTTATTTTTTATTATTTTATTTTATTTTATTTTTTTTATTTTTATTTTTTTATTATACTTTAGGTTTTAGGTTACATGTGCACAATGTGCAGGTTTGTTACATATGTATCCATGTGCCATGTTGGTATACTGCACCCATTAACTTGTCATTTAGCATTAGGTATATCTCCTAATGCTATCCCTCACCCCTCCCCCCACCCCACAACAGTCCCCGGAATGTGATGTTCCCCTTCCTGTGTCCATGTGATCTCATTGTTCAATTCTCACCTATGAGTGAGAACATGCAGTGTTTGGTTTTTTGTCCTTGTGATAGTTTACTGAGAATGATGGTTTCCAGTTTTAACCATGGCCCTACAAAGGACATGAACTCATCATTTTTTGTGGCTGCATAGTATTCCATGGTGTATATGTGCCACATTTTCTTAATCCAGTCTATCGTTGTTGGACATTTGGGTTGGTTCCAAGTCTTTGCTATTGTGAATAGTGCCGCAATAAACATACATGTGCATGTGTCTTTATAGCAGCATGATTTATAGTCCTTTGGGTATATACCCAGTAATGGGATGGCTGGGTCAAATGGTATTTCTAGTTCTAGATCCCTGAGGAATTGCCACACTGACTTCCACAATGGTTGAACTAGTTTACAGTCCCACCAACAGTGTAAAAGTGTTCCTATTTATCCACATCCTCTCCAGCACCTGTTGTTTCCTGACTTTATAATGATGGCCATTCTAACTGGTGTGAGATGGTATCTCATTGTGGTTTTGATTTGCATTTCTCTGATGGCCAGTGATGATGAGCATTTTTTCATGTGTTTTTTGGCTGCATAAATGTCTTCTTTTGAGAAGTGTCTGTTCATATCCTTTGCCCACTTTTTGACGGGTTGTTTGTTTTTTTCTTGTAAATTTGTTTGAGTTCATTGTAGATTCTGGATATTAGCCCTTTCTCAGATGAGTAGGTTGCAAACATTTTCTCCGATTTTGTAGGTTGCCTGTTCACTCTGATGGTAGTTTCTTTTGCTGTGCAGAAGCTCTTTAGTTTAATTAGATCCCATTTGTCAATTTTGGCTTTTGTTGCCATTGCTTTTGGTGTTTTAGACATGAAGTCTTTGCCCACGCCTATGTCCTGAATGGTATTGCCTAGGCTTTCTTCTAGGGTTTTTATGGTTTTCGGTCTAAGATGTAAGTCTTTAATCCATTTTGAATTAATTTTTGTATAAGGTGTAAGGAAGGGATCCAGTTTCAGCTTTCTACATATGGCTAGCCAGTTTTCCCAGCACCATTTATTAAATAGGGAATCCTTTCCCCATTGCTTGTTTTTGTCAGGTTTGTCAAAGATCAGATAGTTGTACATATGCGGCATTATTTCTGAGGGCTCTGTTCTGTTCCATTGATCTATGTCTCTGTTTTGGTACCAGTACCATGCTGTTTTGGTTACTGTAGCCTTGTAGTGTAGTTTGAAGTCAGGTAGTGTGATGCCTCCAGCTTTGTTCTTTTGGCTTAGGATTGACGTGGCGATGTGGACTCTTTTTTGGTTCCATATGAACTTTAAAGTAGTTTTTCCAATTCTGTGAAGAAAGTCATTGGTAGCTTGATGGGCATGGCATTGAATCTATAAATTACCTTGGGCACTATGGCCATTTTCATGATATTGATTCTTCCAACCCATGAGCATGGAATGTTCTTCCATTTGTTTGTATCCTCTTTCATTCCATTGAGCAGTGGTTTGTAGTTCTCCTTGAAGAGGTCCTTCACATCCCTTGTAAGTTGGATTCCTAGGTATTTTATTCTCTTTGAAGCAATTGTGAATGGGAGTTCACTCAAGATTTGGCTGTTTGTCTGTTATTGGTGTACAAGAATGCTTGTGATTTTTGCACATTGATTTTGTATCCTGAGACTTTGCTGAAGTTGCTAATCAGCTTAAGGAGATTTTGGGCTGAGATGACGGGGTTTTCTAGGTATACAATCATGTCATCTACAAACAGGGACAATTTGACTTCCTCTTTTCCTAATTGAATACCCTTTATTTCCTTCTCCTGCCTGATTGCCCCGGCCAGAACTTCCAACACTATGTTGAATAGGAGTGGTGAGAGAGGGCATCCCTGTCTTGTGCCAGTTTTCAAAGGGAATGCTTCCAGTTTTTGCCCATTCAGTATGATATTGGCTGTGGGTTTGTCATAGATAGCTCTTATTATTTTGAGATACATCCCATCAATACCTAATTTATTGAGAGTTTTTAGCATGAAGGGTTGTTGAGTTTTGTCAAAGGCTTTTTCTGCATCTATTGAGATAATCATGTGGTTTTTGTCTTTGGTTCTGTTTATATGCTGGATTACATTTATTGATTTTCGTATGTTGAGCCAGGCTTGCATCCCAGGGATGAAGCCCACTTGATCATGGTGGATAAGCTTTTTGATGTGCTGCTGGATTCGGTTTGCCAGTATTTTATTGAGGATTTTTGCATCAATGTTCATCAAGCATATTGGTCTGAAATTCTCTTTTTTGGTTGTGTCTCTGCCAGGCTTTGGTATCAGGATGATGCTGGCCTCATAAAATGTGTTAGGGAGGATTCCCTCTTTTTCTATCGATTGGAATAGTTTCAGAAGGAATGGTATCAGTTCCTCCTTGTACCTCTGGTAGAATTTGGCTGTGAATCCATTAGGTCCTGGACTCTTTTTGGTTGGTAAGCTATTGATTATTGCCACAATTTCAGAGCCTGTTATTGGTCTATTCAGAGATTCAACTTCTTCCTGGTTTAGTCTTGGGAGGGTGTATTTGTCCAGAAATTTATCCATTTCTTCTAGATTTTCTAGTTTATTTGCGTAGAGATGTTTGTAGTATTCTCTGATGGTAGACTGTATTTCTGTGGGATCGGTGGTGATATCCCCTTTATCATTTTTTATTGCATCTATTTGATTCTTCTCTCTTTTCTTCTTTATTAGTCTTGCTAGTGGTCTATCAATTTTGTTGATCTTTTCGAAAAAGCAGCTCCTGGATTCATTAATTTTTTGAAGGGTTTTTGTGTCTCTATTTCCTTCAGTTCTGCTCTGATCTTAGTTATTCCTTGCCTTCTGCCAGCTTTTGTATATGTTTGGTCTTGCTTTTCTAGTTCTTTTCATTGTGATGTTAGGGTGTCAATTTTGGATCTTTCCTGCTTTCTCTTGTGGGCATTTAGTGCTATAAATTTCCCTCTACACACTGCTTCGAATGTGTCCCAGAGATTCTGGTATGTTGTGTCTTTATTCTCGTTGGTTTCAAAGAACATCTTTATTTCTGCCTTCATTTCGTTATGTACCCAGTAGTCATTCAGGAGCAGGTTGTTCAGTTTCCATGTAGTGGAGCAGTTTTGAGTGAGTTTCTTAATCCTGAGTTCTAGTTTGATTGCACTGTGGTCTGAGAGACAGTTTGTTATAATTTCTGTTCTTTTACATTTGCTGAGGAGGGCTTTACTTCCAACTATGTGGTCAATTTTGGAATAGGTGTGGTGTGGTGCTGAGAAAAATGTATATTCTGTTGATTTGGGGTGGAGAGTTCTGTAGATGTCTATTAGGTCTGCTTGGTGCAGAGCTGAGTTCAATTCCTGGGTATCCTTGTTAACTTTCTGTCTCATTGATCTGTGTAATGTTGACAGTGGGGTGTTAAAATCTCCCATGATTATTGTGTGGGAGTCTAAGTCTCTTTGTAGGTCACTCAGGGCTTGGTTTATGAATCTGGGTGCTCCTGTATTGGGTGCGTATATATTTAGGATATTTAGCTCTTCCTGTTGAATTGATCCCTTTACCATTATGTAATGGCCTTCTTTGTCTCTTTTGTTCTTTGTTGGTTTAAAGTCTATTTTATCCAAGACTAGGATTGCAACCCCTGCCTTTTTTTGTTTTCCATTTGCTTGGTAGATCGTCCTCCATCCCTTTATTTTGTGTCTATGTGTGTCTCTGCATGTGAGATGGGTTTCCTGAATACAGCACAGTGATGGGTCTTGATTCCTTATCCAATTTGCCAGTCTGTGTCTTTTAATTGGAGCATTTAGCCCTTTACATTTAAAGTTAATATTGTTATGTGTGAATTTGATCCTGTCATTATGATGTTAGCTGGTTATTTTGCTTGTTAGTTGATGCAGCTTCTTCCTAGCCTCGATGGTCTTTACAATTTGGCATGTTTTTGCAGTGGCTGGTACCAGTTGTTCCTTTCCATGTTTAGTGCTTCCTTCAGGAGCTCTTTTAGGGCAGGCCTGGTGGTGACAAAATCTCTCAGCATTTGCTTGTCTGTAAAGGATTTTATTTTTCCTTCACTTATGATGCTTAGCTTGGCTGGATATGAAATTCTGGGTTGAAAATTCTTTTCTTTAAGAATGTTGAATATTGGCCCTCACTCTCTTCTGGCTTGTAGTGTTTCTGCCAAGAGGTCAGCTGTTAGTCTGATGGGCTTCCCTTTGTGGGTAACCCGACGTTTCTCTCTGGCCGCCCTTAACATTTTTTCCTTTATTTCAACTTTGGTGAATCTGACAATTATGTGTCTTGGAGTTGCTCTTCTCGAGGAGTATCTTTGTGGCGTTCTCTGTATTTCCTGAATCTGAATGTTGGCCTGCCTTGCTAGATTGGGGAAGTTCTCCTGGATAATATCCTGCAGAGTGTTTTCCAACTTGGTTGCATTCTCCCTGTCACTTTCAGGTACACCAGTGAGATGTAGGTTTGGTCTTTTCACATAGTCCCATATTTCTTGGAGGCTTTATTCATTTCTTTTTATTCTTTTTTCTCTAAACTTCCCTTCTTGCTTCATTTCATTCATTTCATCTTCCATCACTGATATCTTTTCTTCCAGTTGATCACATTGGCTACTGAGGCTTCTGTATTCTTCACATAGTTCTTGAAACTTGGCTTTCAGCTCCATCAGGTCCTTTAAGGACTTCTCTGCATTGGTCATTTTAGTTATACATTCGTCTAATTTTTTTTTCAAAGTTTTTAACTTCTCTGCCATTGGTTTGAATTTCCTCCTGTAGCTCAGAGTAGTTTGATCATCTGAAGCCTTCTTCCTCAACTCTTCAAAGTCATTCTCCATCCAGCTTTGTTCCGTTGCTGGTGAGGAACTGCATTCCTTTGGAGGAGGAGAGGTGCTCTGCTTTTTAGAGTTTCCAGTTTTTCTGCTCTGTTTTCTCCCCATCTTTGTAGTTTTTTCTACTTTTGGTCTTTGATGATGGTGATGTACAGATGGGTTTTTGGTGTGGGTGTCCTTTCTGTTTGTTAGTTTTCCTTCTAACAGACAGAACCCTCAGCCGCAGGTCTGTTGGAGTTTGCTAGAGGTCCACTCCAGACCCTGTTTGGCTGGGTGTCAGCAGCGGTGGCTGCAGAACAGCGGATTTTCATGAACCACAAATTCAGCTGTCTGATTGTTCCTCTGGAATTTTTGTCTCAGAGGAGTACCCGGCCAAGTGGGATGTCAGTCTGTCCCTACTGGGGGGTGCCTCCCAGTTAGGCTGCTCCAGGATCAGGGACCCACTTTAGGAGGCAGTCTGCCCCTTCTCAGATCTCCAGCTGTGTGCTGGGAGAACCACTACTCTCTCCAAAGCTGTCAGACAGGGACATTTAAGTCTGCAGAGGTTACTGCTGAATTTTTGTTTGTCTGTGCCCTGCCCTAGAGGTGGAGCCTACAGAGGCAGGCAGGCCTCCTTGAGCTGTAGTGGGCTCCACCCAGTTCGAGCTGCCTGGCTGCTTTGTTTACCTAAGCAAGCCTGGGCAATGGCAGGCGCCCCTCCCCCAGCCTCGCTGCCGCCTTGCAGTTTGATCTCAGACTGCTGTGCTAGCAATCAGCGAGACTCCGTGGGCATAGGACCCTCTGTGCCAGGTGCGGGACACAATCTCCTCGTGTGCCATTTTCCAAGCCCATTGGAAAAGCAAAGTATTAGGGTGGGAGTGATCCGATTTTCCAGGTGCCGTCTGTCACCCCTTTCTTTGACTAGGAAAGGGAACTCCCTGACCCCTTGTGCTTCCCGAGTGAGACAATGCCTCGCCCTGCTTCGGCTCTGCTTGCACACAGTGTGCTAAACCGACTGTTCTGCACCCACTCTTTGGCACTCCCTAGTGAGGTGAACCTGATACCTCAGATGGATATGCAGAAATCACCTGTCTTCTGGGTCGCTCACGCTGGGACCTGTAGACTGGAGCTGTTCCTATTTGGCCATCTTGGCTCCACCTCCTGTGCATACATTTTAAAAGATAGTGTATCATATATATTGTTTTATAGCATTTTTTTAAAAAAAATTCAGTACTCTATCTGTAACGGTTAATTTCATGTGCACCTTGGCTAGGCTATAGTGCCTAGTTGTTTGGTCAAACACTAAATGTTGCTGTGAAGGTATCTTTTAGAAGTAACACTTAGAATCAGTTGACATTAGGTAAAAGAGGTTACCTTTGATGATGTGGGTGGGGCTTATCTGATTAGTTGAAAGCCAAAAGAACAAATGCTGAGGTTTCCTGCCTGAGTTTCCAGCCAACCATCTGGTATTATAAATTTTAAACTTAAGATTGCAACATCAATCTTTGCCTGAGTTTCTAGCCTCCTGGCCTGTTCTACAAATTTTGAACTTGCCAGCTCTTACAATCCCATGAGCCAATTCCTTAAAATAAATCTGTCTGTATTTATATATGCTTTAGAGAGTGACAGAATGGTGTAACAATATCATTAACATTTTCTACCCCAGTATTCTTTTACAAGATTTTAATGGCTTCCTAATGATTAATTAAATGGTAATCATATTAATAAAATCATAGTATTCAATTGAATGATGTTCCATAGTTTACATATCCATTCCTCTACTGTTAACACCTCTAACAATTTTTTTATTGTGGTAGAATACATATAACAAAAAATTTGCCATTAAGTGTACAATTCAGAGGCATTATTTACATTCATTATATAGTGTAGCCATAATCATGATCTATTTCCAGAACTTTTGCATCACCCTAAACAGAAACTCTAACCACCAGGTCATATACCATAGTAGTTTTAAGTTGTTAAGTTTTGTAATATTCATTATTCCAAATAGCCATAGATAACTGATACCGAAGTTAGTACCATGAGTGGGGTGCTACTGAAGAAAATGTAAACAATGTTTTTAGGATTGGACAGTGAGTGATGCTAGAAAAGTGATGAGGTGGCAATTAGGACTGTTGGCGTGAGAAAATAACTTTTTTTTTTTTGAGACAGTCTCACTCTGTCACCCAGGCTGGAGTGCAGTGGCACAATCTTGGCTCACTGCAAGCTCTGTCTCCCAGGTTCATGCCATTCTCCTGCCTCAGCCTCCCGATAGCTGAGACTACAGGCACCCACCACCATACCCAGTTAATTTTTTGTATTTTTAGTAGAGATGGGGTTTTACCATGTTAGCCAGGATGGTCTCGATCTCCTAACCTCATGAGGTGCCTGCTTCAGCCTCCCAAAGTGCTGGGATTACAGGCATGAGCCACCACGCATGACTGAGAAAATAACTTTTTGAGGCTGGAAAAGGGTGACCTGTGTTATGTAGTGAGGGAATAACTGGCAAATATGTCACCTGCAGTAACTGGAAGATAGGAAATGCCGTGTTCCTAATGAATTCCTGTGTCTGGCTAAGGAGATCTCTAGACAAAATGTTGAAAAGGCCAGTTGGGCAGTTCTGTGTACGTATGACAACATGCACAACACTATAAAGAAGCTATAGAGAGAACTGTTTGATTTGTAAACAAAATTTTGAGAAAATAAAGAAGAAATAGTACTTGCTGGGTTGAAAATAAAACTGTTTCTCATTTACCACATTTTCAGTCTCTCCAACTGACAAAAGGTTCTTAAAAGTAAGAAATAGCCTCAGGGTAAAGAAACATAAAATCAAAGTTGTGGCTAGGGGACTTCTGATACCTCAGAAGGATTTAATGTCATGCCAGACCCTCTTAGAAGACAAAAAAGCTTCTAAAAGTCTTAAGAGTGTCTTCCCAAAGCAATCCAACAGACAAAAATTTGAAAGAAGTCTGTCTCAAAAATAAGTATGGTTATGAAATTTGGGGCATAGAGTGAACCCCACAAAGTTGTAAGAGAGTCGTATGAATGAAAGCATGGCCCAATTGGACTAAAAAGGTAAAAGCATTTGAAAAGAAGCTTCCAGAACCCCAAATTTTTATGGAACAAGAGTAGTCTAAGAAAGCTACTTAGCTACAGACATGGTCCATTTCCTGTTGAAAGATGTCTCAGAAGCTGGAGCTAAGCATAGAGAACAATGGATTAGAGAATGACTTCCATGGAGCAGAATGAGGCTCAAATATGCATTCCTTCAGAATGGGAGACCCCAATGACAACTGATGACTGGGTTTGGAATTACTGTAGAGCAGTGTGGTTGCTATGTAACTCCTTATTATGCGCCTTTGGAATGGGAGTGTCTGTTGGGAATTTCCTGCCCTGTATCTTCTGTTTAACTTGTGTTTGTGAGAGGCAGATAACTTGGCTATTCAGTTCTCAGGTCCCTGGACCATGATGGGCCACATCCAAGGAGCTACCCCAGGGGGCCTCTCATTTGCATTCGTCCCCGCTACTGCAGGACAGAGATCATGGAAGTTGGGCCCGACTGGATGAGATTTGGGGGTCTCTGGAAGTGGTGAATGTGTTTGCCCTGGGGAAGAGGTGAGTGTGTTCACAGGAGAGTTGTGAGTTATTGTGGTCAGAGGGAAACCTGGGCCAGATGGGCTACAAAGATGGGTGCAAAACCTCCCTGTTCTTCATGCATGCCTCTCCAAAATATGACTTTGCCATTTCTTTCATGAAGAGGTGATGTCTAGGAGACCTTTTCACTCAGGGCAAGCTCTATGACCTGCTTTGACTCTAGAATGTGGTAGAGTGACATCGCATAAATTGCAGAGCCTAGGCTTCAGGAGACCTTGCAACTTCCCTCTCACTGTCTTGAAGTGCTGCCATCAGAGCATCTTGTAAGGAGCAGGTGGAGCATGTGGACAAGCCATCCCCGCCAGCCCCTGAGACATGTGAGAGAGGCCAAAACAGGCCATCCGGACCCCACTGTGCTGGTGGATGAGAGAGCAGAAGGAATATCAACCTACCAACAGAATCCTGAGAAATGCTCACTCTTACTTCAAGCTGCTGCATTTTGATGTTATGAAGCCATATATAACTTATGAAGTCATCTTTGCTGACTTAAAGTTTTCCGTAACTTTATTATAACATATCAAAATTATGAAAAATGTGAAAAGTAGAAAACTGATGAATTTTGCTTCTTCATATGGTCTTTAAGAATCTCAAAGGCATTGAAGTTTTTTATCTTTTCTGTCTTAGAATAAAAAACTTTGAATGAAAATCTGCTTCTTGGAAAAGCAGCAAGGTTTATGCAGAGACAATCTGGTATTTGTGTGCACTGGCAGCTGATCATACACAGCATGCATTCACTCTCAGGGCAGAGTCTGATGCCCCACATAATGGGGCACGGTAAGGACTCCCATGTCCTTGAGATAAAATGATAAGGAAAATACACACTGCTATTAGAAAAACAGACCCAGCTTCTGCACATTTTAATTCCCAAAGTTTTCATGAAAGACAATGATTTTTTGGTACCATGCTTAACTCTACAAGAATCAGTAGTGAAAACTAAAAATGATACTTTGTGAAAGTTCATTAATTTTGTTTTCAGCCAGTGGTGGCCTTGGTCAGATGGAATCAAATCTATGATACTTTTTATCAGAAATGCTTGTACTGTGTACAAACTCAAAGTGATGGCTTTCAAAGATTGAATTTGATTATTTTCGGTATGGTGCAGATGAAAAATTACTACACAGGAGAAGGTGGGTTGGAGTGCTCATGAGTAACAAGGAAAGAGTCTGAAGTTTTTCTGATACTTCTCCTTGGTCCAACCAAATGTGAGATATAAACACAAACATGGGATTCTGTTCTTATGTTCTGGTTGTTTCAGTCTTTACAGATGTATCGAAAGGCTGTCCAAAAATGTCTGACTTCTGTAGTGTGCCTTCGTAGCACTAGAGGGTTCTGTAGCTGTGAAACTGAAGGCATTGGCAGGAAGCGCTCCATCTTCAAACCACTTTCTGCTAAGGTGTGGCTCTATAAAACCACTATCAGCTGGGCTTCACTGAGACTGAGTTGTTTCAGTAGGATCTTCCAGAAAAACACGTTCCCTCCTTTACCTAGGTTGTCATTCCGAGAACAATCTCACCTCCAATTTTGGCTTTACTAAGCAATAGCGTTTTAATGATTTTAAGCCAGGATTTGCTCCTCCTTTCCTCAGTATGAGACCTTAACCACTGGAGGAACCAAGAATTCATGTTGGGGGGTCCTCCAGGGCAAATGGTATAAGGTATGCAGTTGGCCTCTTCTGATATCTGTGTTTTAATCCTTTCTTCAGCCTCTGTTTTCTGGACCAAGTCTAAAATATTTTCTAGGCACAGTGGCTCATGCCTGTAATCCCAGCACTCTGAGGCCAAGGTGGGAGGATTTCTTCAGCCCAGGAGTTCGAGACCAGCCTGGGGAACATAGGAAACCTCATTCCTACAAATAATAAAAAAAATTAGCCAGCTGTGGTGGCATGTGCTTATTGGTCTCAGCTACTTGGGAGGCTGAGGTGGGAGGACTGCTTGAGCCCAGGAGATCGCAGCTGCATTGAGCCATGATTGTGCCACTGCACCCTAGCCTGAGCAACAGAGCAAGGCCTTATCTAAAAAAAAAAAAATTCTGAGCCTTCTAATTTTTTTTTCTTTAATTAACTTTCTGTAAGCCCAGCAAGTAAATAAAACATTTATTTTATGAAGCATCTAGTTGCTTTTAGGGGAAAGGACATCCTCCGCATGGTATCTAGGCCAGCTCACTTTCTTCTCCTTACTCTTGATTTACTCTCTGCCATTGAATCTTCTGTGCCAATGTTGGATTAATGTTTCCAGGCCCTACTTTCATCACGCTCCCCTGTATTATCACCCGTTTTGGTTTACAGCAATGATTTTTAAGGTAAGGCATGGTGTGTCCATCATTGTCACATGGGAACTTTTTCAAGCCGTATTAAAAATGCCCCCCATCCATCATTCTGCCCCTGGAACAGTGTGTGCACTTGGGACCTTCATGTAAATCTACTTTGTTGAAACCCACTGATCAGCATGGTGTATTTCATAACTCTTTGCCTTACATTCAAGAAATTCCTTAACCTGAACTCCATTTACTCTTTTTTTCATTCATTCAAATTAAGAATATTGCCTGAACATGAATTACGTGCTAGACGTTTTTCTAGGTGCAGGAGGAGTAGGGATGAACATCACTAGCCATAACTATAGCTATCAGTTGTGGAGTGTCTGTTATGTGCCAGGCACTTTTAAGTTACCTACTTGATTTACTTGCATGACAAACTGTGAGGAAGAGCCCAGTATTATCTCCTATTAACAGATGAGGAAGCTGAGGCACAAAGAGCATGAATAGTTTGTTCCAGATTGCATCATAAGAGGCACAGCCAGCTTTCCTACCAAAGCAGCCCTGGCCCAGAGTCTGTACTTCCTCCTCCCCTGCCTCTGCCTGGTGGATAAGGTCCCCCTGGCCTTGTGGAACTTATGCTCTAGTGGGGACAAATAGTTATAGAGAATGACCAATGTTACTAAGAAAATAAAAGCTGGTAAGAAAACAGAAGAACTGAGGAGGTGACTGAAGTAAGCATTTATAATTTTATGTTATATCCATTGTAAAATATAAGTTTAGCTTTCTCATACCAGAAGCAGGGCTCAGTCCGACCTTGACTCAGCTTCCAATACTGTTCCCCACTGGAATGGCTCTTGCTGGTGGCCAGAAGTAAAACTTAGAAAAATCTCTCTCAGAGACACCTAAGCAGGCTGGGCTCCCTGGTTTCCTGTTGCTTCCTTTAAAGAAGCTCTTCAGACATCTGCACAAGAACTCAAAGTGACCACTCTCAGCCCAGCATGACCTCCTAGAACTAACGCCTGCTTGCTTTCAACCTACCAATTAAAGCTCCCCAGGAAACCTGTTTGGATAACACCCTGGACCCAAGAAAGGTGCTGGGCCATGGGTTTCTTCTCTCTCTCCCTATCTGTGCTCCCCTGATCCCCTGTGTGTGTGTGGTCTCTAGGCTTGCCTTGTATCCGCAAGGGTCTATAAATACTAAAAACACTTAAACTTTCATATTGTAGTTGTGTCTTTGAAGCCAGGTCCCCATCCCGTACCCTGAGGGCAAGGCCCCCTCGAAGGGACCCATGTAAGTGGATCCCCTGCTGTCCAGGCCTCTTAGCTGCTGGGGTAGTGACCAGTTAAGTGGATAGAGTTTCATTCAAAACAATAATCATTCAACTGTATCTCACATCAAATCTCTGCTCTAGTTTATGTATCTACTTTATGTTCTTAGAAGACTCTGTGCAAACACATTGTGTTTTTTGAGTACCTGCCTTTTCCCAGGCACTCTGCTTGGTACGGGGAGAGATGAATCTTCTGTCTTCAAGGGCTTCCACTCCAGCAGAGGGAACGTGACTAACAGTGACTGCCTGCTGCTGTAGGTAATAAGTGGCTCCCACTAGGCCCTCCACTTGGTGGCCCCCTGTCCCTCTCACTGGTGGAAGCCTACTTGTCCTCTAAGGACCAGCTCACTAATGTCCTAGATCCTCACGGACCAGATTACTTTTCTCAGAACTGAAGAGCACTTATTAATGGCACCTCTTGTCATATGCCATCCCAGGATTTGAATTTTTTTTTTTTCTGTCTTGTGGCCCAAATAAATGCTGAACTCCTCAAGGGCTGAGAGTGTATCTAGCAGTTTCCTTATACTGGACTAATCAGATGCTGACTAGGTAGCAGTGAGAAAAATCAGAAATTCCCTTTTAGCCACATCAACTTGCACGAGGGGATATGTGTAAGGTACTATAGCTCTTCAAACAAGAGGTAGTCTTGTTTGAAGCGTGGATTGACGTAGGTGTTCAAATGATGTTACAAGTGGCTGGTTTCTCTGTCTCCATTTCTTTTTATTTTGCTCTATTTCCAAATTTCCCAGATAGCAGATCAAGTTGGCCCCAGCAGCTCTAGACACTCCATCTTCTCAGGAGATAGCCAACACAATAAAATATTTCAAGTTCCTGAAAGATAGCTGAAATAAGCCCTAGAAGTTTCTGGATTGGGAGCAGAGCCAAACCTGCCAGCTTACATAGGTGAGGGCAGGGATTAGGGTGTCTCATGATCACAGTGTCCTGCCTTCTGATTTGCCTGGAACTGTCCTGTTTTGGCACCGAAAAGATCTGCATCCTAGGAAACCCTCAGGTCCTGGGCAAATTCAGACAGTGACTTGCCCTATCAGAAGCAAAGCAAGGTTGCCATTACCTGAGGTGGGCAAATGGAGGCTGGGTGGCCAGTGAGTGACCAATACCCCCAGCATTGGAGAGGGTGGAGCAGCCCTTCAAGAAGTTCCAACCGCTGCCCAGGACTGGTTTTACCAACTTCACTAGGCTGAGAATCGTAGGAAGTCTACTCAGGACTTGTGAATCTCACGTATCCCTGCCTAAACATATATGGATACCTGTTTAGAGCTGAGATCTTTTCAGCTCCCATAATATGAGGGAATTAGGTCTCAAAGAAGATCATGTATTTTGATCAGACCTTATAGCTGAGCAGTGGAAAGAAAAAAAATCAGTGTGAGATCTCCCAGGGTTCCGCAGGAGTGGCTTCCTTAGTCCAACTGGCAGCCTATCCTGGAATATTGCCTGGGAGAGAGGTTAGTTGCTTTTCCTGGTGCTAGGAACTGAACGGTTTTACATATTGAGCAATGGAAATACTTATTTGGCCTACAATAGGTGCAAAAATAGTGCTAATTACTAACAGTATCTCTTCTTTGCTGTGTGCCAGACACTCCACTGGGCATTATGCAGTTAATACGTACCATGCATTTCCCGTGGTTAGCAATGATGTCAGGCATAGAAAAGACATGAAATTATGATGTCAAATGAATAAACTAGAAAAAGGAATTTCTTGGATTTTCTCCAGCTGTCCTAAGAATGTATCTATATTTTGATCCTGGCCTACCTTTTCAACATCTAAACTTTTTTCCCCCAAGCTTCTAGATATTCAAAGTTAAGTATTAAATAAAATCAGTAAATATATACAAGCTTGTTTGGCCATTCTGAATAAGGTTATATTTCCACCACACAATCTCCAAATTCTCTAGCAGAAGGGATCAATATATTATAGATACCTCCTTTCCTTCCCTCCCTGGCAAGCCACCACATCTGTCATGGGTACTCAATGCAGTGGCTGCTCCTGGGCCTCGCTCATTAAGTAGTTGTTGATGGAGTGACTGAATTGAATGCCTGATGAGCTCGCAAGTAAGATTCAGACTGTGCCTGCCAACTAATAGGATCCCTCTGCTTTTTATTCACTACTGCTGAGGTAGATCTCAGGCCAGCCTGAAGTTTAGGTCTACTGAGAAATAATAAGCCTCAAAAATCGAACTTTGCTTCACCCAGTCTCCCAGTAAACACTAAGAAATGTTCACATTATTTACACATCCTAGACTGCCTGTCTTATGGACCAAATGCTTGTCCTCTCCCCAATTTACATATTGGAATCCTAACCCTCAATGTAATAGCATTAGGTGCTGGGGTCTTTGTGAGGTGATTGGCCAATGGACCTGGAGCCCTCATGATGGGATGAGTGCCCTTATCAGAAGAGACCTGAGAAGGCTTGCTTCCTGTCCCTCTGCTCTTCACGATGTGAAGACACAAGAAGACAGCCATCTGTGGGCCAAGAAGAGGTCCTCACTGGAACCCAACCATGCTGGCACCCCATTCTTGAATTTCTAGCTTCAAGAACTTGGGAAATAAATGTAAGCCAGCCAACTTATGGATTTGTTATAGCAGCCTAAGCTAAGTTAGAGTCTCTAGAACAGCTGGTCTGGGGTGGCGGTGAAGGGAGGTGGATGGGCATATGACCCTGTCCTGCACATGAATGGCAAAGGCAACTGGAAAGCCTCTCCCTTTTGGTGAGATCCCCAGTCCACAAGGGCATGGTCATCCATAGCTTTACTTCCCAAAGCAAATTCTGGTTCCTGGGACCTGTGCCTCCATAGATGGCATGATCTGCAGCCTCCTGTGGTAATTTACCCTCTTCCTAAATTTCTGAGTCTTCACATTTAAGCAATCCTAGTTAGAGATCCTCTACCTGTATCCATGGCTGTCTTTCAGTCACATTACAGACTCATTGTGATGACCATGTAGGGACAATGTGATTTCAGAAAAATGGCCTCATTTGATTTTAATGTAAATATAAATCAGTGAAGCAGAAAAAGAGAATCTCCAGAAAAACAAGGGATGAGGCTGTACAGTAAGTTAAAGTGGAATCAGAACCCAACCGTAGTCCATTATTTGTTTCAATCCTGCTCTTTTCTACCATATCACCCAGTTTCCAAATCGTTCAGCAAATTGCCATGGTCAATGGGATTGACCTTTCCCTTTTATTCTCAGGAAATCTCCCTTGTCCAGTTTGCAAGACTGTGTGATTCTTTCTACTGTTACAAGGAATAAAAGCCTTCCTAAAAAGGTCTTTGGTGGCTTTATTATTTTATGGATCATTTCTAAGGGAATTATTGAACTTCATTTTGTAACCGCCCCTTGGGTTCACTTTGCCCACTGCCTAGACAGAGCCAATTTATCCAGATAGGAGAATTGTAATGGAGAAAGAGTAATTCATGCAGAACTGGCTGTGTGGGAGACTGGAGTTTTATTATTACTCAAATCAGTCTCCCCAAGCATTCAGGGATCAAAGTTTTTTAACATAATTTGGTGGGTAGGGGCTTGGAAAGTGGGGAGTAATGATTTGTCAGGTTGGATATGTAATCATAGGTGGTCGAAGTGAGTTTCTCTTGCTGTCTTCCATTCCTGGGTGGGATGGCAGAACTAGTTGGGCCAGATTACTGGTTTGGGTGGTGTCAGGTGATCTATCAATTGCAGGGTCTGCAAAATATCTCAAGCACTGATCTTAGGTTTTACCATAGTGATGTTATCCCCGGGAGCAATTTGGGGAGGTTCAGACTCTTGGAGCCAGGTGCTGCATGACCCTGAATCTGTAATTTCTAATCTTGTAGCTAATTTGTTAGTCCTGCAGAGGCAGACTGGTCCCCAGGCAAGAAGGGGGTCTTTTCAGGAAAGGGCTGTTATCGATTTTGTTTCAGAGTCAAACCATGAACTGAATTCCTTCCCAAAGTTAGTTCAGCCTATGCCCAGGAATGAACAAGGACGGCTTAAAGGTTGGAAGCAAGATGGAGTCAGTTAAGTCTGATTTCTTTCACTGTCATGATTTCCTCAGTTATAAATTTGCAAAGGTAGTTTCACTTAGTTGCAGAGATGGTTGGGGCTGCTTCAGCATGGGGTGCATGAAAGGTGCTCAGCTGTGGGTTGGAGCAGAGGCCTCCACTGTCCTGCTCTTAGCTCCTGGTTTAGGGAGGAGCCCACTGACAGTTGCCAGGTGGATGGCTGCTGTGCTTCTGGACTTCACAGCTGGCTTTGTGCACAGCTTGTGTTTAGGGGTAAACTTCCTCTTGTCTTCACATTTCCCTGAAGAAAGTAGAAATTTTCTCCTCTCCTGGGTGTGAGTATCATGGTGCAGATGGGGGCAGTTTTAGAGTACATATTTTTAGTTTTGCTCCCTAATGACCTTACCCTCAGGCATAGATGATCGACCGCTTTCATTGCAAAGAAGCTGCTAATTGGCTAGCTCAATTTTTGCGCTTGTTGCCTACAAAGTATATGAAAAAGGCAACGTTCACCAGTCTCTTTCCCTCGCTTCCTCCTGAATGTGTGTGCATCCAGAGGCCGCAAGACTCCTGCTTCCAGCAGGCTCCTTGTGATACACAGAGTTCTCCTGCCCCACCTCAGGCCTCCTCAGGGCCCAGGGCTGCATTTTCCAGCAGCTCCCTGCCCTTCAGCAACCAGGCACCTCTGGTTCAGAGCCCCGGGGGTAGGCTTGGAATTCAAAGAGGAAGAGATTGGAAGCCCTGTTTTAGCTTCAGGCCTGTGTCCTATCTTTCAAACAAGCTTTATTGGCAAACTCTGTAATTTGGTAGTTCTCTGGCCATTACTATTATTTCCTATTTGGCTTCTGTGTCTATTCCACACTCCTTAGAGCATGGAAGGGAGCAGGTGTGAGGGATTGGCCATCCAACCCTATCCAAGTTTGGATTTCTGTTAACTCATCCTCTTGGTTTTGAACCCCCAGCCTGGTAGCCTTTGTTTGCAGGCAATATCTCCCCATAAAACATGAGAGTTTTTTTTTGCTTTTGTTTGTTTTTGTTTTTCCTGTTAAGGGAGGACTGCCACTTTCTCAAACTCTCTAATTTACCAAGTTCTGACAGCCTTCCCATTCAAGACTCCTGCTTCCAGCAGGCTCCTTGTGATACACAGAGTTCTCCTGCCCCACCTCGGGCCTCCTCAGGACCCAGGGCTGCATTTTCCAGCAGCTCCCTGCCCTTCAGCAACACACACACACACACACACACACACACACACACACACACACACACAATACACATATATATGAGGTGGGAGTCTTGCTATTTTGCCCAGGCTAGAAGACTTAAACTCTTGGGCTCAAGGAATCATCCTGCCTCAGCCTCCTGAGTAGCCGAGATAACAGGTGAGCCAACACTGTCACTATCAATATATTCTTCTACATAAAGATTAATGGTTGAAAACTTTATGAATATATCAAGACACTATTCATTAAAAATATTAACAGCTATTTCTATGAAAAGGACATAATAAAAACTAATCATGGGTAATTACTTAAACATATTAAAGAATATTTTCCAACAAAACTAACAGTCAATATTCTAGATTTCAAAGTAAAAATTCTTTTTAAGTCAGAAAATAGGGAAGGATAACAGATAATCACCACTAATATTTAACATTGCCTGGCAATTCCAGCAAATAAAATGAGAAACGTGACTGAAATAATTAGAAAAATCATTGGAACATTAGAAACATAACTATTTACATTTTTGCTGAGATTATATTTGTATATGTGGAAAGCTTGAAAAATTTAGAACTATTAAAACTAATAGTTCTAATTTTGAATGGGGTGGCTCATGCCTGTAATTCTAGCATTTTGGTCTCTTTTTTTTTTTTTTGAGACAGAATTTCACTCTTGTCGCCCAGGCTGGAGTGCAATGGTGTGATTTTGGCTCACTGAAACCTCCGCTTCCTGGGTTCAAGTGATTCTCCTGTGTCAGCCTCCCAAGTAGCTGGGATTACAGGCACCTGCTACCACTCCCAGCTAATTTTTGTATTTTTAGTGGACATGGGGTTTTGGCCAGGCTGGTCTCAAACTCCTGACCTCAGGTGATCCACCCGCCTCAGTCTCCCAAAGTGCTGGGATTACAGGAGTGAGCCACTGCGTCCAGCCTTTTTTGAGATGGAGTCTCACTCCATCACCCAGGCTGGAGTGCAGTGGCCTGATCTAGGCTCACTGCAACCTCTGCCTCCCAGGCTCAAGTGATTCTGATGCCTCAGTTTCCAGAGTACCTGGGATTATAAGCGTGAGCCAACGCGTCCAGCCAATCCCAGCATTTTGGGAGGCCCAGGTGGACAGATTACTTAGGTCAGGAGCTCGAGACCAGCCTGGCCAACCAACATAGGCAAACCTGTCTCTACTGAAAATACAAAAATTAGTCAGGTGTGGTTGTGTGTGCTTGTAATCCCAGCTGAGGCAAGAGAATCGCTTGAACCCAGGAGGTGGTAGACAGAGGTTGCCCTGGGCCGAGATCGCACCTCTGCACTCCAATCTGGGTGACAGGGGGAGGCTGTGTTTAAAAGAATAAAAATAAAATAATAAATAAAATTTAGTAAAATGAATAGATATTTAATACTTACATGAAACCAGTAGTTTTCACTTCAATAATGATTAAGATTTGGAAACAAACATGCAAGATGAAATTTTTTATTCCAAAAGTGAAAAGAAATCTCTACAAATGGAGTCAAATTTGACAAGAAAGCCACTGTGCCTGCCAACTCAGGAGGAACAGGAAAGAGCTGAGCCCACAGAAACATGCAGCATGCTCTAGGGTTGGGAAAGCTGAGGTAACTTAAACGTTAGTTCTCCAAAAACTTATCTGTGAATTTAAATTACAATTAGCTTTCTAATGGAAAAACTTCTTAATGGAGTTGGAGAAAATTATCTTAAAATTCATAAGGAAGGACACATATTTAAAGAATAAGAAAGTAGAAAAAAAGAAGACTAAGGAATTTTGATTTTAAGGTATTTTGATTTTACCAAATATTACAACACTATAAAGACAGCATGGAAAATAGCACAGTGGAATAGAACAGAGGGTCAGAAAGTTCCCTCCTAGGCAGATCTAACAACCAAGTCTAATTTAATTGTGAAAATTCAACAGTATGCAAGAAGAGAAAACATAACCATTGGTATTTTTTAATAAGTGGTGCTGGTACAGCAGTCTGCCCGTTGGTAAGATAATAAAATTGAACCCCTATCTTACTCTACATAGAAAAATTAATTGCAGATGTATTAAATACTTAAGTGAAAAGAAATACTTCCAGATGTATTAAATATTTAAGTGAAAATAAATGATATAAATCTTATAAGGAAACATAACTAGAAAGAAACAGTGTCCATCAATAGGAGAAGTTCTGTGTAAAACAGAATATCTGGAATTCATGAAGTTTTACATGGTCTTGGAAAATAAAAAATTAAAACTTGGAAAATAAAAAATTAAAACTATCATCTGACTTAGATATGAGAGAAGAGAGACAGATCCTCTCATATTGTTTTATACTGTTTTATACTCACAAAAGGAAAGAGAAGCGAAACTAAAGGCAGGTAGCCTGGTGCCTAGGAACCAGACCCGAAACCAAGGAACCAGACCTGAAACCAGGCCTGGGCCTGCCTGACCTAAGCCTGGTAGTTAAAGATCGACCTCTGACCTAACCGGATATGTTATCTATAGATTCCAGACATTGTATGGAAAAGCACTGTGAAAATCCCTGTCCTGTTCTGTTTCGTTTTGATTACTGGTGCATGCAACCCCAATCACATACCCCCTGCTTGCTCAATTGATCACAATCCTCTCATGTGGACCCCCTCAGAGTTGTGAGCCCTTTAAAGGGGCAGGAATTGCTCACTCAGGGAGCTTGGCTCTTGAGACAGGAGTCTTGCCGATGCTCCCAGCCGAATAAACCTCTTCCTTCTTTAACTCAGTGTCTCAGGAGTTTTGTCTGTGGCTCATCCTGCTACAGATATATGGAAAACATGATTGATGTAGTTAAGTTAGAAATGCAACATGGAGAAAAGGATGAAAAATATGACCTCATTTTTGTGCAACAAAGGCAGAATACAACTTTTATGTGTCTGAATATGTGTGTCTCAATATAATCACATAAGCAAAGAGAATATTTTGGAAAGATATATTCTGAGTTAGTAATAGGAGCTTCACTGGAGAATGATGGAGACAAAATGGAGAAGGGAAGAAATGGAACAAAAGAAAAAAGAGAACTTAACCAATTGAAATGATAGATCCTACAAATGCATGATTCTTCTGCCACTCTTCCCACCTCACTTATCCCAGCTATGGGGCCACTGCTGTTTTGCAACACACCAAATGTGCTCCTGCCTCAGGGCTTTGCACTGGCTATTCCTACTGCCTGAAGCCCACTTCCTCTAGAATTCTGTGCATATCTCACCTTCACTTCTTCCAGGTTTCTGCTCCCATGCTATCTCAGGGAGGCCTTCCTTGGATACTGCATGAATTAGCAACCCACCTTCCCCAAGTACTCCCCATTCTCCTCTCCCTGCCTTGACTTTCTCCGTGGAACATATTACCATCTGATGTGTGGTAGACTTAGGTATTTGTTTACTCAATTTCCCCTTTCACGAGAGTGTCAGTTTCAAGGGATAGGGACTTTGTTTTATTCTTTTTTGTAACTCTGGGAGCTAAAATAATATCTGCCATGTAATAAATATTTTTGGATTAATGAATAAACATGTATGTGAGTGCATATATACATATATGCATATATATGTACAACAGAAAATATAACTGCCCACATATAAACGAGAATTCTCCTTCCGATGCTGAACTTCGAAAATCAGTCACTGGTTTTCTTAAGAAAGAAGCCTGTTTTCTCAAATGAACTAGACTGCATCTTCACAATTAAATTAGACTTGGTTGTTAGATTTGCCTAGAAGGGAACTAAGAGTTGCATCTCTTTCTGTTGTGACTCACCCTATGAATCAGCAGGTCATCTTATCCATTTCAGCTTTAGTTTTGCCTGTAAGTAATCAACATTGTTGAACAATTGAACATTTTTGTGGCAAAATCTATCTGTGAAAGTGCTTTGTGTTATTAGGGAGCATTTCCTCTAAATTTCTAGTCATTCTGGCCAATAAATGCCACTACTCTGATTTTTAAAATTCCAGGCACACAGTTTGGTGTCTGCCACGTTCACTCAACCAGCCAAGCACTAAAAGCCAAATGTTGTTAGTTATTTAGCAGAAATCTTTTTCTGACACCCATGCCAGTTTTTATAGGGTGATTGGCTGAGAGGCTGTTCACACAGTTAGATGGAATAGGATCAGGTTAATTTTGCTTTGGTTCTGGCTTTCAACCAGCTTTGTACCACTCTGTGGATGGTTCTGTGCACACATGGGTACTTTAAAGCATGCTTCTAGGTGCTTTTGACCTAGATTTGTTGGTTTCTGTTATTTGTATAATAGTTTGAAAATGAATAGTCATAATGGAGTTTGTAGCCTTTTAAAACCTAGACATTTCAGACTGTGACACAACAGGAAATGAAACCCAGTTAATTAATCATTTAGTTAATCAGATTTTTTAAATGTGCATGTGGAGCTTGCTGTTATGAGTAGAACTGCTCTATTGGAAATATAGAGTGGAATGTAAAGGAGAAATGTGAAAAATCAATCATGAAAGCACAGTCCTCCTCAGGGAGGTGAGGGGACACTTCCCACAGCAGGATCGCTCACCCTGTGTTTGAGACACGAGGCTCTGCCCCTGGGCTGGTGACCAAGGGACAAAGGCTTCTGGGTGATGCTGGGACCCCTCTTCATCCTCAGATTAAGGGGAGTCACTCCTGAAGAGGCACTTTTAGAAATAAAGGACTGCATTTTATCATTTTAAGATTTGAGCATTCAAAAATAATAAATTGTGGTTTTAAAATGACAAACTGTAATTTCAACGCATCCTTTTCTATTTTATTGTCAAGACTTCATGCTGATCCTTTAGAAGAGAGAATGCCAGTTTTCAGTATGCCAGTGGGTATCAGTTCAACTTCAAGATCTTTGTTAGTCCTGTGACATCAAAAAGGATATGTTTCATCAAAACATTAGGAAAGGGAGGGAGTGGCAGCCAGATCAACAGCACTTATTACTGTTTTAATAATTGCTGCCAACAGCATTTATTCTGAAGTCCAAGTACTAATTTGTTGTGTTTGTCAGATAATAATTGTTTCAGTATATTAATCTGGAGTTCCAAAATATAAATCTAGTTCTAAAATTTCCTAGAAACTCTGGGGGATATTTCAGATGCTCTCGTTTAATCAGTAACATGCTAGGTCATTGGTAGCTAAAATGTCATCTGCCTCCATGTCCCAGTCTAGCTCTTGCCATTATTTTCAAGTATAAAATTGCATCCTGTGTTTGACCATGAAATTGAAATGCTCTCTTTCTGAAGGCCAAACATGGTAATTGAAAGGAATGATTGCAGGTGTTAACAGGGCCCTTTTCTAAAGGAAAGATGATTAAATTGAAGAACTTTTACAATAAAATAAAACAGAAGATGTACAGTAAGATAGATCTAGGGCACATAGAGTGGTCTTCTTCTGCTGTCTCTGCTGAACAGCATTGCTCAACGAAGACTTGGCATTCTTAGCTGAGGTTAAGGAACTTGACCTTAGGGCCAAGTAGTTTTCAGCTTTTCAGTGGTTACAAGCTGCAGTGGTCACAGCTGACCCAGGTCATTTGTCTGGAAAACTCATGCCCCTTAATTATAAGCAGGTTTAGTCAAATGCATATATTAGCATAAATTCTTCATTGTCTCTGGAAACACAACTCAAAGCACCAGGTGAAAGTAGTATTGTGTGTGCACAGAAGACAAAGCTCACACTCACAAATATCAACACACACCCACACGCAGCCACCCACACACAGGTTAATGCCCATCTCACAGAAGAACAATTAACAAACCATTTATGGTTCTATTTCCTTTCCTATTGCTAATGTTATTCACTTTTCTAAAAAACATTGAGAACACAGTGATACACATCATTACACAATGGTATCAGCTTACATGGAGTATCTGATGTAAAATACCTTCAATACTGACATAGATCTCTATGCATGTGGACATTCAAGCGCAAATTTTAGTGTATATACAGTACTAAGAACTGTATCCGAGCAAGCTGTCTGCAATGGAGCTTTTCCCCCACAATTAATCCTTAATATTTTTTCCATGCTATAGGCATTAACTCACTCCATGATTATTAAGGGGTTAGGTGGAAGGAACAACGATTTCCATACAGGTGATAACAGAAGAGTTAGGCTATGTCTTTGGCCATGAAAAAGTGACCTGCACAATGGCCTTACCATCTTTCTGGGTCACTGCCAGGGTGCCCGCGTGTCCAGCATATCTTTCTTCTCCTGAAGCACAGCTGCACTGGGAATGTCACGTCCACATCAATGATGAGAATGGCCTCTGTTCGAATCCAGTCCTTTGGGAAAACTTCCTTTCATTTAGTAGGCACACTTCAGAGATTTAAGAGACTAAAAGTCTTGTGGCTCATGGTTACTGCCATCAAAGAATGTATTCTGCATAACAAGCACTGAATTTTTTTTTTTTTTTTTTTTTTTGAGAGGGAGTCTTGCACTGTCGCCTGGGCTGGAGTGCAGTGGCAGGATCTTGGCTCACTGCAACCTCCACCTCCCAGGTTCAAGTGATTCTCTTGCCTCAGCCCCTGAGTAGCTGAGATTACAGGCAATCGCCACCATGCCCGGCTAATTTTTTGTATTTTTAGTAGAGACGGGGGTTTTCACTATGTTGGCCAGGCTGGTCTCGAACTCCTGACCTTGTGATCCACCCACCTCAGCCTCCCAAAGTGCTGGGATTACAGGCGTGAGCCACCGCACTCAGCCAACAAATACCAATTGTTTTAATGCATGAGGTGCAAAATGAGAAGCACCTTAAGGGAGGTATAGACAAAGAGTGATGGGAATTCAGAAAGGGCAAAGTTGCATCAGCAAATCAGACTTTATAACGTTGTAGTACTTATACTTTTCAAAGCATGTTCAGATATATTACCAAATTTTTCCTCAAACCAGTGTGTTGGTAGGCTAAGGCAAGCACAGCTTGTTATAGTTGAGAACTGTGCGAGCAGGGCTCACATTCAGGTGATGAGCTCACCTCCCACTGCTAGTTAGAGACAGAGCTAGAACTACTTCTAATCCACTTATATTTCTAACATACTGATGTCAAGAGAAGGAAGAGTGGAAAGAACACTTACCTTTGAATTCTCCTTTTTCTAACCAAATGTTTAAAACAACTTAGCTCCAGATAATATATGTTAGAAAACAGAGCATGTTGTATTAAAAAGAAACCTGGCTTGAGAGTCAGAATATCTAAGAGATTTGCCATGCTGATTTACTTCATGACATTAGGTCAGGCATTTAATTTTTTTGCACGTCATTTTTTAAGCTGGTAAATGAACATAATCATGTTTTCTTCCTTTCAGTGACAGAGATTGCATGAGGCTAAATGAGTAACAGCATTATCTCTTTATGACATTGATCTAAAAGAGGAGGAACATAATTTGCATTTAGTCTAGAGGCTGATTAAGCCACCTCCTACCTTTATTGTTTGCAGTTAATGGTGGAGAGAACTGATTTGATCTGTGCTTCATTAGGATCTTGTCCTCTGGGATTCGCCCCTGTGTTAACAGTGCGAGGTTCATCAGAAGGAAGAGAGTCAGGGCCTGTGTTACAGAAAGTGCCCTCTGATTCTTTTTTGCAGAGATAGAGCAAAGAAAAATTATGTCATGGCCATGCTCTAAATTTAAGCCAGTTTTATTTCCTGACTTATATGTGGACAATCTTCATTCATGTAAATTGCTTCTTTTAAATTTTACATGTAAAACTAAGAGGGTTAAAATATAATGACCTGGTGATACAATGGTCCTTATAACTTTTAAAGAAGTCCAATAATGTCTTAGCAAAACTGTCATCTGCTCTTTGTTCAGGGGCTTCCTATACTGACTGTCCTTTCCCCCTTTGATGTCTTGGATACAGTTTCACTCACTAAGTGGTGCCACCTGGTCCAACTGAACTTTGAAATGGCATATGGAGTTACCTCTTCTCTGTGGACTGTTTCTTGAAATACCAGTCAGTTAAGCCACCTTAATCTAGCTTGCTTAGCAACACTGGCCATTGAACAGACAACTAGCACAGAGAGCTATAGGCAATCAATCAATTTAAGGAGATTCTGTGAAAAACAAATACAGTACTCTCCGCTTGGCCCACCTTTGCTTATTGTTACCAAATCCACAGCTGGGCTACATTTGCAGGATTGGTTTGATCCTTTGAACAATGAGTGGAGGCTTTGGTTTCAAAATCTTTTCCAAGAAGTAAATAAAACCTCCTAAGATATTTTACTTCTTAATAGAGAAACTATTTAGTTCTGCTAAAGAAAAATGTTTAATCATTCTTCCACAGTCACGGCTGTTGAGCACAAAACCATGTAAAATGCATATAAAAACCTTATAATCATGCATGTCAAGTAATTGGTTTATTATTTAAACTTGTCTTGTTTTTAACTTTTTTTTGTAAACCTTCCTATCTAGTTACAGTATTATAGTTCTTATTGTATTTATGTAATTGTAGCAAAACTCAATGTGTCTTCTGGGGATATTTAATAATATCCTTATTGAAGATATATAAATATTTCATAACTCTTTTTGAGAGGACTTTGAGCACAGTTATTATCTTTTATTTCCGTAAATGCGATCTCAAATCCCCAACTGCAGAATCCTAATTGCACCGTGGTTACTTTCTACCATCAATGAGTCCTTTCAGATTTGAATCTCATTTCCTGAACACTTATAATGCTTCAGTCGCTGTAATAAATGCTTTTTCTTTTTTGAGAGGAAATCTTGCTCTGTCGCCCAGGCTGGAGTGCAGTGGCACAAACTCAGCCCATTGCAACCTCTGCCTCCCAGGTTCAAGGGATTCTCCTGCCTCAGCCTTCCGAGTAGCTGGGATTACAGGTGCACGCCACCACACCTGGCTAATTTTTGTGTTTTTAGTAGAGATGGGGTTTTGCCATGTTAGTCAGGCTGGTCTCGAACTCCTGACCTGAAGTGATCTGCCTGCCTTGGCCTCCCAAAGTGCTGGGATTATAGGCGTGAGCCACAGTGCCCAGCCATAAATGCTTTATATGCACTTAACCCTCATAAAAAATCTGTGATATTGATAATATGATCTCATTTTGATAGGTGGAGAAACAAAGGTGCCGAGAATTTATGTAATTTGCTCATAATTATATGCAGTGTAGGCAGCAGAATTTAGATAAATTATAGGCCACTTATAGTAAAAATAATAATAAAGTCAAAAAACCCAAATTTAAAATGAGAAAAAACTTGAATATACATTTTTCTAAAGATGTCATCCACATGGACAATAAGCACATGAAAAGATGCACATCATTAGTCATTAGGGACATGCAAATCAAAACCATAATGAGACACTACATCTCACCCAGTTGGATGGATGGAACCAAACAGCCACTAAGATGACTATAATCACCAAGTGTCGGCGAGGATGTAGAGAAATTGAGACCTCACGTATTGCTTGTGGAAATGTAAAATGGTAGCATCAGTGTGGAAAAGAGTTTCACAGTTCTCCAAAAAGTTAAATTTGGAATTACCATATGACCCAGCAATCCCATTTCTAGATTCATGCCCAAGAGAGTAAAACACCTACAACCACATACAAACTTGCACATGGCTGCTTATTCATAATAGCATTATTCATAATAACCCCCAAGTGGAAACAATCCAAATATTCATCAGCTGATGAATGGATAAACAAAATATGGTATATCCAAACAGGAAATATTATTCGGCAATAAAAAGAAATACT
This sequence comes from Nomascus leucogenys, assembly GCF_006542625.1. Lineage (NCBI taxonomy): Eukaryota > Metazoa > Chordata > Mammalia > Primates > Hylobatidae > Nomascus > Nomascus leucogenys. The sequence continues at coordinate 42,118,559 of NC_044396.1, read as the reverse complement.
AATACACGCTAGAACATGGGAGAACCTGGAAAACATGATGCTATGTGAAATAAGTTAGTGACAAAGGACCACATATTGCACAATTACATTTATTGAAATCTCCAGAATAGGGAAATGGTAATCATAGAGACAGATAGTAGGTTAGCTGTTGCCAGGGTATGGAGGGGTTTGAGAAGAAATGGGAAGCAACTTTTTGGGATGATGAATATGTTCTAAAATTTGATTGTAAGTGATGGTTATACAATTCTGTGAATATACGAAAAGCCATTGAATTGTATACCTTAAAGAGATGAATTTGATGGTATGTGAACCATATCTCAATAAAAAGAATATTAAAAACAATATTTAAATAAATATTTAGGAGTCCTTAAACCATATTGTGGGAAACATTTGAGGCATTTTGATTACCTTTAGTTTAGGACAGAAAAGCTGAAGTATTTTCAGTTATTTGAAGCAGTGTTTTTACTTAGTTTCACTCTATGAGTTGGTGGTATTGCAGCTTTTTCTTTTGAAGCAGTAGCATGAAAATATACAGCTATGCACCACATAATGACATTCCGGCCAATGATGGACCACATATATGACCCATGGTCTCATACAATTGCAATGGAGTTGAAAACTTTCTATGGCCTAGTGACATTGTAGCCATTGTAACATTGTAGTTCAAAGCATTACTCATGAGTTAGTGGTGATGCTGGTGTAAGTAAAAAGCATTACTCATCGGTTAGTGGTGATGCTGGTATAAGTAAACCTCCTGCATTGCCAGTCATCTAAGTCCAGCACATAGAATTATGGACAGTACAGAATACTTGATAATAAGAAAGAACTATGTTACTGGCTTATGTATGTGCCATACTGTACTTCTTATTATTATTTTAGAGTGTATTCCTTCTACTTATATATTTAAAAAGTTAACTGTAAAACAGTCTCAGGCAGGTCCTTCAGGAGGGATTCTAGAAGAAAGCATCATTACCACAGGAGATAACAGTTCCATGCCTGTTATTGCCTTGAAGACCTTCCAGTAGGACAAGGTGTGGAGATAGAAGATAGTGATATTATGATCCTAACCCTGTGCAGGTCTAGGCTAACTGTGTGTGTCTGTGTCTTAGTTTTTTAGCAAAAAAGTTTAAAAAGTAAAAAATAAATAAGAAATTTAAAAATAGAAAAACGCTTACAGAATAAGGATATAAAGAAAGTATTTTTGTACACCTGTACAATGTGTTTGTGTTTTAAGCGAAGTGTTATTCAAAGGATTAAAAAAGTTTGAAAACTTAAAACTACATGAAATAATAAAGTTATAGTAAGCTAATGTTAACTTATTAGCCTTAATACTATTTAAAAACATTTTAAAATAAATTTAGTGTAGTCTAAGTGTGCAGTTTTATAAAGTCCCTAGTAGTGCACAGTAATATCCGAGGCCTTCACATTCACTCACCACTCACTCACTGACTCACCCAGAACAACTTCCATCCTGCAAGCTCCATTCATGGTAAGAGCCCTACACAGCTGTACCATTTTTTATCTTTCAGACTGTATTTTTACTTTACTTTTTCTATGTTTAGATATGTCCAGATACACAAATACTTACCACTGTGTTACAATTGCCTACAGTATTCAGTACAATAACAAGCTGCACAGCTTTGTAGCCTAGAAGCAATAAGCGATACCATATAGCCTAGGTGGGTAGTAGGCTATCCCATCTAGGTTTGTGTAAGAATACTGTGATGTTCGCACAACAATGACATCACCTAAATACACATTTCTCAGAACATATTCCTACCATGAAGCAACTCACGACTGTAACAGCTATTTGACAGAGGTTGAATTGCAAATGGAGGAGGTTGTGGTTCTTAGAACTTTAGAGTCTCTGGCCATCCTGGGCTCCTGACTATTGTGCTGAGTGTGGAAGCCTTGTCTGGAGCTACCCAGATAAGGTCCTTGGCCCCAGTGCTTTTAAATGGAAGAGAGAAAGTCTGGATGCCTGAAAAAAGTGGTTTTGAATCCAGGCTCCACCTGTACAAAAATCTATGATTTTAGGCATGTTGTGTGACGTCTCTGGGCCACCATAGCTTCATTTGTTAAAAAAAAAATGAGAATAATAATATCTATTTAAAAGTTTACCATGGGGATTTTTATGAGACAATAGTTGTGAAAATGACAGATACAGTATCTGATACTTATTAAATCTGACAACTACTTTCTTCCTCTATTCTACCTCTTACTTCTTCATCCAGCAGGTTTTTTACCCTCAAATGAATATTTTAAAAATTTCGAAGCAAGAAAAAGTGAAAATATCAACACTGAACATCTGTTTACACTTCACTTAGACTTATGAGTTATTGACATTTGCCATATTAATTTTATCTCTTTCAGTATGTGTATACATACACACTTTTTTCTGAAACTATTGGAAATAAATTGCAGACTTCATGATACCTCATTCCAAATGCTTTAGCCTGTGTCTTATAAGAACAAGGACATTCTCATAACACCAATTTCACATCCAGACACTTTATCATTGATTCAATAATATAATTTAATATGCCATCCTTATTAAGGCTTTCCAAATTGCCAGGCATGGTGGCTCATGACTGCAATAAGCCAGTACTTTGGGAGGTTGAGGCAGGAGGATCACTTGAGCCCAGAAGTTCAAGAACAGCCTGGACAAAATAGTGAGATCTCATCTCTACAAAAAATTAAAAAGTTAGCTGAGTGTGGTGGCATATGCCTGCAGTCCCAGCTACTTGGGAGGCTGAGGTGGGAGAATGGCTTGAGCCCTGGAGGCAGAGGCTGCAGTGAGCTGTGTTTGTGCCACTGCACTCCAGCCTGGATGACAGAGCCAGACCCTGTCCCTCTCACCGCCCCACAAAATTCTCCAAATTGTTTCAAGACATCCTTTCGCAGTGTTTCTGTTTTTATTCTTATTTAATAAGAGACTCCAAATAAAGTAAATGCATTCCATTTTATCATATCTCTTAGGTCTCTTTAATTTCAGAATTGTCTACCAGATTTTTTATGCGTTGGTCATTTCTGACATTGATGTCTTTTAGGGGTTCAGGTTACTTGTGCTGTGGAATGTGCCACATTCTGGACATCTTTGCTTGTTTCCTCATGATTAGATTCAGTTAAAATATTCTTGGAAGAATGTGACAGAGGGCTATTTACATTTCATTGCATCACAGCAGGAGGTCCATAGACCCAGTTCATTCTGTTATTGGTGATGCTAAATTTTGTCCCTTGAATAAGGTGGGGTTCCCAGATCTCTTCATTGTAAAGATATCTCATTAATTTGTAATTAAGAGAACATCCCTAAAGTGTGACTCCGAGGTGTGGGAATGCATTATTAACCAAAGATCTTTCCCCATATGGTACTAACATTTATTGATCATCTTTGCCTGAATTAATTTCTTCACTTTGGAGTTATAAAATACTGATTTGTTAATTCTATCCTTCTTTCTCCTCATTTCTTTTTAGTTAGCATTCTTCTGGAACCCCCCTCACTCCGCTACCTCATCATTATCATGATCAATATATGAATTCTCTCTCTCTTTTTAAATTAAAATTTTATTTGGGAGTGATTTTAGATTTACAGAATAATTGCAAAGACATAGGGAGTTCTATAAGTTAATTCATAGTAATGTACCAGCGTCAGTTTCTTAGTTTTGACAAATGTACTATGGATTCTTTTTAAAAATTCAATATGTAATGATCCACTACCATGGCTTTTCTTTTTGATGGTCAAATAGTGCCAAATTAGGCCAACAGGGGTCTATGTAACTCAGTTCCTGTGACTTTTTAATGCCACTGTTAGTCTCTGGACATTTCTTAGCCTTCTATTGCAATGAGATGTCCCAGAATCATTGTGTCCTTTCTCTCCCCAGGCCTGGAATTAGTCACTTTTTAATAAATTTATGTAGTTAAACTTATACATCTTCTGTTTTTAATATTATATCCGAATTTTGGGTCAAAGTTGAAAACATTTCCTCCATACTCAGCTTATAATGAAATTTACCCATTTTTTTCTAATATATATATGGCTTCATTTTTATTATGACTTCTGGTCCATTTGGAATTTATTCTGGTGTAAAGTGTGGACCCGATGTTATCTTTTGCCAAAAGGCAATCTAGGTGCACATACCACTTATGAAAAATTACGCTTTTTCCACTGCTGATTTGAGATTCTACTTTTAATCGTATGTTAAATTCCCTTGTAGCTATTTCCACATTTTCTTTTCTAATCTATTGGCCTATTTGTTTATTTCATATGCCAGCACCACACTTTTAATTGTGAGGGATATTTATTTTATTATCTGCTCTTCATTGTCCATCTTTTATGAGGGTTTCCTAGCTATTCTTGCATGTTTATTTGCTACAAATTTGGAAATGAAGTTACCAAGCTTCAGAATACTGTTTTGTTGATATTTCTACTGAGATTATATTATTTACTTCAGACAATTTGGCATAATTATGAAGTTGATACATCCAATCTAAGAACAGGAATGTTCTTGCATTTGATCAAGTCTACTTTTATCTTTCAAGAGTGTTTTAAATATTTCATCCTATTAATTTTGCAAATTTCTTGCTAAGTTTAATTCTTAAATATTCTACCTTGTTATTGCTATTATGAATGGGAGTTTCCTTATCTATTATATATTTTTAAAGATTTCTTTGTATGTACGAAAGCAAATATTTTAAATAATTTGTGTGTTTATATTTTATATCGATTTTATATTTATCTATCTTGGTTCTTTTAATATTTGTAGTATTTTTATCATTGCACTCTTGAAATTTTCAGATATAGTTTCCTAACATCTGAAAATTAAGATAACTTTTTAAAACCATTTTTTATACCTTTAATTCTTTCTTCTTCTCTAATTACATTGGCAATGCCTCTAGTATAATAATAAATAATAGAGAATGTAGTAGTGCCCTTGTCATATTCCTAAGAAACTGGTGTTTGGTCTTAGGTATATAAATATATATATATATAAAGTATAAGAAAAATGTATTTTTATATATATTACTTATATATTTATATGCATTATAAATATATATTTATAATTATATAAGTAAATAAAATGTATTTATATACATTATTTTATTTATAATGTATATTTTATATTTATACATAAATGTATATAAAATACATAAATATATTTATATATGTAAATGTATATAAGTACACTTTATCATATTACATTTATTTATAATATATAAATACATACTTATATATTACATATATGTACATATTGCATATTTATATATAAAATGTATGTACATATTACATATTTATATATAAAATCTATATAAAATATCTCTATGTACCTTTTGTACATAAATATGCAATATGTACGTATATGTAATATATAAATACATTTTATATACATTATGTATAAATATATGTATATATGTAAATATATTGTATTTACATATATTACATATAATGTATATAAATACATTATATATATGATGTTGAGTGAGTATTCATTCCTATTTTATTGAGTGATTTTAAAAGACACAAATGTTCAATTCTGCTAAGGTTTTTTCTAGACCTATAGAGATTACCATATATTATTTTTTCTATATTTATTCATATGGTAAATAATATTAATAGTTTTTCTAATATCAAATTATCCTTGCAATTCTAAAATAAATCCCAACTGAAGCATGTGGTGGGGTGAATAATGGCCCCCAAAAATGTCCACACCCTCATGCCCTGAAATTGAGAATGTGTGACCTTACATGGCAAAAGGGACTTTGCAGGTGTGATGAAGTTAAGGATCTTGAGATGGGGAGATTATCTTGGACTGTCCAGTTAAGCCCAATGTAATCACAAGATCTTTATAAGACAGAGTCTGGAAGATCAGAATCAGAGAGAAAAGATATAAAAATGGAAATAAAAATGGAAATAAAAATGGAATTAGAGATCAGATGAGAGAAGACACAGCAGTGCTGGCTTTGAAGCTGGGAAAGCAAGGGCACAGATTTCTGCCTGGAACTCACAGAAGAAACTCAGCCCTGACAAGAGGTTTTTTTTGTTTATCTGTTTGTTTTTTGAGACAGGGTTTTGCTCCATTGCCCAGGCTGGAGTGCAGTGGCACGATCTCAGCTCATTGCAACCTGCATCTTCCAGGTTCAAGTGATTTTCCTGCCTCAGCCTCCTGGGTAGCTGGGATTACAGGAGCCCACCACCAGCTAATTTTTATATTTTTTGTAGAGACGGGGTTTCACCATGTTGGCCAGGCTGCCTGCCAAAAGATTGATTTAGCTCAGTGAGACTCACTTCAGACTCCGACATCCAGAAGTGTAAGATAATCAGTTTGTATTGTTTTAGGCCACTAAGTTGTGATAATTCATTAGAGCAGCATTGGGAAACGAATACAGCTCATAATGTGTATTTTCAAAATATGCTTTCATTGTTACTACAATTTTATTGCTTTTCTATTCTTTAGTGAGATAAGTTTGTAGTCTCTTTTGTGCTATGTAACAACTTAGATGTCAAAGTTATATTTACTTCTAGAAAAATAACTTGGAAATCTTCCCTTGTTTTTATGTTCTACAACAATTTAAGTCACAATGGGATTGTCTGGTCTTTGAAGATTTTGCGTGAAGCCATCTGGGCCTTATGCTTTTTTGCATTCCTATAGATTTTTAACCTTTCAGCTGGGCCCTATCAGTTACCACTTCTGTGACTCATTCCTGCCTGTCACCATGAAAAAAGTGGTTCTCCTAGTTCAGGGTGTGGCAGGTCATTTCTCTCTGACAATCACACAGACAGGCCTGCATAGCACTCCAGTTACACAGACAAAGCACTGCCTTAACATTGAGCAAATAGTTAAACCTAGGGAAATTAGTGCCCAGACATCAAAGCTAGAAATGAAACATATGGTCAGTAGGAGCCTTGCTTGGCCTTCTCCCTAACCTAAAGCAAACCAAAGTAATAGAGACAGCCTTACATTCCTAGTGCCAGGACCTGTCTCGGGTCAACAAAATCTGAGATGAGTCAAGGTAACAGGCAGCTGTTTGAATAGATTCATTGGAGAGCCTAAGACAGCTCTCCAGATGAAGCTATAAAGAAGGTAAGATAGAAATAATCACTCCAGTAACACAATAGACAGGCCTTGAAGGTACTGGGGCCCCCACAGCTTAATAGGACCCAGCAAGCAATTTTTTTGCCTCTGACCTTGTAGTCGAAACAAAATTAGTTAGCAACAGACTTAGGCGAATGCTATACTGCACATAGGCACATAACCCCAACCTATATAAGCACTAAGAAAATTGTGACAGTTTAAATTGGTCTGGCGGAATTTTCTCTGACCTTCTCCCTGTATCCAGTTACAGCAATACATTCCCTTGTTTCGTAGTTTGCCTGCATCTCGTTATTGGGCCTGGAGAAAACGCAGCCGGACCCGGCTTGGTTCCGGGAATGAAAATTTTGGCGAGTCAGGAGGCCGCCAGGACGATGCTGCCTTCGGTGGCCAGCGGATTGCAATGAGATGGTCAACAGGAGACTCCCAGCAGCTGCCGGGTGAGATTGTCCCACGGAATCTCCTGAGGGCTGGCCCATGGGCAAAACCACACGTCCTTTTCCTCACTGGGAAAGAACGGAAGTTTGGCAGGAGCTGACTAGCTCAAAGGGTGAGTGAAAACCGAACCGTAGGCCTGGAGCCTGTTATTTCCTTATTTGGGCTATGAAGCCGTACGTTCGGTACCATCAGGAAGATAATAGGGCTGGTTTGTACACCCGTTTGGTATTTGGTTTTCAAGCCTGTTTCACCCACGTGCACCTCCTTTTGTGTCTATCTGAAACTATCTCTGTGTCTCTGTCTATCTAAACTATCTCTGGGTCTGTACCTATAGTCTTGTTGAATTTAAGATGGGGAACGCTGCCTCCATTCTGTCAGAGAGCCCTCTAGGAAGACTTCTGTCAGATTAGAAACAGTTCGGGTACCCCTCCACAACTCCTGCTGAGAGCCCTCCGGGAAAGAAAAAGATTTCTATAGGAGCTCCATGGTTAAGAGTCAACTTAATTAAAAGCTAACATCCAAGATGTGTATATATATATGTGTGCATATGTGCGTGTTCGTATTTAAAAGACCTTCATATTTTTGTTTATTTCTCTCCTAGGACCTTGCCTTTTTGAGAAAAGGATTTATTTTTTTTTCTCAACTGACTGAATTCTGTTTTCTTCATTAGTAGTTATTACAACAGAAGCTACTCTGGTATCTGTAAGAAAAATGTAGTTTAGACACTTAGAAATGTCTGTGTGAAAAAAAAAATTAAGTGCACTGTAAAAGCATCACATGATCTAGCCTCATAATATTCCTTCCTTTTGAAAACCCAGGATTCAGTGTGGGCTCTGTCCAGAGCTCAGAGAGCCAGTCAAAAGATAGATAGTCGATAGCTAAATAAAGTTAGTAATCTCCCTCTAGCACCACCAGACTTTTCTCTCTGTACCTTGAGATGTAAATCTTGCCAATTCAGTTTTCACCTAAGAGTTGTCTCCTTCAATATGCAGATTTAGGGCTATTTAGCTGACCACTGCCAGGGTAATATACCAGGTTATTCAGAGTTTGCAAGTCTAAGATAGGAAAAAAGGAGGCCTTATGAATCTATAAAATGTACTTGTGTTTGGATGTCTAATATGTCTATATATTTATATGTTGTATACACAGTGTTTCACTACTGAAAAAAATAAAAAGAGCTCTAATTAATTGGCTTAAAGAAAAATAAAAGTGCTTAAATCAAATGCTTTAACGGATAAAATGGAAACACTGGTCAAATGCTTTTTAGAGTTTATCTGACAAGTAAAATCTTTAATAAGCTAGCTAGCTTTAAATTATTGGTAAAGTAATATTAGAAATATCTTAAGAATTTACAGCATGCATTTTGCTTGCATTTATTGATCAAGCAAGTTCATTCTTATCCCAACCAAATATTATAAGGTGTCAAAATTTGGCATAGGGGCTACAAAACTGTAAACTCAGCCCAAAACAGAATGATCTTTGCTTGTGTAATTTTTGATACATAAAACATTAATATTGGTTTAATGAAGATAGCCACATCTTCAATTATTTAGTAACATACTGTAACTTCTAATCTTGTGGCCTTAAGCAGTCTAGTCCATGAGCATGAAGGAATTTTGTTCTGGGAAAGGACTGTTGTCATTTTATGTAAGAAAGAATCTTGTATGGTAAATTCTTGTCCTAAAGTAAAATAACTGGTTGTTTAAAATGGAGGGATGTTTAAAACAAGTCAGAAAGTGAAAGCATGTTGTAGCTCATCTGTGTTAAGTCATGAAATAATTTATGAAAGGGAATTTATGCAAGAAATGTTGTACAATTTAAAAGTTATTAGGCCTCCTAAATGCTTTTTAAAATGCCACTATGACTCTTAGCTGTACAACTTGCCTTCTTTACAGCTAAGTAAGGCCTGAGACACATTAAGCTAAATGCTGGGAAGAATCAGACCTTAGCTGCACGTCTGTCTAGGACCTAGGCTCCACACCTAATACATAATTAAAATCCCAAACCTCACCAAGGTTTTCACCAAAAGTAAAGGTTGCTAAGAGGTAACAGAGTAACATGTATTTAAGACTATTGAAGAAACAGTTTACATGCAAGGTGTGTAAAGAAAGTAGAATATACTTTTGATAAAAAGATTTTAAGGAGGCATGAGAATGTGGGTTTTTTGCTTAGATTAAAAGGTTAAAGGATTGTTTTAAGTTAAATAAAACAAAGCTAAAGGTTTAAGCAAGTTGTGGAAAGTTTATAAGATAATTGTAAAAATTCTGTATGTAAACATATTGGCTACAGTTAGGGGTATCATCCAGTTTTTCTGTAAATTGAGCATTAAAAAAAAGCACAACAGGTTTCTCTTAGAGCACTAACCTGCTCTTTAACAAAAATTATAAAGGATTATAAAAGGTCTATAAAAACCTTACCTTATAGTCAGATATTAAAATTGGGTAAATGTCTATAAAGTTTTATTAAAAATTAAGTTTAACATTAACAGTACACTAATGTAAAGGTAAAATTTGGCATATTTGTTACAAAAATCATACAGAAAACATTGCCAAGTATACAGTGGGGTTTGGCTTTCTTTGGGCCATATTTGCATAAATATGTTTTAGTGTGTGTTTCAAAATTACGGAAAACTCCTATAATTCTGATATATCTTAGTGTAGATTATCCATAATAATTATAATGGTTATGTTAAATTATTGTGTGTCACAGAGGTAACAATTTCTTGTCAATTTTGTCTTTAACTATGGCTACCCTAAAACTTTTTGTCATCCATAAACAGTTGTTGTTTTGGCCTCTTTAGAAAGTGGTTTTACAATCAGCTATAAAGCTCTAACAGGTGTTCTTGAATGCAGGTTTCAAATAACTTTGGAGATTGTAACATCAGAATAGAGAAAAACAGTTAGGGACTCTTGGAGAGATAAGATGTTTATTAGTATAAAGCACAATGGGAATTAACTACATGAACTAAGCTAATAAGAAACTGAAGTGATCTTTTTAACTTTTTGCTTAAAATGTTGCTGATACTTTGTTTTGCTTTTCAGAGTCAAGGAAACTTGTTTTAAGCTATTAACAACTTTTAACAAGTGCAGCATACTCCTGTGAACAAAATATGGGGCATATTTGTTTCCTTCTACCTGATTTCTCCAGAATTTGGAAACTATTTGTGAGTATTCCTAACTTATGGCAATATAGTTATTTGCATAAGTGAAATGAGAATCTGTTTTCTTTTGTAACAGGACACAATTGGAAAACCTGGTTATTTTACCAAGACTTTAACTGGAATGTTATGCTCTCCTTTAAGGAATCAAACTTGACTTACGAAGCCAATAAAGCCCTTGGAAAACTGGCCTCATATTTTGTGTACACAGTCCTTGTACAGGGTTTCTAAACTGTGGTAAGTAAAGAATGTCACTTTCTGACAGGCCAGGAACCCCAAGTTATCTTAGAACCTCAAGAGAAAAATTCACCTAACTCATAGGTATTTGTTGGTACAAATCCATGCCTGGGCTCGGCTCTAAAAAGGTCTTATCTCAGATTCCTTCTATGGAACAAAGTTCCATCAAAGTCAATTTAAAAGGCCTATGTGAAAAGTAATTATTCTTGCAGCACTGTATACAAATAATTAGACCAAGTATAATAAAACAAACCAGTTCTACCATAATTTGTCTTTTAATAAAAATGAAACTGAAGAGAGAAAAATCATGTTTCAAAACTATAGTATGCCTGTTGTTAAATTACAATCTTGCCTGATGTTTTTCTATTTTTATTATTTTCTACGGTTTAAATTAAATTCTACTTTTTCTGGTTGCAAGTCTCCAAAATAATGTTTTTAATTCTTTCCTTTTTCTTTTCCTTTTTTCCATTTTTCCTAATTAGAAATTACTGAAATCTAAGCTGTGCTTTCTTAAAGTCCTGTGAACTAAAGACTAGACAACTTAAACTTCAGAAGAAAACAGCAGCAACCTATTCACATGTGTTACTGTTGCATACTATTATGTTTCAGCAGGCACTGTCTCTAAGCCCCTGAAACAGAGAGTGCTAGTGGGAACAAACCAACCTATTCCACTCCAGTGCTGCACTCGGTGCCCCATAATGTGACCCCCTCTCAGCAGGATGTAGCCAGAAAGATTATAATGCCCCATCTCCCTACAATTCTCATGATAAATAAATATACAAGCATGATAGAAATCATGCACAAATTGACATTGGGGATTGTGGCAGGCCATTTCTCCCAGACTATCACACGGATAGGCCTGCATGACAGTCACGCAGACAAGCCTGCCTACCACTCCAGTTACACAAATTTCCACACCACTGCCTTAACATTAAATAGTTAAACCTAGGGAAATCAGTGCCCAGACATCAAAGCTAGAAATAAAACATATGGTCAGTAGGAGCCTTGCATGGCTTCTCCTTAACCTGGAGCAAGCTAAAATAATAGAGACAGCCTTACATTCCTAGTGCCAATGTTGTAGGACTTTTCCTTAGTTCAGCTAAAGACAAGGGTCTTGTCTATCCCATGGCTATGAAAATTTAGGCTCATGGACAGTTTAAAGGGTGAGTAAAGCAGGGTTTTATTGGGTGAAAAGGAAGAAAAGGGGAAACAGGGACTCTCACAAGGCCAGAGTCCCTGCCAGAGCACTTCCCACCTGGCCATTCAAATCTCAGTTTCCACAATGGAAGAGCAGGGGCCAGGCTCCTTCCTGCTGCAAACATTGTGAACTTCCCAATGCTCCACCCTAGTGGGCAGGCTGGTTGGAGTTTCTCCAGGGACCCGCTCCCACCTTGCTGTCATTCCCCTCTCTAAAGAAGTACATCTAACTTCTATTAGGTTAAAGATAAGGACGAAGACAGATCTTAAATACTTCCCACTGACGGGAATGCTGTTTGGGGGAATCGGCAGTCAGCGCTCCCTCGGAGACCTATCTAAGGGTTCCTGGCAGAAGGGGCCATTGTCAGAGGCTCCAGTTGAATGACTGCTTGGAGTTTGATGGCCTGAAGGAGAGAAAAGACAAACCAGGTTATTAGAAAACATGTATGAAAATGAATCAAAGTTGGGGGAAAGACAGCTAAAAAACTTCCAAGGCCTTTTAGCAGTTTTCACAGGGAGAGGGAGGCCAAAAACCCAACTTGTTTCACTTTACCCTTTTGCTGGCATGTCAGACTTCTGGGTTCCTTTCCCCTGAGCCCAATCCTAAACCAACCAATTTAAGGTTTGGGAAATTAACTCCAGTTTGGAGGATGCATCAGAGGGAAGTGTCTCACAGCATGGAGATGCAATTACCTATTTGTGCAGAGAGAACTAAGGAGGAGAAAGGAAAAAGGAATGCATTTTTAAAATGAGTCCCAGGGTTTCAGGATGCCTTCAAAAGGGGGTACAGACTGAAGATGAATGGCTACCCATTTAGAAAGAGGGGATCAGGCATCGCTGGTTCCCTTATCTTCTTAGAAGATAACCAGGGTACATGAGGGAGAGAGGGAAGAGCGTCCTCTTTCCCTCTTCTGTCCTTGCATCCACGAGTTCCGGTGACTTTGGCAGGTGCGGCCATGAGTACCAAAGCAGCTTGCACCCATGAAGCAGGGGCACCTAGAGAATAGAAATTATTTGCTTTCACCTATGTCTCTTTTCCACCTACTGTCAGTAGCCTTGGCATTCCCTAAACCTCATTTATGCCGTGGATATTAATGTGGCCTTTATCCATGAAACAGGAAGCTTGGCGTTGGCTTAATTGGCAGGAATCAGCCATGCTCACCTGTGCTGTGCCTTTTAACTTCCATTATTACCTGCCTCTGGATCCCTCAGATCCAGTTTTCTTTCCTAGGGCTTTGACCCAAAGCTTGGAATTGAGTCTGGGACAAAAATTTGTCTCTGATATGGGGGGGTTGCATGGACTCCTTATCATAAGCCAAATGCTAAGGTGAAACTGTAGAATTGAGTCCTCCTCCAACAAGCAAGAGGAAAGGATATCTTGATAACAGGTAGCTATAGCTACACTTGCTAGGATTTGGGTGCATGGTGCTTGGCTTTGGTTAGCTCCCTTGGTTTTACTTTTCCCAAAATGAAACCTCCAAGTGATGGACATCCTATTTATTCCCATCGCCTGGTAGGATTTGCAGGATAATTACTCAGAACCAAGATATTGATCCAGATTTTTGCATTACCCATCCCTCTTGTTCTTTCTGAGCTGTAGCCAGAGATTGCTGGTAGGGTTACAGGAACAAGCAGAGTTAGTCTAAAATGTAAGCAAAAACTTTGCACTTAGTAGGTTTAGAATTTAATGGCAAATGTATAAGTTTTGGGATATAATTTCTCTCTTTCCAGTCCTCATTTTTGTTAAGAAACAAATGATCTTAGAACTGAGTTGTTTAAATAGAATTTTGTCTTATACTTGGCCTGATTATTTGCATAAAGTGCAGCAAGAATAATTATTTCTACATAGGTCATTTGGATTGGCTTTGATGGAAGTGTGTTCCACAAAGAATCACAGATAAGCCCTTTTAAAGCCAAGCCCAACCACGGGTTGGTATCCTCAAATACCTGTGAGTTGGGTGATCCTCTCCTCTTAAGGTCCCAAGACAAACTTGGAGCTCCTAGGCCTGTTAGAAAGTGACATTCTTTACTGACCACAGGTCAGTAACCCCGTAAGGCACTGTGTAGGTGAGGGTATGAGGCCAGTATCCCCACTGGGCTTTTATTGGCTCTGCAAGTCGAGATTGACTCCTTAAAGAGAAGCATACCCTTCCAGTCAAAGCCTTGGTAAAATTACCAGCTTTTTCAATTGTGTCCTGTTGCAAGAGAAAAATGGATTCTTTTTGCACTGCTGCAAACCACTATATTGCCATAATTTAAGAATACTCACAGATAGGTTCTAAATTTTAGAGGGACCAGGCAGAGAGAAACAAACATGTTCCAAATCTTGATCACAGGAGTGTATACCTACTTAATATTAAAGACTGTAAGTAGTTCAAAATCAGTTTCCTTGAGTCTGAAAAACCAAACATGGATCAGCAATATTCCAAGCAAAATGTCAAAAAGGTTGCTTCAGCTTTCTGAGCTCAGTCCATTTAGTTAACTCTTGTTTTGTTTGATATTCATGAACATTTCAGCTCTTTATGAGTCCTGTACATTTTCCTTTATTCCAGTGTTACAATCTCTAAAGTTATTAGAAAATTGACTATCTCAAATATAATCAGAAATTGTATTTGAGAGCACCTATCAGGGTCCTATAGCTCATTATAAACATCTTTTGAAAAGGATTAAACAAGACAATTGTCTGTGAATTGCAAAATGTCCAGGGTAGTTACTGTTAGAAACACAATTGATAAATAAGTTTGATTATCTTCATGGTTTACAATAACTTAACATAACAATCTTAATTATGATTGATAACATATATTTAGACATTAGAATTTTAGAAATTCCATATGTTATGGAACATATATTTGTATTATTCACAAAAATACAACCTAAAAAAGATTGAACATCATTTTGGCAATCCCATGTACCTAAACATGTCAAATGATCCTGTTTACCTCTCTTTTTGGGACACTTCAGAGGCCGTCTGAAGTATTCAAAAAGCCAGGCACCAGGGAAGACAATTTTGAAACTGAAATTTGATGTTGGGAAGGCTGTCAAATATGTTCAAGGTTTAAAACACTTGATATTATGAAACAGATTTCCAAATTACCATAAACTAATTATTTTGCCAAGATGATGACTCAGAAACTTTAAAGAAGCAGAAAACCTTTTATAACCCTTTAGAAATTTTGCCAAACAGCAGATTAGTACCTTAGGAAAACCTGTTATGCTTTTATTGCAATGCTTAATTTATAGAAAACCCATAATATACCTTTTTTTGAATTTAGTCAGTATCTTCACAGAGAACCTCTTCTGCAAAATTGATTTCCACAATTCTTCTACCACTTCTTTGAACCTTCAGCTGTTTTCTAATTTAACTCAAAATAATCCCTTAACCCTAGGCAAAAGTTTACATTTCCATGCCTTCTTATAACATTTTACTAAAAAACACATTTTACTGTTTTTACACACCTTGCCTATAAATCTATTTCCAGTAGTTTCAATTAAATATTAGCATTTATTAACTTTAAGGTAAAACTTGGTAAGTTATTTTAATTGTGGGTTAACTACAGCCAAGGTTTGGCTTTTTAGTTAAGGGTGTGGTTAGTTCCATATGTCCCCAGGCCTTACCAATTGTGAAACCAGGACACCAGAAAGTCAAATAGTTTCAGCCTTCTCCCTGTGTCTGGTTACAGCAATACATTCCTTTCTTTCCTAGTTTGTCTGTATCTTGTAATTGGGCCTCTAGTAAATGCAGCTAGACCCGGCTTGATTCTGGGGGCGGGGGTGGGGGGAAAGGGACTCTATAGAAAACACAAAGATAGGTTTTTGCTGATTCACTACCAAGAATGATCTGATTCTGGTAGCCATCTTCCAGTACTTGTTTATTTTTTTTCTACTGTTCTCTGGTTCTTTAACTGAATTCCTTCTCTGGACCATAAATCCCCAATAACTGGAGTTCCCAGTCCTTGCTACCATTTTTCAAGAATGATTTCCTTTTTGCCAATCTAACAATTGACTTAATGCCCCTATGTTTATGCCATCCTATGACATTTATTTCTAAGTGTTTGAATTGGCTTGTTCTTCATTAATCTTTGCTCTATCGTAGCTTCCCTGACCTTTGTTTGGACAAGTGTCTTAGATCCTAGATTCAGATGTCATTGACTTATTACTTGAGATTTTGATTTTAGACATAAATGTGGAATTTGTACTCACATTCCTATGTGTGTACCTTAGGATAACTCATATTAGCTTCATATCCAGTTTTAACCTGTGATAAACACTGCAGATTTGCTTCATCTCAGGTTTCTAAAGACTTACACATCCTGATGCCACTGAAGTGCTAATCTTGATCAACTCTATGTAATTCAATGGCTGTGTATTTTGATCACTGTAATTAATTTTACAAATTTTATTTCTGTTTTATTACTTTCTCCCATGAATTTAATCTGCAGGTAACATGCTATTTTAAAAAGTTGAAATAACTACTAACAACCTATCTTATTTTGGAGTCTTATGTCTCTTTGAGTAATAGATTTCTGTACTTTTGTCCATTAATTACATTCTCTTGCATAACTGTTAAGAATATTATTAGGCTGTTTTATTTTTATGTTGAATCAGTTTAATTATCACCTCTTCATAAATAATGGGAAGTTATTAATGTCTGTATGTGTGAATTTGTTGTGGTTGACCATATTTTATACTCATATTCAAATAGTTCTCTTAGTAAGTACTAAATCTCCTGGTGCAAATAATGTTTTTCAGAAAATGTGGTTAAGTGTCTTCTAACTTATAGCTTGTGGATTTGAAAACACAGCAGCATTTTTTTTGCTAAAATGTTCCATCAAAGTTATAGAATAATTGATTCACTCTTTATTAAATACTTACTGAGTACCAACTGTGCTTTCAGGTGCTATTCTGTGTGCTTAGAAAATATCAGTAAACAAGCCAAAGATCCTTTCCCTCATGGAGCTAATATTGTAGTAGCAGAGAAAGGCAATCAACAGCAAATACAAAGTAGATTACATGTGTTATGTTAGAAAGTGATAATTATGGAACAATAACAACAATAAAAAGCATAGAGGAAATAGAAAATTGGGAATGCTATGGTTAGGGGGAGACCAGACTGCGATTTAAAAAATAGTAATCAATGTAGACCTCATTGAGAAGATAAAATACAAACAAACGCTTGAAGGAGATAAGGGAGTTGAATATTTGGATATCTGGGAAAATTGTTCTCAGACAGAGTTAAGAACAAATGCAAATGCCCTAAGGTAGAATTTGTCTGACTTGCTCTAAGAGGGGCATGGAGACAGTGTGGATTGAAGTTGAGTGATTCACAGGACAGTATGAGATGAGGTTAGAGATCAGGGGAAGATGGTGGATAGGAAACAGGGCTATTATGCAGCTCCCACGTGGATAGACAGAACAGCATGTGGAAACTCACACTGTGATATTTACTACAAGAACCACCACAGGATTGTACCAGAAAACTGAAAGAATTCACAGATCGTTTGAAAGAAGTGGCATGGCACTGCAAATTCCATGAAACAGGCAAAAAACTGAATTCCCAAAGTGTGAGAGGGGGACACACATCCGAACACATGTCTCTACTGGGGAATCTGAAAATCCAGATCACATGAGAAGGGTTTAATTTTACCTAGAGATGAAATGGATTTAGGGAGTCAGGCAAAATATAAAAGTAGAAATACCAGTGAGAAGTGCCTTGATGCACTCCCAGTCTCCAGTTTGAGCCCAGGGAAGCCATCCCTCACTGTATCTCATGGGGCCCTCAGGGAAGGCAGCCAGCAGAATTTTGGAGGGATCACAGGGTGAAGGAGGCTCCCAAGTGTAATTGTTAGTGGTTTTGACTGGGCATAAATTGTCTTGAGTGGAGTCCAGGGGATCAGTGGGAGTTGCTGTGGATATGAGCAAGTGTAGGAGCATAGGAGCTGCCACGAACAGAGTAGGCAGATGGGGGTTGGGGGGTGAGGTCTGAAAGCCATGCTTGCTTTCTCAGCAGCATGGCTTATGGTCTGAAGCAAGGTGGCCAAGATCCCGTCTGTAATAGAATCCCATTGGCCTGAGAACAAGCCCCCCATCTCCTGTAGTAGCTACAGCAAGCTCTGCCCAAGGAGAGCCTGATGGTATTTTCCTGCCCCAACTTGATGGTATTTTCCTACCTGCCCTGGTAGCCAAACACAAAACAGAGAACCTCTTGGTAGCTTTATGGCCCCATCCATCTTCTGAGAAACCAAAATATCCTGGCCATCTTAGGGCAAACTTATATCCCCCTTCTGCTGTCACAGCTAGTGCTCTCTCAGAAGTGCCACCTCCTGGCTGTAGGCCAACCAATGTAGGTCATTACAACAACTCATGACAGAACAACCCTGGAAAAGGAAAGAGAAGACAACAGCTAATTCCACTGCCTGCAACATCCTGGCTAAACAGAGGTCCTGAGTGTGTCCACATGACAACTTCATTGCTAGCATAACCAGCATTTAAGAAAGCCAGCACACTAAACATATCTACAACCAAGGACTCTCACAGAGTTTACTTTACTTCCCCGCCACCTCTACCAGAGCAGGTGCTGGTATGCACAGCTGGGAGGCCTAAAGATGAATTACATAACAGGACTCTTTGCAGATATCTTCCAGCACCAGCCCAGAGTCTGGTAGACCCGTTGGGTGGCTAGATCCAGAACAGCAATAACAATAACTGTAGTCTGTAGGAGATCAGTCAGGGTGGTGGGAAAAGTTATAGAAATTATAGGGAGAAAACAAACCTCCTTGGAAAGCCAGGAGGTTTTTGCAAAAGCTTCGAAAGAAAATTTGGCTGAAGGCAGCCAAATTCTCTTATCCAGAGCCTGAGAGCAAAGAGTAGATAACAAGGGAATGTAAAGGGACTTATCTAGATAAATTTGTTTACTCCTGTCTCAAGAAACCAACCTTTGATCATTCGTGCACAGGACTGCTCTCTACTCGGGGGATTGACAATGTTTATTACCCACAAATTGTGTTTGCTCCAAGCCTTTGTCATTAAATCTGTACTAAATAAATAGGAGCATCTCCGGCTTATGGGGGCTGCTGCAGCTGCACTGCACTCTCGTCGGCGGTGCTAAGCCATGGGGTCCCTTAGCCATGCTGTCAGGCAAAATACCTGTGTCAATGAACTTATTCCATCCGTCACTCAGCCAGAGTCTGCAGGACAGACTCGGCAGCAGTCCAGCTCTCAGGAAACCCCATCACTAGGGGAAGGGAGAGAGCACCACATCAAGGGATAACCCCATAGAACAAGAGACTCCAAACAGCAGACCTTGAGTTCCAGATCTTTCCACTGAAACAGTCTACCAAAATGAGAAGAAAACAAAAAAGTAATTCTGGTAATATGGAAAAACATGGTTTTATAACATCCCCAAAAAACTACACCAGCTACCCAGCAATGAATCCAAACCAAGAAGAAATCTCTTAATTGCCAGATAAAGAATTCAAAAGGTTGATTATTAAGCTTCTCAAGGAGATACCAGAGAAAGGTGAAAACCAATTTACATTTAAAAAATACAGGATATGGATGAAAAATGCTGCAGAGAAATAGATATCATAAAGAAAAAACAATAAAAACTTTTGGAAATGAAAGACACAGAGAAATGCAAATTGCAGTAGAAAGTTTCTGCAATAGACTAGCACAAGTAGAAGCAAGAACTTCGGAGCTCAAAGACAAGGCTTTTGAATTAAACCAATCAGACAAAGACAAAGAAAAAAGAATTAAAAAAATGAACAAAGCCTCCAAAAAATTTGGGATTATGTTAAACAGCCAAGCCTAAAAATAATTGGTGTTCTTGAGGAAGAAGAGAAATCTAAAAGTTTGGAAAACTTATTTGAAGTAATAATTGAGGAAAACTTTCCTGACCTTATTAAATGTTTAGACATCCAAATACAAGAAGCTCAAAGAACACTCGGGAAATTCATCACAGAAAGATTATCACCTAGGCACATAGTCATCAGGTTATCTAAAGTCAAGATGAAGGACAGAATCTTAAGAGCTATGAGACAAAAGCATCAGATAACCTATAAAGGAAAACCTATCAGATTAGCAGTAGACTTCTCAGCAGAAACCTTACAAGCCAGAAGGGATTGGGGTCCCATCATTAGCCTTTCAAAAGAATATAACTGTCAGCTAAGAATTTTGCATCCAGCAAAACTAAGCTTCATTAATGAAGGAGAGATAAAGTCTTTTTCAGACAAAGAAATGCTAAGATAATTCATCACTACTGAGACAGTACTACAAGAAATGCTTAAAGGAGTTCTAAATCTTGAAAGAAAACCTCAAAATACACCAAAATAGAACCTTTTTAAAGCATAAGTTTCACAGAGCCTATAAAACAATAACACAATGGAAAAAAAACCCAGAAGTTATTAAGGCAACAACTAACATGATGAATAAAACACTATCTCACATCTCAATACTAACATTGAATGTAAATGGCTGGAATGCTCCACTTAAATGATACAGAATGGCAGAATGGATAAAAAAAATCCACCAACCAAGTATCTGCTGTCTTCAAGAGACTCACCTAACACATAAGGACTCACATAAACTTAAGGTAAAGGGGTGGAAAAAGATATTCCATGCAAATGGAAACCAAAAGCAAGCAGGAATAGCTATTCTTATATTATACAAAACAGACTTTAAAGTAACAACAGTTAAAAAAAAACAAAGAGGAACATTAGGTAATGATGAAAGGAATAGTCCAACAGGAAAATATTACAGTCCTACACTTGGTAATGGATTTATAGATATAATACTAAAAACATGAGCAGAAAAAAACTAATTGGATCTCATCAAAATAAAAGCTTTATGCATTGAAGGACATTATCAAGAAAATGAAAAAAGCAACTTACAGAATGGTAGAAAGTATTGCAAATCATATATCTGATAAGTGCTTAATATCCAGGATATATTTAAAACCTCCTTAAATGCAAAAACAAAAAGACAAATGAATCAATTTAGAAATAGGCAAAGACTTGAGTAGGCCTTTTCCAGAGAAGAAATATCAATGATCAATAAGGACATGAAAAAGTTATTAGGGAAATTAAGATCAAAACTACAGTGAGATGCCACATCACACCTACAAGGATGACTATAACAGCAACAATTATTATAATTATAATAAACCCACATGTGTTGGTGAGGACGCAGAGAAGTTGGAAATCTTGTACATTTCTGATGGGAATGTAACATGGTACAATCTCTGTAGAGAAAATTTGGCAAGTCCTCAAAAAGCTAAATATAGAATTACTATATGACCCAGCAATTCCACTACTAGGTATTAACCCAAAAGAATTGAAAATGGGGACTGAAAGAGATATCTGTATACTAATGTTCCCTGCAGTGTTATTCACAATGGCCAACAGGTGGAAACAATACAAGTGTCCATCAACAGGTAAATGTACAAACACAATGTGGTTTATACATACAGTGGAATATTGTTTAGCCATAAAAGGAATGACATTCTGACACATGCTACAGTATGGATGAACCTTGTAAACATTATGCTGAGTGAAATAAGCCAGTCACTAAAGGACAAATATTCTATGACCCCATTTACATGAAATTTCTAGAATAGGCTTGAAAAGAATATATATGTTTTGCTATTATTGGGTCGAGAGTTCAAAGACTTAAATGTAAGAGCTAAAAACTAATAAATCTTAGAAGAAAACATAAATGTAAATCATTGTAGTCTTGTATAAAACAATGGTTTCTAACAAATCACAGTAAAATCACAAGCAGCCATAGGAAAAAACAGATAAATTGGACTTCATCAAAATTAAAAACTTCTGTGCTGCAAACAGTAATATCAAGAAAGTGGAGGCTGGGCATGGTGGCTCACACCTGTAATCCCAGCACTTTGGGAGGCTGAGGCAGGTGGATCACCTGAGGCCAGGAGTTCAAGATCAGCCTGGCCAACATGGTGAAACCCCATCTCTACTAAAAATACAAAAATAAGCCAGGCATGGTGGCTCGTGCCTATAATCCCAGATACTCAGGAGGCTGAGGCAGGAGAATTGCTTGAACCTGGGAGGCGGGGTTGCAGTGAGCTGAGATTGCACCACTGCACTCTAGCCTGGGTGACAGAGCAAGACTCCATCTCAATTAAAAAAAAAAAAAAAAAAAAGAAAATGGAAAGTAAGCCTATAGAATGGGACAAACTGTTTGCAAATTATGTATCTAATAGTCTAATTACATATCTAATAAGAGTCTATATATCTAATAAGAATCTAATTATATATCTAATAAGAGTCTAATAATATATCTAATAAGGGTCTAATTATATATCTAATAAGGGTCTAATTATATATCTAATAGTCTAATTATATATCTAATAAAAGTATAATTGTATATCTAATAAGAGTCTATATATCTAAAAAGACTAATTAAATAGCTAATAAGCATCTAATCATATATCTAATGAGTCTAATTATATATCTAATAAGAGTCTATATATCTAATGAGTCTAATTATATATCTAATAAGAGTATCCAGAATATATAAAGAAATATTGTAACACAATAATAAAGACAAAAAAATTTTAAATGGGGAAATGATTTGAATAAACATTTCTCCAAAGGAGATATACAAATATCTGATAAGCAAATAAAAAGATGTCCAACATGATTAGTAACTAAAGAAATGAAAATCAAAACCTTAATGTAATACAACTTCACACCCACTAGAAGATTTAATTTTAAAAATCAGTGGCTAAGATTTGAAGACATTGGAACCTTCATCTGCTGCTGGTGGGAGAGTAAAATGGCAGTTCCTTAAAATATTAAACATAGAATTAATATAAGACCTAGCAATTCCACTTGTAGTTATACACCTAAATGAAATGAAAACAAATGATCACACATAAATGTGTATAAAAATGTCCATATGCAGCCTTATTCCTAAAGGCAGAAATAATCTGAATGGCCATCAACTGATGAATGAAAAATAAAATATGTCATATCCATATCAGGAAATATTATTTGACAATAAAAATAAGAATGAAATATTGATACGTGATACAACATGGATGAACTTTGAAAACATTTTGCTACATTAAATAAACCAATCACAAAAGGCCACATGTTATGTAATTATATTTATATTAAATGTTTGACATAGGCAAATCTACAGAGACAGAAAGTAAATTAGTGTTTTCCTAGGACTCGGAGGCGGGAAAGATTGGGAGTGAAGGGTAATAGGTATGGGGTTTCTTTCGCAGGGTGATGGAAATGTCTTAAAATTAGGCAGTGGTGGTAGTTGCATACTGTGTGAATGTGTGAAAAACTACAGAATTGCACACTTTAAATAGACAATTTTATGCTATGTCAATTATAAAGCTTTTAAGAAATAATCCTGGCTAGGCATGGTGGCTCAAGCCTGTAATCCCAGCACTTTGGGAGGCTGAGGCAGGCAGATCACCTGAGGCCAAGAGTTCAAGACCATCCTGGCCAACATGGTGAAACCTCATCTCTACTGAAAATACAAAAATTAGCTGGGCATGGTGGTGTGTGCCTGTAATCCTAGCTACACAGGGAGGCTGAGGCAGGAGAATCACTTGAACCAGGGAGTTGAAGGTTGTAGTGAGCTGAGATTGTGTCACTGCACTCCAGCCTGGGACAGAGAGAGACTCTCTGTCTCCAAAAAAAAAAAAATAATAATAATAAGAAATAATCTTAGGGTGGAAAGGGGGATCTGTGTCCATTTGTGAGAATTCTGAGCAAGACATGAGACTGGATGATTTGCTTAGCCCAGGAGATATTATGTTACAAATGATTAATCTGCTGTTTACAACTCTATTCTTTCATTCTCTGGGGCAAGCAGATTGCAGTAAACAAGCATCAGCCACAGGTGCCTTCTATTGAGCACTTGTTAAGTGACAAACACTCTCCCGGACACATACTAAGTCCTCACAATGATTCTAATAAGACAGGCATTAGTAATTCATTCATGTAACCAATATTTATGGAGCACTCTTTATGCATGGGAGCTTTCTGAGGAACTGAGGATATAGCTCTAAATAAAACAGGCCGGTTCCAGGCCCTACTGGTTCCATTTTTGAGAAGGTGTTTAGGGTCACACAGCTGGAGCAGATTAGAAATTGAATCCCAGTGTTTGTTCTTCCCCTCACACAACCTCTGGAGACTGGCAATCGAGAGTTAATACAGTTGATTGATTCTGGTTTAAAGAAGAAATGTGGGCAAAGGAAAAGAGAGTAAAAACGGGATGGAAAGAGGAAGAGATTGATAAAGTTCATTAGTGTATATTAAACATGATTTTGTTTATTATTTAATTTGGTATTCTACAACGTAGGTAGCATACTTCAGGCTAATAATATTAATTTGAGGTTTGTATTATCTGATGTGACTCTTTAAACTGGCATACAGTGGCTAATTGTCCAATCTCCATTTTAATACTCTATAGACGGTTTCCTTGCCTCTAAGCCCTCCCAGCTCTCTCGGTTGGGTTGTTTCTATGTAAATTCTAATGTATTTAGTAATTTCCTGGGAAAATATAGACCAATTTTTATTTTACGTGAGAAAAACATAAACTGAGCTTGGTGCTTTTAATCAATGGGTTTTCTTATTATGTAGATGTTGGCAGGGCACAGCTATTTTTTGTTGAATTATTCATCTTTTTTCCTCTTGTTCTTATTCTAATGATGGATGATGTTTGGGGAAGTTAACTCTGCGTGTACACATCGCCTGTGCTATAACTTCTAATATATGGATGGAAAACTTAACATGAAACCAAGCATGCCAACCAAATTGAGTGTCTAATGACGCCATAAATATGTACATATATATGTATCCATAGCACTGCAAAACAATACTAAAATGGCAGAACTTGGGAGAAAAGAGAGTGCAATTTTGTTTGTTGTCAACATCCAGTGATTTTTCTTTACCTTCATTTTCTGATCCACAATGGTGGGATCATGCTGATTATGAAATGATGTTAGTATCACTGGTGCTGTGGCTTCTCTTCCTTGATCAGAAAGAATACACTCTCTAGAGTATGGAATAAATGTTATTTTCATTGTTAATTAGTATCACAGCATATTTGAAATTATAATTAGAGAGCCTCTGTTTTCCCTGTACTGTATACTCCAATAAGCTGAAAAGAAAAAAAGTGAGGGCTTGGGGCCAATATTTATTGGTAGTCAACTGTGGCTGGGGTATTTTACATACATTTTTCTCACTGGATCTTCCAAACTTTCCAGGAAGTTTATTATACTCTTTCCATAGGCCAGTAAGCACAGCTCAGAGAGTTGTCCAAAGTCACACAGACAGCCAAGATTTGGGCACAGCCCGTCTGACTCCAAAGCCCAGAGTGCCCCGCCACAGTGTGTATCTACCCCATTGTGTTGGCCACTCTCCCTTCCTTTTCCTGTGAATAAGCCCATTTGGCCTTGACTGTGACACTTTCTTGCTATTTTGCAAAAATATATGCCATAATTTGTGAAAATAGCAGGTTACAGAAAAATGAAAGTGAATAATTAGGAGAGACTCGAGAACAGAACGACATTTAAGACTAGAACTTTTCTTGTGCTATGTGAAACTATTTGCTAAGATTGTTTTCATAAAATACTTATCTCCCTCCCCAGGCCCACTGCGGGGGGTAACGGCAGGAAAGAGGCAGACACAGTCATGCAGATGTGGGTGAGAGCACTCCCCGCACTGCAGGAAGGAGGGGCAGAGAGGGCTGTGGATGGCAACCAAAGCGGCAGCTCCAGGGAGCCAGAGTGGAGCACGCCTCTGGGGGCTTGGGCCAATCGCGTGGCGTACGTGGAAGGAGGCTGAGTGGCCCAGGGCGTGGGAGCTGGGGACTGTCAAGGAACCAGCTTGTCTGGCCTCTGGCCCTGATCTTTTCTCCACCCTCATGTGCAGATTGTTGGTGGCCAAGCATTTATCACTCAGGCAAAATATCCGAAGGCCCCTCTTTAGAAAATTGAAAGGCTTCAGGGAAAGGAGAAAAAAAAAAAAAACCAAACACCCCAAAACGGATCCTGCTGGACAAGTCCTGCTTGCATGCAGGGAGCTCACAAATTACACTTCATAGGGCCTCCCCCTTAAACATACATAGACAACCAAAGCTTACTCAGATATTTGAAGCAAATCTCCCATGCAAAATCTTTCAGAGCATTTATCTAGTGCTTGCTTTCTGGCAAAGTCCTTCTCATATTCACTTAGTTAACTTTTGCAACAATCGCAGAACATAAGTTCTGCTATCTTCATATTTTAACACGAAGAAACTCGTATTTAAATGATTTATAAATGACTTGAAATTATAACGAAAATACAAAAAGATATGACAGATAGAAAAGTAATCTAGGTTTTGTAGCTAATTAGAATTCTAGAATTGTTTTTAAAAACAGCAAAAATATCCAATACAATGAATTAAGAAACACACATACCGAGACTCACCATTTTATAATGTCATAACACCCAGAATGAAAAGAAGCAATGCAAAATTCTAGACATACACACACACCAACAAACTGGTATCATCAACAACAACAGCACACGTGAAGGAATGAAGGTAAAAACAGCATCAGCTTTTAAACAGCACTATTGGAGGTGAGCAGACACTGGAGCAAAGTTCTGAGGGGATTTTTTTTTTTTTAACAGTTTTAAGATCGCTGATTTATTTCACACATTTAAATATTCATCAATTTTAATAATTACTTTTATAATACATAATTATATTTGCAACATATATTACATATAACATACACAAATAATAATACATTATTCAATACAATATAAATGAAAACACAGCCAAGTAATAATATATAAAGATATCTGCCAAGACCAGCTCGGTCATGGAGACCCTAACCCAGCAGCGCTAGAGGAATTTAAGACACACACAGAAATATAGAGTGCGGAGTGGGAATCAGGGGGCTGACAGCCTTCAGAGGTGAGAGCCATGAACAGAGTTTTACCCACATATTTATTGACACCAACCAGTGATAAGCATTGTTTCTATAGATTATAGATTAACTAAAACGGGGAAATAAAGGGATGGGCTCTGGCTAGTTATCTGCAGCAGGAACATGTCCTGAAGGCACATATCACTCATGCTATTGTTTGTGGCTTAGGAATGCCTTAAGCGGTTTTCCGCCCTAGGTGGGCCAGGTGTTCCTTGCCCTCATTCCGGTAAACCAACAACCTTCAGTGTAGGTGTCATGGCCATCACGAACATGTCACAGTGCTGCAGAGATTTTGTTTACGGCCAGTTTTGGGGCCTGTTTATGGCCAGATTTGGGGGCCTGTTCCCAACAGATATCAAGAGGCACATATGGAAGAAGAAAAAGTGTCCTACACTTCTCATAGGCCATTAAAAATCAAGTCCAAACTACTGCAACAAATGATCAGTTTTCATTTTTCAGACTGTGAAAATATTGGTAATATCTGAAGTTGTCAAGAGTATGGAGAAAAGTACCCTCTTATATGCTATTGGTAGGACTACATACATGGTTTAGGCCATTTTGTGGAAAATTGGTCAATCTATCTGAATTTAGTTATAGTTACTTTTCTTACTAAACTGCATTTCTTTCATCACTAATTTCCATAAACCTGGTCTCTCCAGATGCCACCCATGGGAAGGGGGAATGCCAAGGACCCTTGTCTGGCTTAAGAAAGCAGATTTACAACTAATGATGCATTCAGTCAACATGGATGTCAATTTATGTATTATTACCATGGCAACTAATTAGTAGGAATGATAGACTTCTAGAGTTTAAAGGTTATTTTTACAGAACATAATAATTTCTAAAGTCTGGATGTCTTGCAATACTCCCTTTTCATAAATGCCTTTCTATTCTGAGAACAGTTGTATTCTGAAGAATGTATCTGCTTTTCAGCAGCTCCATGAAATAGAAAAATTTTTCTACTTCTTGTCTTGCTGATGTTTCTTTGACCATATAGTAGAAAGTGCCAGACTAAGTACTGGAAAAACATTGTTTAGAGAAAAAATTGGGCTTGGGAAGTCCAAACCTTCAATACATAAAATAAAGGGCAGAAAGAAAATGTAAGGAAACAGAAAATGGGCCACGTATCCTCTCTTACTGTAATAGTCACATAAGTACAGATGTGAGGAGTTATAGATACACGGTAGACATGGGCATACACATAGGTAAATATACACAATTGTTCATGGTAACATTTGAATTTAGATTAACCTGGGAAGTTATTTGGGATCTAGAGTTCTTTCTTGGTTAATTCTAGCTAAATTATCTATTATGCTTAAGAATAGGTTACGATGCTTTCAGAAAAGCAAGGATTCACAAAGAATATACTGAGATAGTGTCTGGTAGTGTATAGATCCAGAAACCATGAAACCAACACTGGAACGAAGCAGAATCAGAAACATTAAAAGACAGGGAGTTACTATATGGAGGAAAAAAACACCAGCTAAAAGCGTTAAGTGATTAGCTTTGAAGTGAAAATGGCTCACATGTTTGTCACTTGTAACCACGTGTATATATTCCTTTGGCAATTTTTTTGGAAATATTATTAGCAAAATCCTCCTCTCCAAATTCAAAAGGTCACAATAGGTTTTGCTAAGTTGGTTACCAAAGTTAGAATCCATGAAGATTTGATAGATTTGCTTCTATAAGGATTTTAACAGAATCACAAATATGAAACACTTTTAAATGCCAAGAAGAATGACCTGAAGCCTATATGTGACTGACAAAAATCTGTATCTTTACCATCTAAAGACTGCTTCTAAATCAGTCTAATGAAACTAAATTTCCAAAAGAAAAGTGAGCTAAGGACAAAAGAAAATGCAAAGGTCAACCACAGGAGAATGTAAGTGGTCCAACTATTCAATATTCTGGAAAAGAAAAAAATGGCTATTACATTGGCAAAGGTTAGAACAAGTGAGCTGGGAATATGAGAAAATCATCACTCTCCCACACTTCTGGTGGAAATGTGAATTGTGCAAACTATTCAGGCTACAGTTCTGATCAAACTCCCTCCCTGCAACCTTTGATGCATCAATTCCAGTTCTAAAGCTTTATTATAAAGAAGTAATTGGACAAGTTTATGAAGGTATATGGACAAATGTGTTCACTGCAGCTTCTTTTTAAAAAAATTGTTTTGTAGAGATAGGTCTTGCTGTATTGCAAAGGCTGGTCTCAAACTCCTGGGCTCAAGAGATCCTGCCTTGGTGTCCCAAAGCTCTGGGATTACAGGCATGAATTACCACACCTGGCCTAGCTTCTCTCTAATATAGAAAAATGTAAAATAATTATCTGAAAATATATATGATTTGTTAAATGAACCATGCTATACTCACGACATTCAATATGTGACTATTAAAATAGCAAGGCAGGTCTATCTTCATTAACATGGAAAGGACAGTCACTATATGTTAAGTGAAAGTATAATTAGGGGCACCTCCATCCATGGAGCCTTGTTTGCCTACGACATCTTCTCAGGGTCTCTTGGGCCCCACAGGGCTGAGTTACCATCATCTTTTGCACGGATTGCCACAGTACACTCAGAATCACTCTCCCTACTCTTGTCTCTCTAAGTTTTGTATCTTAGAAATCACCATTCTGTAGTCAGAGTCATTTCAAAAAATGTATATGTGACACAATCACTGTCTCGCTTAGACATTTCAGTTTTTAGGCTGAAGTCTGAAATCTTCCACGTGGCCATCAGGGTGTTAGCACAATTCTCTAGCTTCATCGTTCACCCTTCTTACCTTTGCTCTTTTTGTTCCAGCCAATCATGTTTCCTTTCATAGCATTAAATACTTCCTGAAAGAATTAAATTCCTATTAAATATTTCTTATAGCACTTACTGTATTTGCAACTAATTATTTTACAATTATTTGTTTAATGCTTATCTGTCCATGAAAAGAGAGGACATGTCTGTATTACTTCCTGCTGTACACAGACTGCTGACATAATGCCAGGCTGCAGAGGGCTGCTCCATCAGTATTTGCTGGAGGAATGCATGGATGGATTGATGAATGAATGAATGAATGTACTTGGCCAAATGAATGCATAATTGCTCTATGCGTCTATATCCTTTATATTTGTGTGTATGCATCTACTTACATTTGCATGGGGAAAATTCTGGATGAATCTGTTTCAAAATATTAGTTATTATATCTATAACGTTAGCCATTTTTCCCTTTCTATTTATTTAATTTCAAATTTTCTTTGAATTTTTTTGGGGGATGGTATCTTAATATGGTCCTCAGCAATAACATTTTCAACATTATCTGGTAAAATTCCTCAAGAAAAATAATCAACAAAATTATACAGCCAAAGTAAAACGTGGAAATACCACCAAATAGATAAGTGTAAAAGAGACATTAATTTGCTGGGCATATGATTAGGGCAAATGAGTTAACCACACTAAACCTCAGTTACTTTTACTGTAAAATGGGGGTAACAATATCAGCTCTGAAGAATTGTTATACAGAACTGAGAAAATGTACATTCCATGCCTCATAGCAGCTGCCTAGTAAGTTTAACTATTTTTATGGAAACAATCTACATAAGGAATCTCAGAGAAACCCAAGAAAGTGATTGTAATACCTTAAAATGCTTTTATTGAAAGAAGAATGAAAATATTCATAAAATTTAATAATGTTATTTAAAAATATTAGACTTGATTTAAAATAAGGAGTTTAGGAAACAACATATTAGATTTAAACTACCTGTAAATCATAAAAAATTCTTTAGAAATAGCAACAATTCTTACCTTTGTATTCTCCTGCAGAGAAAAAAACTCAAGCCCCCAATTTTTAGCATTAAGCTTCCTAGTTCGACCATAATTTTTGATCGTGGCATTCTTAAAGCTCCTTGCTTGATTTAACATGTCTTTGTAAAAGGAAAATGGGAGAGGCAAGTTCTATTTGTGTTAAATATTAACAGAAGTTTGTAATTTCTGTTAATGGTACATGTTCATTAGGGAATATTATTTAAAATTTTTATATATTCAAGAGCTGTTCTATGTTTTAAACTGATGAACAGACACAGTAATTTCCTCTTAATGCTATCACTGCTTGAATATTTCAGCTTGTGTATTCCTAGGGGGGCTTTATAGTTCTTTGATTTAACTCACCTTTCGTTTCTAGAGGCCTTTTTTTTTTTAAAAGGATAAATCTGATTTATTGCTAAAGTAGAACACTTAAGGGAGACACACACACACACACACACCAGTTGAACATAAGATTGAATTTAGTTGATCTCCCCTAAAATATTTTTAAGGTAAATAAGAAAAGCTACTGAATGAAAAGAATAAATAAATTTCTAAATGAAAATATAAATAAATGCTTTTTGACTTTGCCTTTGAAATAGTAGTGGAGAATATAATCCAGTGTATAGAGTTTATAATGCCTTTGTGTTTGAGAAGAGATGTAGAGTGGGCACAGTTTTACTGAAGGTCAGATTATTATACCACCCTGTTTGCCTGGGTCCTCTCTGGATTTACATTTAGTTGAATTCTTCAGTTTTCAAAGAGGTGTTATGATCAATAGTTGCAGTAACAAACTGGAACAGATTTAGCGAATCCACTTGGTGGAGTTAGCTGTGCCATGTAGAGCCCTCACCTTATCACGGTACTGGGAAAGAGACCAGTGACCACTCTGAGCTCCTGCCCCTTGCAAACCCGATGTGGCTAACCCCTCCCTTTCAAAGACAGCATTCCAGGTGCTCACTGGGCAAAAGGAGTGTGCTCCATTGCCAGTGGCTAGGGACACCTCTCTCCCCAGTTTTTCCTGTCTTTCTCAGTAGTGTTAGGAAAAATATTCTAGAGCTTCCCGACTGTTGGGTGCACTGAGACCATCTGGGATCCCGCTCAGAAGCAGTTGCTGGCTCAGTAGGTCAGGGGTGTATCTGAGATTCTGCATTTCCATTAAGCTTCCAGTGACATCTTTGCACTAGTCCCTCAGACCACAATTTGAGCAACAGGGAACTGTGCAGTGTTGCCTCTCTGCCGACTACCTGATGTACCGAATCTGTCGTGCCAAATCTGTGCTGTGGCCAGAGATCGATGTATCAAGGTCAGTAGGACACCATTAGATGGGGTCAGTGGAAACTGTGGGAAGTGATAGAGTAAGTGAATGAGAAATGTGGTAGAAACAGAGGCTGAGTGTTGCGGAATAGTCTGAGTGAATCTTAGCAAGTAAATCTACCATTTACTTATAATATTGTTTGGCAATGATTTAAAAAATATTTTCAATAAACCATTTTGATGGTAATAAACTAAAAGATGAAAATTCATGTTTCAGGGAAAATTGGATAATGAATATGGGAGCAAACGACAATGTGTAACATTAAAATAGTGTGACTGCTTTGCCTTCTTCCATGGTGGCTGACGTGTTGTCCTTGACCACCTAAAAACCAGAAGATCGTATCACAGACCAGACTTCTGCCTCATAGGCTAGAGGTTCATTTATGAAGGCTAGCGTGCAGCCACAGAAGTTGTGTTTGCATAGCCCCCTGTAAAGCAAGACTCATCATTTAGATCAAGTAACGTCCAAGTTAATGTCATATGTTATCAATTTCAAGCATTTTATTTGTGAAAGTAGAAGTGTGAAACAAAAGCTGTTAATGTGTTGGCTCTGTTAACAGAAGAACATTGCAAGAATTAAGTAAAGCTAGTTTTGTCTCAATGCTATAAGATGCTTTATAAAGAAAATCAATTATTTCCAGTAAAATTTGATTTATTTCATCTAACTCATGAAATCAAAGTAGAGCACGTGGAAGGTCATTCCATTGGAGGTTAAAAATATGACTTTTCCGAGGCGGGCGGATCACCTGAGGTCAGGAGTTCGAGACCAGCCTGACCAACATGGAGAAACCCCGTCTCTACTAAAAATACAAAATTAGCCGGGCATGGTGGCGCACACTTGTAATCCCAGCTACTCAGGATGCTGAGGCAGGGAATCACTTGAACCCAGGAGGCGGAGGTTGTGGTGAGCCGAGATTGCGCCATTGCACTCCAGCATGGGCAACCAGAGTGAAACTCCATCTCAAAAAAAAAAAAAAAATTGACTCTTGAGGTGAGGGCTGTTATAAATTCAGTTTTAAAATTTGACACTGAAGATAAAGTCATATTTTTGTCATGATAATGTAAAGATAAATTTTAGCGAAACACAAAATTGTGGTAAACACAACATTCTTATTAGATTAAGAAATCAGTGGAGCAGAAAATATACTTAGCCTTCATAATGGTGAAGACATAATGTATAATTGTGCTCATACAAGATGGGATATTCCACCTGTTATAAAGGACATTGTAGTTATCTATGTTTATAAACATTTTGTTTGAGCAGTAAGTAATCACACTACAAAGCTTTAATGACACAGCTATTGTGAATATAGCAAAATGTTTCAGCTTGATGGTATGGGTTTTTCCTCTTTGAGGCCCTTCATTAGTCACAGTGTAGGTGTTTGAACCACAGAAAAACTACTTAAAAATTTTATAAGTGTGTGTCTCACAATGGGTCTTATGATAAAAGTGGACTTTTTGTGAATTGGTCCTCTATATTACGGTTATGATGTATTTAAAAATGGTTGAAAAATTTTTAAACATTTTATTTTTAATTGACAAATAATTGTATATATTTATGGGTCATAAATTGTATAAATTTATATTTATTTATCATACACAATGTGTTGTTTTGATATTTGTTTACACCATGGAATAATTATATCAAACTAATTAATGAGGTTTTTTTTGCCTCATATACTTAACAATTATTTTGTGATGAAAACATATAAAATCTACTTTTTAAAAGAATTTTGAAATATATGGTGTGTCATTATTTATTATAGTCACCATTCTGTGCAATAGATTACTGGAGCTTAGTCATCTTGTCTAACTGAAACTTTGCAGCCTTTTATCCACATCTCTTCTTTCCCTATCCATTTATCTGATGATGGACAGCTAAGTTGTTTCCATGTCTTGGCTATTGTAAATAATACTGCAGGGTATGTGAGTGCTGACACTTTACTTCAACACACTGATTTCATTCCTTTGGATATATTGGGGTTGATGGATCATATGGTAATTCTACCTTTAGTTTTCTGAAGAACCTTCATACTGTTTTCCATAGTGGATGTATTAATGTACATTCCCACCAACAGTGCACAGGTGTTTCCTTTCTCCATACTCTTGCCAATACTTGTTATCTTTTGGGTGAAAATTTTTTATCAATATATTCAACTCATAGAGTACCAAAAAGTTTGAAGCTTTTCAAATTATAATCATTAAAAACAAAATTTGCCAACAAGAACAGATTGAAAATGGTCTGTGAAAGAGCAAGGGAAGAATAAAAATAAATTAAATGGGTGCTTAAATATGTACAAAATTAATTTGAAGTTCTATAATTTGTGCTTAGTGTTTTAACTTGGGGCAAGAAGGGTCTCACTCCCGTCACCCTGGCTGGAGTGCAGTGGTGCTATCTGGACTCACTGTAGCCTTGACCTTCTGGGCTCAGGTGATCCTCCCACTTCAGCCACCCGAGTAGCTGGGACTACAGGTGTATGCCACCACATTGGGCTAATTTTTCATATTTTTTTTTTTAGTAGATACAGGGTTTTGCCATGTTGCCCAGTCTGATCTTGAACTCCTAGGCTCAAGTGATCCACTCACCTTGACCTCCCAAAGTGCTGGGATTACAGGCGTGAGCCACTGCATCTGGCCAAGAAAGGACTTTTGATTTAGCTCCTATTTCTAATTGGATAAACTTATACACTCTATCAGAATGAAATGAAATTGAGATGGCCTACAATTACTGTCAGCCTATTCAAAAGAGTCATAGAGAAAAGTATTGACATTTTGTTGTACAAATATTTTTGTCAAGGGAAAATACTCTGAATGGAGGCAAAAGACAGTATCTGTGAAGATAATTGGGCTGAAATATTCTCTACATTTCACCAAGAAAGAAAGTTAAGAAAAATTTTTAGCATAATTTGCTCTTAGCCTACCAAGTATCTTATTAAAAAGTAAACTGAGATATAATAAAATGTTAAAGGGTTTATTTGAGCAAACAGTGATTCATGATTGGGCAGCTCCAAACCAGAGTAGTTTGAGAACTCCATGGAGGGAACACAAGGGGGAGACTTTCATAGGATGAACAAGGAAGTAAAACAAGGAAAAATATTTGATTGCTTACAGTTGTGCAATTGCCTTAGTTGGTTTATCCCATTAAAAAGTCACTAGTTATGATCCGGTTCCGATAACTGAAGGAACACCAGGGTTCTTTGTCTCGCACCGGTTTGGATAAAAGGACATGGACACACGTGGAGTGGTTTTAAAAAGTGAAAAGTTTAATAGGCAAGAAAGAAGGAAGGAAGAAGAAAACAGCTCCCCCCTTACAGAGACAGAGGGAGGGGGGATTCCAACAAAGAGAAAACTCCCAGTGCTGCGGAAGAGTGGCTGTTTATATGAGAGGGCTGGAGGAGG
Organism: Nomascus leucogenys; assembly: GCF_006542625.1. Lineage (NCBI taxonomy): Eukaryota > Metazoa > Chordata > Mammalia > Primates > Hylobatidae > Nomascus > Nomascus leucogenys. The sequence continues at coordinate 42,082,974 of NC_044396.1, read as the reverse complement.
TGGTGTCTGGTTTGTATAGGGCTCAGGGGATTGGTTTGAGCAGGCCATTCACATACCCCGCGAAAAAACTGGCCCTCTCACCCTAGCTTTTAATATGCAAATACAGGGCGCCTTGATGTTCCACACAGGTGGGGATATGTGGGGGCGGCCATGTTGCCAGGCACCCGTAGGGGCAAGGGCAAGAAGATGACAGCGGGAAGCGCCATGTTTGGGTGGATCCCGATTCTAATGGTCAGCATTTGCATACCAAAGCTTGTCCCCTGGCTCTAAGAGCAGGGGCTTTCCTGCTAGACAAGAAACATTTCTGGAGCTGCTTTAAAAGAAATAAAAACTTCCCAAGGACCCTTTTTCCTCTCTATCTGCCTAAAATAATTTCTTAATAACTCTTATAACAGTTATATGTTTGTTGGTTGCTTCTGTTTGGCTGAGCTTACGTTCTGTTTTTCTTTAATATAGGCATTTACAAGGAATAGCTTAAGTTTCACTTATATTTGCAAATCAAGCAGGGTTGAGGTCACGAGGAGGCCCGGCTGGCTTTGTATGCTCAGGGATTCTCCAGGTCGTGTTTCCATTTGCATTTACTTTAACAATCTTATTCCTTTATAAAGAGTATTTTCTCATTTAAAAATGCTATGGTCTGGATAAAGATAAATGCACACACACATATATACACATACACACAAGATTTTAATAACTTACGTGCTTCCCTGCATGCTCAGAGGTGGCCTGGTTTACGTGATAAATTGTGTTGCACCCTCTGCATTTATCCCTTAGAGCTGGAGGAAGGGTGAGGTGGGCACTGTGACTCTGTCTTTCCTTCCCTATGCAATGCGTCTTTGTCGATTTTTATGCTAAAACCAGGTACCGTGGTCTCTCACCAGTTTCTCTCGCTCTTGTGATGGTTCTTTTGTGCGTAGAGAATTATTCAAATTGGTGTTTCTCTCAGAAGAAACAGAGGGCCCTATTTCCGCATCTTGCTCCGCCCCTTCCTGCATTTATCTTTTATGTAAGTATAGGAAGAGAAAGGTCTTTTTGGTCTTCGGATCAAATTCAGATTATTTCTTTCATTTTAATCCTTACAGTGAAGGGGGATCTTAGCTGGGAGTGTCTTTCTGTTCCTCTGGGCTGGTTTAGCTCTAGCTTGTCTCGCTCTGCAGCTTTACCTCGTGTCCTTTTTTCTCTTTCCTAAGAGAGGTAGTGATTTTCTGCTATCCCCTGCTCCTCCAAGTGGGGGAAGCCGACTCCAGTTTAAACTCCTCGGGGTGAGCCCCGCCCCTCCAGCGGAAGGCCATCTCCAGGTTCTAGAATGAGGCTGTGACTCATGCTAACCAGGGATGAGAGGCGGCTTTAGCCAACACTCCCGAGAAATGGTTTCCCTTCTCAAGAGGAAGCCAGCACAGGCGAGCCTCTCCTGCGCACCGGGATGAGGACAGATGAAGCACGCAACTGCCCTCCCTACTGCCAGGGTCCGGAGGGCATCTGGGGCGCCTGCCTCGGCAGAATCTGAGGCTCTGCATGGCACAGCAGAGAGACAGAAAGAGGCCAAGTCTTCGATGGTATCTTTGCACTTCTGACTTCTGTTCTTATTTTGTGAGACAATGAATGCTCTTATTATTTAAGTGGTTTTCCTGAATTAGGTAGTTTGTCACCTTCAGATAAAGGTGTCCCCAGTGACATATTTCTCCAGCAGCAGCAGCAGCAGCAAACTCTTCTCACCCCTCCCACAGTACTCATGTTGGGCTTCTCAGTTGTCCTGTAGCCCACATGCTCTCTTATATATGTGTGTACGGATCCTTTGTGATCCTACTGTGATCGTAACATTACTGAAAGCAGAGAAGCTACATGTTTCTTTTTGAAAAAACATGAATAATGCTGTTATTTTATTTTAATAATGCATGTAATGGCTCAATTTATTAAATATTGATTAAATGCCTGCAATGTCTCAGGTATTGTGCAAGGCATTCAGGAAACAGAGATGATTAAAATAGATAGGGTTTCTGCCTTCCTAAAGATTCATCTAGGACTTTACCGCCTGGTCTTCATGTGGTCATACAGCAACTTCGCTTGGTTGAATTGTATTTGTCATAATAGAAAAAACAGAACCTTATAACAGAGAAACTGTCAGGCTTCCCATATTTCAGACGTAAGGTGAAGCTAAATCTTGAAAACACTTCATGAACATTTCATTTTCTTAAGTTACCTTTGCAACAATTAACTGTGTATTTCAAAGTATTTGTGTCTAAATTATTTGAGTAGATGTCTGAATTCCATGTCAGGTATTGTGCAAGAATATTACCATAACAGTCAGACTTTCCCTCCCTAATTGGTCCTTTCCTATATCACTTGGCTTTTTAAAGATCTTACTTAAGCATACAAATTAGATACTATGATTTTTCCTCTTGCTTGTCCCCAGGATTTATTTATTAACTGAGTTTTTAAACCTACTAATATCTCTTAAATTCTTTACCTCTTCTCCAACACACTTCCCACTCCATATTAGCTACGTGACTTTGGGCAAGTTGTCTTACTGCCCAGTAGTCTGCTTTCATGTTGAAAACAGGGATACTGGAGGCAGAGGTTGCAATGAGCCGAGATTGCACCACTGCACTTCAGCCTGGGTGACAGAGTGAGACCCTGTCTCAAAAAATAAATAAATAAATAAATAATAAAAATAAAATCGGGATTAAAATAGCACTCCCCTGACACAGTAACTGAGGATAGACTGCAGTCACATTTGAAAAGTGTGGAGCATTCTGCCAGGTGCGAAGCTCTGAATACATGTTCTCTACATTCCTCACCTTACTCTAGTGCTCATCTTCTCTCAGTGGGGATTATTTTGAAAGCTTTTGAACTGATCTTTCTGCATCTATTTTCTCCTTCCTTAAGTCCATACTCTTCTTTGTGGTTTACATTATTATCTCTTCAACATAAATATGATCATACTTCTCCCTATTGCTTATGGCATCCCAAAATCTTTAGGATGGTTCAGATAAGCAAATGCTACTTAGAAGCTACCTGAGCCATTCACTGAGCTGGTCACTAAGAGCACAAAGTGGCTATGTCCTACTTCTTGCTTTTAAGCAGCATAGGAACAGCGGGAAAGATGGACCCATAAACAAATCACTCCATGCCCAATGGCAATGCTATATGTAAGCTATGGAAGTAGTGTTCAAGACTGGATGATTAACTGCATTAAGGGTTAGGGAGGGGAGTGAACATACATATGGGGAAGGTCACACCTTAGCAGGGTCTTGATGGAAAAATATAGCTTAGACTCATTTTTGTAGGCTCTGAGAAGCTACTGATGGGCTTGCAGCAAGGGAGTGTCACCTTCAGACTTTCCTTTTGGAGACCGTTCTTGCCTTCTGATTTTTCCCAGCAAACTTCCCTTTTGATGGCCTCTTTGGTTTGAGTGGGCTCCATGTAACCTAAACACAAAACCCAAGCCAAACAAACAACTTTTGGAATTCTCCAACAGTGTTCAGAAAGGACATTCAGAAGAAAAACCTTTATATGGAGGGCACTGGACATCTAGGCAAAGTTAGCATTTATTAAGCTCTGTAGTTCAACGGAGATACCGGTGTGTTGCTAACAGGTGCTACTACCCTTTTTGGATGAGGAGAGGAGGAATCTGAGACATAGAAGCTGCACTACCAATTAGTGAAGGAGTTAGGAGTCCAACCCCGGCCTGCCTGGCTGCAGAACCTGTGCTCATATCATCCTGGTCACTGCCTCTGGTCACGCAGCCCTGCCTGTCTTCCCTACACCAGTGAAATTCTACTTCCCACCTTCGCTCATTCCCAGAGCCTGCCATAGTGCATTGTCTCCCAGGAATTCTTTCTCTTGAGTTTTCTTCAATAAAGTTCTCCTTATGTTTTAAGATGTAGCCTCGAAGTCAACTCCTGTTGTGAGGCCTCTCTGCCCCGGCCTCTCTCATCCCAACACCGTCCCAATATGGTTAAGGAATTACTCCCGGAGGTTTCATGGAGCCTTATATATGCCTTCCTGATGATGCACTGTCTTCATTTGCTAATCATTTATTTTCCCTTTACATTTTGATCTTCTGCAAGTGGGCAGCTTAGCATCTGGTGCATAGTAGATGAATGCATGAGAATGATAATTTTGTGAATAAATAATGAATAATGTGAATCAATAATTGTGGTTAATATTGAAAATATTAGCATCGAATAATTCTGTTCAGGTACAAGATGGAGTGTTTCTTTAGATACTCAGTGGACTCTCAAATTTTGAGAAGAAAGGAATTACAGAAATGGAAGAAGTGATGGTTTGAAGGCATTCATTTTATTCCATGCTTCCTATTTTCCAAGACATTATTCTACTGCCATGAATGAACTAATGTGATTGTTATGAACTGAGTGTTCATGTTGCCCACAAATTCATATGTCGAACCCCTAACCCCCAGTGTTAGGAAGTGAAGCTTTTGGGAGGTGATTAGGTTGTGAGGGTGGAGCCTCATGATGAGATGAGTGCCCTTATGGAAGAAACCACAGAGAGCTCCCTGGCCCTCTTTCTACCATGTGAGGACACAATGAGAAGTCTGTCTGCATTCTGGGAGAGGCCCTCAGCAGAACCCAACCATGCTGGTGCCTTGATCTTGGACTTCCAGCCTCCAGAACTGTGAAAAATAAATACTTGGTGTTTAAGCCCCCTGGTCTGTGGAAATTTGTTTTAGCTGCCTGTAATGACTAAGACAACAATCTATTTTTGATTTGATGTGAGTCAGAGATAGCACTCTGCTCCTCTGATTTACTTTAAAAAGCACACAGGAGACAGAATTTAGCTGCACCCCTCCTGCAGCTCGGCTGACTGTCCACCTCCCAGAGCCTGCCCCTCTTGTCCTCTGTGTTGCACTGTGGCTGTCATTCCTGCTCCTCTCCTGTGGTGAGCTGCTGTGTGACATCTGTGTCCCAGCCCTCTTCCTCCTTCCCTGTTTTATCATCTCTGTGGCACCTTGAATTGTTTAATATGCTTTTGTTAAAGGGAGCAGTGAGGGGTGCTGGTCTTTTCCCAGACTGTGCCCTCATTTAAATCCTGTGTTCTCTTAGGCCAGGACAGCAGCTGTGAGGCACAGAAGCATTTACTAAATGTTCTAACTATGTGAAAAAGCTTTATTCTTGTATAGCTGTGTGTGTGCATGCAGCATGAGCTGAATATGCTTCTGTTGTATATCCTTAAGTTTCTCTTCTTTCCTGCTAATGAGCCATAGAATATTCTCTCAGACCTGGTCACCAAGACAGTGGTGGAAATGCCTTCTGTTCTTTTGCTTAATAAAATAAGTAGCATTGCTAATACAAAATGAATTTGGTTTTCAATTTGTTTTAAGTTTTCATTTTAGCATCCTGTCATCATTCTTGCCAAATGCCTTTCAGGGTCCAGTCCTTGTCTGTTCTCTTGCCCTATAATAAAGAACCGAAATCTCATCACCAGGGAAAACTAGCCAGTGAGACAAGATATAGCCAGACATTTGCAAAGATGAACAGATTCCAAGAGCATGTAGTGCTTGCACATGGTAGCAATTGGTAAATGTATTAAAAACAAAACAGACTTGAAAACCAAACAGCAGGCTTGAAGGAATGAATTTAGAGAAACCTAGAAAGATCTGAGGTTTCTCTGGGCTAGATGAGAGGATACATTGACTTCCTAATAAATTCAAAACTCATGTTCCTCTAGCTACATTCCTCTAGTGACAACGTGAGGTTCCGCTCAGTACCACGGGACTGTTACCCAGAAGGGCAAAGGGTGGACAGTATGTGGCAGGAAGTACATGGGAAAATGGAAGAGGAAGGAGGGATGGAAACAGACTCATAATCCCACATGTGCTTTGCACATTAAACCATGTTAAATGTCTTACTTGTATGTGGAAGCATGTACAAAATACCTTGTGCCCTTAACATATTTCATATTATAATATGAACTGTAAATGCATAGTATAAGCTGCTGGAATTAGCTGGCACATGAATAGTACCATCTGTGCATGTCAAGTAAGAAACTACAATACTATTGAAAAAATGCTTTCCCCATCTTAGAAAATAGTAGAGGGATGGGTTTTTAGTGTATCAGTTTTGCTTAACTGGGAGATTAAGTAGAAATCTAATAATTCCCCAATGGAGGCACTGCTCACACTAACAGGTCCTACAATGAAGGAGGACACTAGCTATGCCATGGGCACCATGCCATAGTAGTGAGGGAAACAATTTCTTAAGGTGTTCTAAATAATCCATTTTTGGTATTTTGAGGAAAGATCTTAGTTGTCTTCAATTCTACCCAAACTATGGTGTGGTTACTTTCAAGCGTCAAAGCTTTGCACCTGGATAATTGACATAACAGTAGCTCTTAAAGCATGTATAACACACACACTTCACAGAAACTTGGATAAAATACTTATTTCTTGTACATGATAAAATGGACAAAGACTTATTTTAAAGCATGTTTGCCCACTAGTGAACATGTCTACATGGGAGAATTATGAGCAGATGAAGGGCAGGGGTCCAAGCTGGGAGAGGTCAAAGGTAGGTGAGATCTACTAAGGAGAGGTACATGGAACATACGCAGGATTTTTTTTTGATGGAGAAAAAATTTAAACAATCTCTTGCCAACATTTTCCAGAAAATGTTATAAAGAGGGTCATTTTACTTGAGTTATATAGATAATCTATTTTCAATTGAGATCAGACCTCAAGAGCTCAAATCAGCTACTGGATATATGCCAGAAAGAGAATTTAAAAGCAGTTTTTAAAAATAAAAGGGTTGTTCAACTACAAAGCATTAGCAGTATTCTGTCTCCAAGAACCACTCAGCGGCCATCCAATATGGAGTTGTACCCAAGTGGTAAACAAACCAGATAGGAACAGCTCTTGAATAGTCCAGCAAAGGATCCTGGCCCAGCTTCAAGATGCCTGTTGGCAAATGGACAAAGAGGATTGCAGCTGCACTGAGCAGCACTAGCCTCTCCTGGAGCACACCCATGTTCACAGTGCTATGTCTCTGAACATGGTGCTTTGAGCTTCCTCTTTTTGCCCAGTGAACTTCTTTCAAGGTCCAACTCAAATACCATTTAGTCCATGAATCCTTTCTTGATGGTCCCCGTAGATTCCGTTGCCCTCTTTTTGTGCATCGATAGCCCTTTTTTCACAACCTGCTTTAAAACATCTTATAAATTTGAACCTTTGATTCTGTCACTCCTCTCAGTACTGATTCAAGAATAGAGATGATGACTTATTCATATTTTATATCCTCAGGCTTTAGCCTAGTGCCCGGCAATGAGGAACTGCTCAGGAGTCAGTCAGTCAGTAACTAGGATCGTATGTATTTTTGACATCCAGTTGTCTTTGACAACAGGATGAGACTGTAGCAACTTTGACCTGGATGCTTGGAGTCAATGCAGCATGAATGGGAATGAGGGTATAAAGGTTTGCCTTGAGAACATTGAGAATTTTACTGCTCTGTTTGTTATTTAAATTACCTGCTTCTATTTATTTTACTCAAAAGATGTTATATTCTTTATGATGAATCATTTTAAAACAATGTATAAGTAAAGCCTGCAGAGTATGCCATTTTGGAGGATATAGTGTGTCTTTCTCAAAAATATTAAAAATTACACTTTTCTTTTTCTTTGATCACACACTTCTAGCACGCTGTTTGAAGCACGCTGTTCCTGGAACTACTGTTTATATATCATGCACTACCATTTATATATCATGCACTACTGTTTATATATCATGCACTTTCCCTGCAGTTAGAGTCTAGAAATGAGGGAAAACTGCCAGTTTCCCTGGCATTTGCATTTCAATCTCGTATTATTTTGGCTTTTCCAACACAAAAACTGTTTGTATGACCTCCATAGTGTGATTACCTGAAAAGGCAGGGAAAAGAGGTGTGCTATTATTCACTGAACTTGGTCAATATGCAGAGTCAAGAGGGTAGTGTGGGCCCACAGTGCAGTTTTGGTCTGTAATTAAGACACAGTGAACTGAGTATTTAAAATATTAAGCAGTCTTGTTAGACAATTTAGTTCTAAAAAAGTCACATTGGGAATTGAATCTATGAGAAAGATTACTTACATTAAAAATGAAGTCTATTCTTCATACATAGTCACAGGTTTATGAAGAAAGGAACATGTGAAAACCAAAGCAAATCACAACATGCTGACTTTCTGTCATTATTATGTTCCACATTTCGCTGTCAATCTGCATTCTAGCCAAAGCTGTTATTTCCATTTCTTTGAAGTTCACTTGGAATTTAAACAATTAAACTCACATTCCTTTGAGAAGACTCACCTTCTTACTGTTCTAAGATTGTTCATGCCCTCATCTATACACACACATGCACTCACACACACGTGCTGCACTTTGGCTAACTGACATGGGATTGGGGTAACATTTTGAAGTTTTATTTCCAGGTAAATTCTTCTAAAACATTTTAGAGAAGTTCATATACTCATGGTTATCTTTGATTCTGGTACTATGTCTTATAAAAATTAAATCTGATGGTTTGTTATAAATTATAATAAATATAAAACTGATGGTTCATCTATAAATTATAGAAAACAGAGCCTTTTTAGTTGTGGCCAAAAATGTGAGTGAGCCTGAGGGTTGGGGAGTGGAAGGGCAGGTGCCATCTGTGATGCCCACTGGGCCTCTCTTTTCCAAATCTGAGCAGCACAGATACACCAGTGGGTTTTATTTGGTCATACTTGAAGTATTTTAATTAGAAACACACTTGCTACTTCTGGTTCTGGTTGTTTGGTACCAGGTGGACATATTATTTAGCTATTTGAAGCATGCTGTTCCTGGAACTACTGTTTATATATCATTAATATCATATGTTGATTGAAGTTTTTCACTGCCTCATTTCCATCACTAAATTCATCTCTAGATGCAGAACCAGTAAACCACGGAGCGTCATCTGTGCAAGTGGCATGAGGACATTTGGCACAATTCCAGAGGATCTGGATCTACTAAGGCTTTAGGTGCCTCAGCCCTAGACATGTGGTCTTCATTTTCCTGAGACACTTTCAAGCTTTACAAAACATTCTTTTTAAGAGCCATAAAAGTCAATTTGATGAGCAGTTGAATCACTGAGGTGAAAAATCATGAGCAATAGCTAGGTTGCACTGAGTCCTTTAGAATGGGTATGGATATGGAGAAAGGTGTATTAAGGCTCTTTGAAAGTAGTCATCAAAATGGAGGCTCCCTCTTGGTTTCATGCCAACTGTCTCTATTGGCTACCACTTATGTAAATGATCAGTTCCATAAGAGAAAACGACTTAGAAACTTTTTTCAATTTGGGCAAAAACGGGAGACAATAAAAAATGAAACTGTGATAAAGAGAGCACACTGGAAACCAGGGCAGGGAATATCAAGTTGTCAAAGTGTTATTCAAAACCAAATAAACATGAAAAAGTCAAGTAGGAGGAAAAGTTTAGAAAAAAAATTCCAGTGTTTAGTACAATGAGAGAGAGAGAGAGAGAGAGAATACTTAGACACATTTTCATGCAGAACTAGGTAAATCATTACTCTGGTTTGTTTGGAGTAAAATGTCAACTTGTCTAATTTATGTTCATTTCAGGTTAATTCATCTTCTCATCCTGTGCTTCTTTTCTGAGGATGCTTTCTGTAAAGATGTATTCATATGAAACGACTTTTAAAATATTTATAGGAGATTTTTATACAATTTTGAAAGTCCATTTTCATTAAATCATCTTTGTTTCTTTTGTTTGAGGTTATGGCATTATAACTTTAACAACTCCTGTGTTATGATAGATTGTGTTTAGCAAAGAACTTAGAGGCAACTTTACTAATTTAAATTTTTTAAAAAATCATTGATATAAGAAATAATTTTGTTGTTTCCTTCTAAATATCATGGCATAATTTTCAAAGACATTTTTCTCTTTGGGGAAAGGAATATTAAGCCTGGCATGTTCTTTTTGGCATCTTGTATACCCAGGGGCTTTCTAGGCAAGAGGACCCAGCCATAGGTCACTATGTGAGCATTGCCTTGGGATCACACAGGTAGAAATTCTAGCTAGGTGTAGAGCTTAGCAACTGTAATGGAGGTCAAGTCTCTAAAAAATTCAGTGTTTATCTCAAGGTCCTGCAAAAATGCTGCCTTCTCAATGAAGTATTCTTATGCCTTGGGCATTCTGAACATCTTGGCTAATTTACATCACCTTGCCTTTGTCATCTTCTACCAATGCTAAACTTGGCCTGTGTGGGACTTCGATTGAAGAATCCCATGGTGTTAGGATAAAATTTAGCCTCGCTTAGAGCCTGAGCTATGGGAGGAACTCAAGAAATATACAGCAAGAACAAAGATATTTGGCTGGGTGAGGTGATTCACGCCTGTAATCCTAGCACTTTGGGAGGCTGAGGTGGGTGGATCACGAGGTCAGGAGATTGAGGCCATCCTGGCTAACATGGTGAAACCCTGTCTCTACTAAACATATAAAAAATTAGCCAGGCGTGGTGGCAGGCACCTGTAGTCCCAGCTACTCGGGAGGCTGAGGCAGAAGAATGGCATGAACCCATGAGGTGGAGCTTGCAGTGAGCCAGATCGCACCACTGCACTCCAGCCTGGGCGACAGAGCAAGACTCTGTCTCAAAAAAAAAAAAAAAAAAAAAAAAAAAGGAAAAGGACATTTAAGGTTTTCCAGTTACACTGGCACCATAGAGAGTAAAGCTGAGAATAAGAAATTAATATATTGAGCCCAGGCATGATGGCTCACATCTGTAATCCCAGAACTTTTGGAGGCCGAGGCAGGTGGATCACCTGAGGTCAGGAGTTCCAAACCAGCCTGGCCAACATAGTGAAACTTTGTCTCTACTAAAAATACAAAAAAACTAGCTGAGTGTGGTGGTGTGGACCTGTAATCCCAGCTACTTAGGGGGGCTGAGGCAGGAGAATCGCTTGAACCCAGGAGGTGGAAGTTGCAGTGAGCCGAGATCGCACCACTGCACTCCAGTCTGGACAACAGAGCAAGACTGTCTCAAAAAAAAAAAAAAAAGAAGAAAAGAAAAAGAAAAAAGAAAAAAAAGAAATTAATATCTTGAGAAAACCTTGTCCTGTGAGTCTGACAGTTGACGAGAGACAGGGACTTGTTCATCTTCCGTAGGAGAACTTTACAAAGCCTCTCTCCCATAGGGGAAGTTTTGCTGTCCGCCATGTCTAAATATCTAGAAAGACTTATGGGGAAAGTTTCATCAGGATCTACTACTAGTATCTACAGTGGTTATCATGAATGGCATTTTAATAAAACATAATTCCCTTTGACACACTTATTAAAACATGAAATCAGTTCAAAGTTTGACTTTGCAGTAAGACTATTCGGCAGAGGTTTGCATTTTTTCCACGGGAGCCCCATGTAATCCTGAAGGTGAGAAAAGAAAAGTGTCTATGGAATGGCAGCTGTTGCGGGGATCATCATAGCAGTTTAAGGCTAGGCTCACACAGCAAAGCATTTTGGTTATATTTACCATTTCAAATCCACAGTCTACAAAAAGAGCCACGTCGTGACATGAAATTAGAGGTGGTCTCTAACCACGTTGAGATCGCGTTGCTTAAAGAATTGATGACGCTTAAGGATGCTGAGCTGGTGTGCTTTGACAATGGGTAGGCAGAACATGAATCTGTCATAGGAGCTTTGAGTGGCCAAATGAGACCTTGGAGGTCCCCTACCTCTCCCTTGTTTTGGCTTTTCCAATGCTTGAAATTCTTGAGTTGTTATTGCTGGTGGGATTTATGGTAGAAGAGAAGACATAAGAGACTGGGCACAGCCAAGCTTTCTTCGCCAGCATTTATTATTTTCTTCTTACTTTGATTGACCTTTCAAAAAAAAAATTTTTTTTTTGACAGAGTCTTGCTCTGTCGCCCAGGCTAGAGTGCAGTGGCATGATCTCAGCTCACAGCAGCCTCCACCTCCCGGGTTCAAGCCATCCTTCCACCTCAATACCCCTAGTAGCTGGGACTACAGGCATGCACCACCACATCCTGCTAATTTTTGTATTTTTTGTGAAGATGACGTTCCACCATGTTGCCCAAGCTGATCTCGAACTCCTGGGCTCAAGTAATCTGCCTGCCTCCACCTCCCAAAGTGCTGGGATTACAGGCATGAGCCATCATGCCTGGCTGACTAAATTTTTATCTCATTAAAATTCCTCAAATTTTGATGGAATCCAGGCACAAATTTTCTAGGCTGTCAGCTTTTAGACTGATACCCACCAACATATTTTGACTGTTTTGTAGTTTTTATTAAGAATTCTAGAATTTCATTTTAATTAATGTATAGCTACAGTTGAAAATCCTTAAAATTAACTTGACAATAAAAAATCTTAATTGACACATAAATATATCAAAGTAATTTTATGTAATTATATAAATATATAAAAGTAATTTTAGATAATTAAAATTTATTCTCTTTCTGTATGCAGGTGTGTGTGAGAGACCAAGAAAGGGTGAAAGACAGAGGGAGGAGTACTCTAATACGTATTTTCTATGAATAAGGACATTCTCTTACCTCCCCACAGAATAAATACCATAATCAGGAGATTAAAATTGCTACAGTACTATTGTCTAATTTACAGACTTTATTCAAAATTTTGCCAATTGTTCCACATGGCTTTCATTACAAAAGAAAAGGAAGAGGCTTACACATTGAATGTAGGAGTTTTGTATCTTTAATCTCTTATGATCTGGAAAAATTCCTCAGGAATTCTTTGTCTTTTACAACCTTGGCATTTAGACATCTAGATATAAGATGGTTCTAAGAATCAAAACTGTACACAAAAGCACATTCAGAGAAGCAAAAGTCTCTTCCCTTCCCTTCAAACCCATTTTCACCTCTTCATTTTTCCTACGTCATTTTCCACCACCACCTGTAGGTAACCTATTTCATTTATTTATGTTTTATTCTTTCTGTTTCTATTAATAGAAAGGAGCAGATTCATACTCTTTCTTATACAAAAAGCAGCAAAATAGCTGAGTGTGGTGGCATGTGCCTGTATTCCCAGCTACTCAAGAGGCTGAAGTGGGAGGATTGAGCCCAAGAATTCAAGGCTGCAGGGAGCTTTGATTGTACCACTGCGCTCCAGCCTGGTCAACAGAGCAAGATCCTGTCTCTGAAAAAGAAAGCACGATATACATGCCCTTTTGTACCTAGCTTTCAGCGTTCCTCTCTCTAGTTCAGAAAGATCTTCCCCATCTTTTTATACGCTGCACAGTAGACCATGTGTGGATGTACCATAGTTTATTCAACTGCTCTCCTAGGTATGGGCATTAGATTATTTTCAATATTTTGTAATTACCAACATAGTTGCAAGTAACAATCTTGTTCATATGTGTTTTCTTATTGTTGGGGATGTAACTTTAGGGTGAGTTCTTTAAGTCAAAAAATAAATACTTATGTAGTTTCATTAGATATTGCCAGATTCTCCTCTAAAAGAATTGTGTCTATCTGTTCTCACCAGTAAGCTATGAGAGTCCTGTTTTCCCATCTCCCCAACTGAATGTCTTGTCATACTTTTTAATTTTTGCCAAATTCTTAGGTGAGAAATGATGTCTCAGGGTAGTTTTAATTTGCATTTTGCTAATGAGGTGTAAGTTTGAGCACCTTTTCATATTTTTAGGGTCTAAATTATAAATATTTTAATGAATAAATTGTCATATATTTTGCCCATTTCTGATGAGATTTTTGGCCTTTTCCCCCTGCAGTTTGAATTTATTATGTATTAGGGATGTTATCCTTGTATTTATGACATATGTTATAATTATTTTCTCCCGATTTCTAAGTTATCTTTGACTTTTATTATTTTTTTGGTAACTTAAAAGATCTTAAATTTTTTTTTAGGTAATCAAGTTTATCTTTTATTACAGTTAGATTTTGAGGCATGGTTAGAAAATCTTTCCCTAATCAGGGTTACAAAATCTTTACTGTTACTTCTAGTACTTGCGTGTTTTCTTTTTTTTTTTTTTGAGATGGAGTTTTGCTCTTGCTGCCCAGGCTAGAGTGAAGTGGTGCGATCTTTGCTCACTGCAACCTCCGCCTCCTGGGTTCAAGTGATTCTCCTGCCTCAGCCTCCCGAGTAGCTGGGATTACAGGTGCCCACCACCCCACTCAGCTAATTTTTTGTATTTTTAGTACAGACGGGGTTTCATCATGTTGGCCAAGCTGGTCTTGAACTCCTGACCTCAGGTGATCCACCCAAAAGTGCTGGGATTACAGGCATAAGTCACCATGCCCTGCCGGCTTCATTTTTCATACTTTCATCTTTGACCTATCTGGAGATAATTCTTGTGCGTGGTGTAAGTCATGGATATAGTTTGTGCATGATGTAAGTTATAGATACAGTTTGTGCATGATATAAGCTGTGGATATAGTTTTACCTTTTCCCTAATGACTACCCAGTTTTCTCAGTACCTTTTATTAAAAAGTACATCTTTGCAACAGTGATTTGAAATGTCACCTTTATAGTATTCCTTATGTATGTGGTTCTGTTTCTGGACTTTTAATTCTAGTTTACTGTCTATTACACAATAAACCAATAGCACACTACTTAATTATAGATGCTTTGAATTATGTTTTAATTTCTCAAAGAGCTAGCCTCCTCTCATAGTTTTTTTCTTTTCAATGTTTTTCTGGTTATTCTTGCATTTTTGATTGTGTATGAATTTATCAACATGTCTACCTTGGTAAAGAAGCTTTTTGGTATTTTTTGAGGATTGTATCAAATTTACAGATTAATTTAGGGAGAACTGATACCTTGTGATGTTAGGTCATCTTATATAAGAATAAGAAATGCATTTTTATTTGTTCACAACTATTTGTTGGTCTTTCAGGAAATTTTTAATTTTTCCGTTGTATAGGTTTTGTATATGTAATTTGTTTATTCCTAAGTATTTTTATCTTTTTAATTGTGTTTGTAAAACCAGACTTTCCTCCTACTTGTTATTGGCTTAATATATGAAGGTCATTAATGTTAATTTCTGATTTTCTGGTTTTGTTTGTTTGTTTGTTTAAGAGATGGAGTCTCACTCTGTTGCCCAGGCTGGGGCAGTTGCGTGATCATAGCTAACTGCAGCCTTGAATTCCTGGGGTCAAGAGATCCTCTTGCCTCAGCCTCTGAAGTAGCTGGGACTACCAGCATACACCATCACACTCAGCTAAAGGCCATTAATTTCTGTATGTTATAAAGTTTATATTCTTCCAACTACCTGAATTCTCTTATTGTTTGAGTTGGTTTATGATTCTCCAGACTTTTCCAGATCGGCTCTCGTATCTTCTGCAAGTTGTAGTTTGCCAGTTCTGGTGCTTTTCCTTGCTGTCTCTTGTTTAATTTAATGCAATGACCAGCACATTCAGTATAATGCTGAATTTAGTATGAACATTCTTGCCTTGTTCCTGATCTAAGTGTGAATAACTTTAACATTTCCTATTTTCTTGAATATTTTCATCTGTGTTAGTATCAAATTTTGTCAAAGTCTTTTTCAGCACCTATGGAAATAATCGTAATTTTTCTCTTTAGGTCTTTTAGTAAGCTGTATTATGTTAATGGATGTCCTAACATTGCTCTACCTTGCATTTTGGGGTAGATACCAATTGGTTATTGTTATTTTCCCAAGAAGTTGTATTCTGTTTGCCAATACTTTATTTAATATTTTTGTATTGATATTTATAAATTATATTTGTCTGAATTTTTGTTGTTATGTATGTGATCTCTTAATCTGTTTAATTCTTAATGTTCTACTTAATTAATGAAAACACTGAAAATTTCTCCTTCATTGTCCATGCTCTGGAACAGTTTATAGAGCACTGGGACAATATGGTTTTGAAGGTTGGTGGAATTCTCCTGTGGAACACCCTGGGGTCAGTGCTTCTTTTACAATATAGTTCCTTGAAACCCTTCTGTTTGTCTTTCAGTAAATTGATTTATCTACCTCTACTTGGGTTGATTTTGCTAAACTTTGTTTCTCAGTGAAATTATTTCATCTATGTTTCTGAAATTATTTTGTAATTTTGTAATTTCTCATTTTTGTATATGTGTGCTTCCTCCCTTTTTCTAAATTAAGATAACTAGTGTTTATTTATTAAAAAGAAAATAGTATATTTATTTTGACTTACTAATTAGGTGTATTATTTTTTCTTTTCTAACCCATTAATTTCTGCGTTTATCTTTATTATTTGTCTTATGCTTTCTTTCTGTTTCTGTTTCATTGTTGTTGTTTCTTGAGTTGAGAATTTTTCTCGTTTTTCTCATTTTTTCAATTTTTAAAATTAGAATGTTTATTATAAATTCTCTGATCACTGCTTTTCATGTATCAGAGATTCTGATGTACATGTTTTCATTAAATTTGTTTTAGGAATTCTTTTATTTGAGTCTTTATTTCCCCTTTTCTCTAAGAATTAAACTTTCTATGTAGGAGGGCCTTTGACTTTGTTAATGATTTTGAGTTTTATGGCATTGTGATCAAAGAGCATGCTTGTAATATTTCTACTTTACCAAACTTACTAATGTTTTATTTGTAACCAAATATACAATCAAGTTTTAAAAGAATTTTCTCTACGCACTTGGGAATATGATGTCTTGGCTATCATCAAGATGTGAAGTTCCACATCTGTTTATGAGTTGCCATGTAGATTATGCCATTATGCCTTCTACACATCACAACAGAAAGATTAGAGAAGCAAAAACAAATCAACCCCAAATTTAGCAGAAGACAAGAAATAACGAGAGTCAGAGCTGAACTGGAGGAAAATCAAGATGAAAAAAATTCAAAAGGTCAACAAATCCAGGAGTTGGTTTTTTAAAAAAATTAATAAGATAGGTAATCAGCTAGACTAATACAAAATAAAAGAGAGAAAATCCAAATAAACAATTAGAAATGATGAGGGGGATGTTACCACTGACCCCACAGAAATAAAAAATAACCATTGGAAACTACTACAAACAACTCTATGCACACAAACTAGAAAACCTAGAAGAGATGAGTAAATTCCTGGACACATACATGCTCCCAAGACTGACTGAATCAGGAAGAAATTAATTCCATGAACAGACCAATAATGGTCTCTGAAATGAATCACTAATAAATAGCCTACAAATCAAAAAAAGCCCTGAACTAGATGGATTCATAGCCAAATTCTACCAGATGTACAAAGAAGAGCTGGTACCATTCCTACTGAAACTATTCCAAAAAACTGAGGAGGAGGGACTCCGCCCCAACTCATTCTATGAGGTCAGCATGATCCTGGTACCAAAACCTGGCAGAGATACAAAAAAAAAAAAAAAAAAAAAGAAACTTCGGGCCAATATCCTTGATGAACATTAATGCAAAAATCTTCAACAAATACTTGCAAACAGAATCTAGCAGCATATCAAAAAGCTAATCCACCACAATCAAGTAGGCATCATCCCTGGGATGTAAGGTTTGTTAAACATATGCAAATCAATAATGTGATTCATCATATAAACAGAACTAAGGACAAAAACCACATGATTATCTGGATAGATGCATAAAAGACTTTTGATAAAATTCAACATGTTAAAAACTAGATACTGAAGGAACATACTATGACAAGTAATAAGAGCCATCTATAACAAACCCACAGCCAACATCATACTGAATGGGCAAAAGCTGGAAGCATTCCCCGCGAAAACCAGCACAAGACAAGGATGCCCTCTCTCACTACCCCTATTCAATATAGTATTGGAAATTCTGACCAGGGAAATCATGCATGAGAAAGAAAGAAAGGGAATCTAAATAGAAAGAGAGGAAGTCAAACTATCCCTGTCTACAGATAACATGATTCTATATCAAGAAAAACCCCATAGTCTTGGCCCAAAAGCTCCTTCAGCTGATAAACAACTTTAGCAAAGTTGCAGGATAAAAAATCAATGTGCAAAAATAACTAACATTTCTATGCACCAACAAAGCCAAGCCAACAGCCAAATCAGGAAGACAATCCCATTTGTGATAGCCACAAAAAGAATAAAATACCTAGGAATACAGATAACCAGGGGTGTGAAAGATCTCTGCAACGAGAATTACATATAACTACTGAAAGAAATCAGAGATGACACAAACAAATGGAAAAACATTCCATGCTCATGGATAAGATAATCAATATTATTAAAATGGCCATACTGCCTAAAGCAATTTCCAGATTCAATACTATTCCTATCAAACTACCAATGACATTCTTCACAGAACTAGAAAAACACTTTTTTAAAATTAATATGGAACCAAAAAAGAACCTGAATAGCCAAGGCAATCCTAAGCAAAAAGAATAAAACTGGAAGCATCATGTCACCTGACTCTAAACCATGCTACAGGGCTACAGTAACCAAGACAGCATAGTACTGGTACAAAAACAGGCACGTAGACCAATGGAATAGAATAGAGAGCCCAGAAATAAGACTACACACCTATGACCATCTGATCTTTGACAAAGCTGACAAAAACAAGCAATGGGGAAAAGACTCCCTATTCAGTAAATGGTGCCTGGTTAACTAGCTAGCCACATGCAGAAGATTGAAGCTGGACTCCTTCCTTACACCATATAAAAAAAATCAACTCAAGATGGATTAAAGACTTAAATGCAAAACCCAAAATATAGGAACCTTGGAAGACATCCTAGGCAATACCATTCTGGACATAAGAACGAGCAAAGATTTCATGACAAAGACACCAAAAACAATAACAACAAAAGCAAAAATTGACAAATGGGATCTAATTAAACTAAAGAGCTGCTGCACACCAAAAGAAACTATGATCAGAATAAACAGACAACCTAAAGAGTGGGAGAAAACATTTGCAAACTATGCAGCTGACAAAAGTCTAATATCCAGCATCTATAAAGTACTTAAACAAGAGAAAAGCAAACAACAAATAAATATTTATAATATTCATAATATAATTATATTCATAATAGAATAATATTCACAATATAATTATATTCATAATAGAATAATATTCACAATATAATTATATTCATAATAGAATAATATTCACAATATAATTATATTCATAATAGAATAATATTCACAATATAATTATATTCATAATATATTATATACATATTTTATGAATATTTTGTTCATAAAATATTATGAACAAAGATGTTGCATTAAAAAGTGAGCAAAGGACATGAAGATACTTTTCAAAGCAAGACATACATGCAGCCATCAATTATATGAAAAAAAGCTCAATATCACTGATCATTAGAGAAATGGAAATCAAAACCACAATGAGATACCATCTCACACCAGTCAGCATGGCTATTATTAAAAAGTCAAAAAATAGATGCTGGTGAGGTTGCAGAGAAAAGGGAACACTTATAGATTGTGGGTGAGAGTGTAAATTAGTTCAGCCATTGTGGAAAGCAGTATGGTGATTCCTCAAAGAGCTAGAAACAGAACCACCACTCCATCCAGCAATCCCATTACTGGGTATATACCCGGAAGAATATAAATCATTTTACCATAAAGACACATGCATGCGAATATTCATTGCAGCACCATTCACAATAGCAAATACATGGAATCAACCTAAATGCCCACCGATAACAGACTGGATAAAGAAAATGTGATACATATATACCATGGAATATTATGCAGCCATAAAGAAGAACGAAATCATGTCTTTTTCAGGAACATGGAAGGAGCTGGAGGCTATTATCCTTAGCAAAGTAATGCAGCAACAGAAAACCGAATACCACATGCTGTCATTTATAAGTGAAAGCTAAATGAGAACTCGACACAAAGAAGGGAACAACAGACACTGGGGCCCACTTGAGGGTGGAGGGGCAGGAGGGAGAGGAACAGAAAAAATAACTACTGGGTACTAGGCTTAACTCCAGGGTGATGAAATAATCTGTACAACAAACCCTGTGATGGGAGTTTACTTACGTAACACACCTTCACATGTGCCCCTGAACCTAAAATAAAAGTTAAAAACAAGACAAAACAAAACCTCTTTTCTGTAGCCACAATAGTTGAAGGAGAGCTTGGCTGAATATAAGATCATTGGTTTGCATTGTCTTGCCTTACTTTTTCAGAAAGATGGACCCAATGTTGTCTTGGTTGAATGTTAGCTTTGAATGTTTGATCATATTGTTGAGATACGTCTCAGGGTTGATTATTACAAGTCAGTTTTTCTTGCTACATAGACAAGCAAGCTTGATATATTCTGTTTGTACTAAATAATATTTGAAAAAGTTATTTAAGCTTAACCAAATTTATTATACTACAAAAGGATGTCATCATAATATTTCTTTTCTTTTTGGGGCTGACGTCTTGCTCTGTGGCCCAGGCTGGAGTGCAGTGGTGTGAATGTCGGTTCACTGCAACCTCTGCTGCCAGTTTTCAAGCAATTCTCCTGCCTCAGCCTCCCGAGTAGCTGGGATTACAGGTGTGTGCCACCACACCCGGCTATTTTTTTGTATTTTTAGTAGAGACAGGGTTTTGCCATGTTGCCCAGCTGGTCTTGAACTCCTGACCTCAGGTAATCTGCCTGCCTCAGCCTCCCAAAATGCTGGGATTCCAGATGTGAGCCACTGTGCCCAGCCATCATCACAATATTTCAAAAAGATCATGTGAAATTTTGTCCAGTGTTTTGGAACAGAAGAGATAGCCAATAGGTTTTTTTGTTTCTGTTTTTGTTTTTAATGCCATGCTTTCTTTGGTGGAATGAAGCCTAACTTGTGTATAGATAGATCTGGGGCAGGAGTTGGGGGGGGACTTTTAAGGAAAAGATGAGGGTGGCAGAGCATGTCCTTTGTCACGCACAGGAGACAAGAGCAAAAATGGAGTGCATTTATTGCCGTTTAAAATAAAATGCAAAGATACTTTTAGAAAAAAAGTTTCCAAATCTACTGTGAACTGTGAAACTGCAATCTAGTTATTCACCTTTCTATCAATCTCCAAAGATGTTGCTTTACTCGATAATTTAGACATCAGTGATACTTGCATTCCAGGAATTTCCTTGGTGGGTGAAGGAACAAATTCCAGAGAAAAAGGAGATTTGGAGGTTGTAGAGAAGTTTGAAGGGGTAGCTCTCTGAGGGGCAGAGAGGGGGAAATATCCTATACAGGAAAATAAGGCTAACTACAAGGTGTATGCAAGGAAGATCTCATGTGAAGGATTTAATTTTTCTTTGTTTTTCCCTTGAACTCTGTGATCAGTCCTATTAAGCATCCAGTTTAAAATTTTAATTCCACATTGCAATTTTTTATAGCTATTTCTGAAACTCTAGTAAAATCTCCTTACTTATAAAAACAATGGGATTGTAGGGCATTCAGAACACGCATATAAGGGAAGGTAAGGCCTCTTGCCAGAGGCCACAGGGGCAGGAGCAGACAGGAAGCACAAGATTCTTACCACTGTCCAAGCCACTCTGTATGGGACCAGAGGCTCAAGGCAGAGGTGAACAGAGGGCAGAGAAGCATCTACCCCCATACACCTCTGGGTAGCCATGAGGCAGTCTTCCCTTATCCCCACAAAAATGAAGGTATGCCTAGAAGGGGGATACATGGAGGCAGGATAAGCAGGTGGGAAATGATGATAGATAGATAAAGATAATGTGATAGAACAAGAAATATATATATTTAGTCTTTATTCCCAGTTCCTGGCACAGAGTTCCTAAAACTCGTGGAACTTTCTGAGTGGTAGGGGTGAGAAGAACACCTTTTGTTATTCAGAACAAGCCTTTTTAATTCTTCCTGAGTTTGTGCTGATGAGATGACTCTTGGTAGGCCCTAGGCAGCTTCAGGATGGGGCCAGCTGCCAGAGGAATCAACCATGTGGCCCCAGTCCTGACCTCCTGAGGAACTGAAGATTGAGTTCCATCGCCAGTGGCCAATGATCTTATCATTCATGCCTTTGTAATGGAGCCTCCATAAGAACCCTAAGCAACAGAGATTGGAGAGTTTCCAGTTTGGTGAACACACTGAAGTGCTGGTAATGGAGGAGACCAACCCTCATATTGCCTTATGCCCAATCTCTGCCTCCAAAGAAAGAAGTAAAAACTAAAAGGCAGAAATGAAATCCACAGGCAGACAGCCTGGCGCCGGGCCCAAGGCCTGGTTAAAGATAGACCCCTGACCTAACTGGTTGTGATATAGATTCCAGACAATGTATGGAAAAGCACTGTGAAAATCCCTGTTCTGTTCTGTTCCATTCTGATTACTGGTGCATGCAGCCCCTAGTCATGTACCCCCTGCTTGCTCGATTGAACATGACCCTCTCACCCGGACCTCTTAGAGTTGTAAGCCCTTAAAAGGGACAGGAATTGCTCACTCGAGAAGCTAGGTTTTTGGAGATGTGAATCTTGCCGAAGCTCCCAGCCGAATAAAGCCCTTTCTTCTTTAACTCGGTGTCTGAGGGGTTTTGTCTGCGGCTTGTCCTGCTACACTGGGAGGCTGGCCAGAGAGGGCATGGAAGCTCTGGGCCCCTCCCCCATGCTTTGAACTATGCATGCCTTCCATCTGGCTGCTCCTCAGTAGCATTCTTTCTTTTTTTTTTTTGAGATGGAGTCTCACTCTGTCACCTAGGTTGGAGCGCAGTGGCATGGTCTTGGCTCACTGCAGCCTATGCTGCATCCTGGATTAAAGCGATTCTCCTGCCTCAGCCTCCCAAGTAGCTGAGATTACAGGCATGTGCCACCACATCTGGCTAATTTTTGTATTTTTAGTAGAGACGGGGTTTCACCATGTTGGCCAGGCTGGTCTTGGACTCGTGACCTCGGGCGATCCTCTCTCCTCAGCCTCCAAAAGTGCTGGAATTACAGGCTTGAGCTACCATGCCCAGTCAGTAGTATCCCTTCTAATAAGCCAGTGGTAGAAAGTAAACTGTTTTCCTGAGTTCTGTGAGCCATTCTAGCAAATTACCAATCCTGAGAAAGGGATGGTGGAAACCCCTAATTTACAGGCATCTGAAAGTTTGGGAGGCCCAGGACTTGCAGTTGGTGTTTAAAGTGGCAGTCTTGTGGGTCTGAGCCCTTAATTAGTGGAATCTGATGCCACATTATGCTAATGAAGTGGCTCCAGATGGTGTCAAAATTAAATTAATTTTAGGACACTCAGTTGATATCCACAGAGAATTGGAGAATTGCTTGCTGTGGAAAAAACCCACACATTGAGTGTTAGTGTTGTTGAGTAGAAAAACAGTTTTCTTTTGATATGTATCTATAGATACATTTAGATACATATGTATGTGTAGATATGTATAGATAGATGTATATATGTATGTTCTGATATGTATGGATAGATATAAATACATATGTATAGATATGTATGGATAGATATAGGTATGTTTACATATCTATGCATAGATAGCTAGATAGAGATTGATATAGCTAGATGCCTTACACACATCTCGACTACAGCAGCAGCAGTGATACCATCTTCCTTCCTTTACCACTGAGGTAGTGATACAATATATGTTCAGATATGTGTGGATAGCTGTAGATATGTATGTGTTCATATGTATGGAAAGATATTGATACATACATATGGATATATATGGGTAGAGATAGACATGTATGTGTAGATGTGTATAGATAGCTAGATGGAGAGAGAGAGATTGATACAGCACATCTGAATTACAACAGCACCGGTGACACGACCTTTCCATCCTTACCCCTGGTCTCCCATTCCCTGGCACATCCCCTGGAGAAGTCAGCAGGAGGAGAGGGGAAATAGTTACAGAACAAATCTGTTACAGGCTGAATTTTCTGGAAGCAGATGCTGAGGTGGAGTTTGGGGTGCAAAAATATTTATGGGGATTGACACTTGTGAAAGCAAGAGGGAGGAAGCAGGTTCAGGCAGACAGCGAGGCAGGTCCTACGAAGCCTCAGCCACCCCAGCAGGAGCTCTGCGGCAAGAACTGCCCACCAGCATTGTCTGGGTTGGGGTCAACTGGCCAGGCCTTTATGCCCCCACCACAGGCACCGGATACTGGTGCTCAGACAGGGCGTGGGCTTGGGTGGGGGCTCTCTGCAGCTGAGGCTGCCCTGAAGGGGCTGACAGCTGGATCTGTCTGCTATCCACTCCTTGCAGCTGGGAGGCACATCCTTCCTTGAAGGGGGGATCTGAACTGTCACCCTTGTCCCCTCTACAAGTCTGTGAGCAAAGAAACCTGACAAAATGGAAGCTCTGAATTGGATGTTGGATATGGTTGGCCTGAACATATTCTTGCCTAAAAGTGAGGAGTCATTACTCAGATAGACTGTTTCAATGCAAATGAGCTAAAATTCGAGGTATGGTCAAGGGGTAGGAGAAGGGAGACTCAATAGAACATATTTTAAGGCAATGCCAGGAGAAAAATAAACCTGCTTCCTGTTCGGACTCTTCAGAAGTTTGGCCCATGCGATAAACTTAATTAATAGCCTCAGTATAGAGAATTCTGTATTTATGCTTTTGTCCATAACTTTCAGTTCTTTGCATTAAAGATGCAGGGTGTATTTCTTCAACCTTCAGTCACATGACTTGCCTTGAGAACAGTATAAGGCAGAGGTGATGGTGAAGCTATTCCAACCTAGACCTTAAGAGACCTTCAAAGTTTTTGCTTCTTCTGGCTCATCTGCCATCACCATGAGCATGACACACCTGTATTTGCCCAATGGTCTGAGGAGAAGCATGGAGCTGAGCTGTCTAGGCTGTATTGTCCTAGCCATTCTCAACCAAGAGTAGAATCCCCAGCCAGCCTGCAGACGTGTAAGCCTAAATGGTTTCCACCAACCTCTAGCCAATTCATAGACTCATGATGTACTATAATAAACAATTATTGATTGTATTGAGCCACTTAGTTTTGGGGTGGTTTGTTATATAGAAACAGATAATTAGATATAGCTCATTAAAGTAGATATATTTATGTTTATATATATCACACCAGGTTGGTGCTTGGAAAGGGGGGGTGCCATTTGCTCTATTTTTTTCTGTTGAGTATTTCATTCATTTATTATTGATTTGTTAAACTTTTTGTATATTGAGGGTTGGTTTTGAATTTTGTAACAATGGTAAACAATCTCAAAGGATACAGGGTTAATACATATAAGCCATTTGCTAATTATTCTTAAGTTGACTAATCTGTGATTCCAATAAGGTATTTACACAGTTTTTACTTATTTTCATGATCACATTCACCTGCATGAATTTCTGAACTAGTCACAGAAATTTCAGTATTGGAAGAGAACTGGGAGATCACGTATCTCCATGATTATTAATATTTTCTTACTCTCTTTGACAATTTAATAAAAGATCTGAACTCCCTTCCCCAAAAAAAAAACAGACACAGAGAGTATTTTGCCCACAATTTCAAGGGCTTCATGAAGCTCATTGTGTAGTATATACCCTAGACCCAGGTAATGTGATGCAATGACCAGCAAGTCAGAGGTATTTTGGCCTGTTTTCCCTTCCCCTTCCCCTTCCCTTTCCCCTTCCCCTTCCTTCCTTCCTTCCTTCCTTCCTTCCTTCCTTCCTTCCTTCCTTCCTTCCTTTTTTTATTAACAGATAAAACCAACATTAGTTGAAAGTAAGGAGATTAAACTTAGACTGTCTGAACAAGTAAAAAACTAATACTAGATAATGAATTTGAACCAAATAGATCATCAAGTTTTGAATCATTTGTGTTAAGCTCTTCTTTTTGTCTGAATTAAATGTAATTTCCTTAAGCCTGTACTGCACTTTGGTAGAGTAGATTGAGTGATACTTTAAGTGTTATTTTACTCTGTCAACAAAGAGCAAGTTCATAAAATCAAGTGATTCTTCACTCTCTTCAGGACACTTTCAAATTTTTCTTTCTGGTAATTTCCTGGGCAGCAACTTTATGAACAAAGAGCACTGCAAACATTAATGTAGGCGAGAGTTTATGCATAAAAGCACCCAAAGTATCATTTGTGGTCAGAAGAGCAAGTTGAAGGAGGACTTGGCACTGTCTAGACATGTTTTAGCTGATTTCGTTTTTCTAGTCAAACCTGACATAATAAAATATCAAGGGTTTGTTATTTTAAGAAAGTATTTTAGTTTATGGTCTTTGATAATATTGCCTTGAATGATTTTTATGTCTTCTTTTCTATTTTTGATGTATTGTGGTAAGGGGAAGCATCTATAAAAAGACATTTTCTTCTTAAAGGAGAAAAGACTAACTGCAGGTAATCATTTCCCTGGGCCCCAGGGATGTTTCTAAGCACTGGACTCTCCTGGGAATGGTTAGCACTGTGTGCATACTTAGCTTCTCCGCAGACCCAGCTCTTACTACTCGTGAGATACTAGGCTAAGCACTAAAGATAGAAGAAAGAACAAGACCTAGATACACTTTCAGAGAATCATGTTCTACTTCAGAGACCGTAATATTGGCAACCTGTGATCCAATTTGGGGAAAGATGAACAATATATTAGCTGATGCAGAGCTGAATTGGTTACCAATGAATTTTACATTAGGCTAATATATCTTTCTCAACTTAAAAAAGTTAGAATATACCGCACATCAGGCCCACATTACACATGGCAGCTGGCAGCTTGGCAGTGTTGCTGCTTTAGAAGATGCAGTTCTCACCTGCCTCCACGTGGCCCAGACAATCATGTCGTTTGCCAGGAAGTAGTAAGCACTTGAATTTGAGACATTTGGCCAAGTTGAAGGAGAAGTAGATCCAGTTGGTGATTACATGGTATGGAGAAAGGCGGTAACAGATGTATTTACATGAGACCATGAGGACATGATGGGGTGGGTGTGCGTGTGTGTGTGTGTGTGTGTGCGCATATGTGTGTGTGGTATATTGGAGGTGTATTTTTGGAAATTATTTATTAACACCTTATATTAAGTTGCATTTGTTTATGAGATTGATTTTCTGGCCCTCTAACTATGCCTTAAGAACAAAGCCTCATAGAAAGCTGAGAATGAGGTGAAACATGAGTTCAACACTTGCCACTTTGTATGTCAACCCACAATTCCATTCACAGTCTATTGAGTCCCTACCATGCACCATCCACGCATTTGCACACTAGATTGGTGAGATTATCTCAGAGATTGGCTTCAGAGATCATGCTGCTTTCCTCTTTGCACAGGTATCTGTGGCCTTGCTCAGTGAAAATTACTCTCTAGGTGCTAATGATGATTTTAGCCATTTTTACTACCTCAGAGGTCATGAATTTTTAATGAGGGACCCTTCAAGTCTGATATACCTATGAAACTGCCCCTGTAAACTTTATAAAATTAATCATGGAATAAGGGAGGGAAAAAACAAACATAAGCCAAGAATACAGCACATCAGCATTCATCAGGAGGTCAGCTGCTCTCTGACCCCTTCCTCATAGTTGTTTGGTACCTATTGCCCCAGAATCACACAGACCCTGTTATAAGTTTCTAGTTCCCCTTAACTGCTGTATAGATAACAACTTTAACATTGTGAAATGTTAAGTTTTCCCTTTGAGATATTCTTTCAGGTCCTGCATAGTTGTGGAGCTACTTGCATCGCTGGTAAAGGATCCCACAAAGAGCTGACACCAAAGAGGGCAGTTTCCATATCCTGATGATTTTATCCCCCACTTACGTTAACCAATCAATTACTCTAATTTTCCAGCTCCTCACCCTTCATGATCTCTTTAAAAACCCAACCCAGAACTCCTGGGAAGATGAATTTAAGGCTCCCATTTACTCAGCTGCCCTGTGATCATTAAACTCTTTCTCTGCTGCAAACCCTGCTGTCCCTGTGTATTGGTCTGTTACTGTGCAGTCATATGAATCTGGTGGTCCTGTAACACCCCCACAAATGAAAAGAATAGAGCCATAATGGAGCTCTTTATTATGATGAGTCCATATTTGGAAACATGTGTCCATCAAGTTATGTCATATAGACTGGACCTTCACGTTACTTTTGAGATAATCCTTGACTGAGTGTTTGGAAAGCAAGATAGATGAACTGGGGAAGAAAGAAAGGAAGGGGATGGAATAAATAGGGACTACTTCAGAGCTCCAGGATGCTCCTGGCTGCCCTGGGCTAGAGGGACAGCAAGAGACATTGATCAATGAGAGAGGAGCACATGGGAAGATGCAATATACATTTACCTTGGAACATCACCTGGGTCTGGCCTTGACCTGTTTTATTTGCATTTAACAAGAGCGATCACCTCTATACAATAGAGAAACAAAGTGACAAACAAGGTGTTTGCCTGTCAACAAGTTCCATGTATTTTTGTGTCCTCAAAAAATTCAAGCGGTTAACAACGAGGCTTTAAATCTCAGAAGATTTATTTATTTATTTATTTATTTATTTATTTATTTATTTATCTTTTTCAACTTTTATTTTAGATTTAGTGGGTGCGCATGCAGGTTTGTTACATGAATATATTGTGTGATCCTGAGGTTTCAGGTATGAATGATCCCATCACCCAGGTACTAAGCAGAGTGCCCAACAGTTAGTTTTTCAACCCTTTTCCCCTTCCCTCTCTACCTCCCACTCTAGTAGTCTCCAGTGTCTATTGTTGCCACCTTTATGTCCATGAGTACCCAATGTTTGGCTCCCACTTATAAGTGAGAACATGTGACATTTGGTTTTCTCTTCCTGTGTCAATTTACGTTGATTCCATGTTTTTGCTATGGTGAATAGTGCTGAAATAAACATACGGGTGCATGTGTCTTTTTGGTGGAATGTGTTGTTTTCTTTTGGGTATATACCCAGTAATGGGGTTGCTGGGTCAAATGATCATTCTGTTTTCAATTCTTTGAGAAATCTCCAAACTGCTTTCCACAGTAGCTAAATTAATTTACATTCCCAGCAGCAGTGTATAAGCATTTCCTTTTCTCCACAGCGTCACCAATATCTGTTATTTTTTGACTTTTTAGTAATAGCCATTCTGACTGGTGTGAGATGGTAGCTCACTGTGGTGTTGATTTGCATTTCTCTGATGATTAGTGATGAGGAGCACTTTTTCATGTTTGTTGGATATTTATATGTCTTCTTTTGAGAAATGTTTATGTCTCTTGCCCATTTTTTAATGGGGTTATTTGTTTCTTTTTTGTTGTTCAATTGTTTAGATTCTTTATAAATTAGGATATTAGATATTAGTTGGACACATAGTTTGAGAATATTTTCTCCCGTTCTATAGGTTATCTGTTTATTCTGATTCTCTTCATAGTTTCTTTTGCTGTGCAGAAGCTCTTTAGTTTAATTAGGTCCCACTTGCCAATTTTTGTTTTTTTTAGAAACATCATTTAAATGATATAATCTTTGTAATTACAAAATGTGGTATTGATGCTCTACATGAAATACAAAAGACTGCAAAAATAGAAAAGCCAAAGCATTTACTTATTTTCCTTTAACACCAACCAGATTAATGTAGGCAAAATAAAATTAGTATTAGAAGTTGTGAATTATACAGTTTAAATGTATTGCCATTCAAGAGAAATGCATTGTCTTGGGAGTCTGAGTGCTCTAGATTGATTGTCCATAAATAATTACATTATTGCTTAATCTTCAATTTCATTATGCCTTGTTGGAAAAGGCAGTGTAACCACAAATAGTTATATATATAGTTCTGTTTTTATTTTCTTTGTGATTTATTTCTTCTCTGCAATTACCATCATTAAAAGAAAAAAAATTATAGTTAAGGAAAGAACATTACTTAATTTCCTGCATAGGCAGGTGGTGTTAAATGCCAAAAATAAATGGCCCTGCAGGAATCAGCCTTAGACTTGAATTTAACATCCCTATCCATTTATTAGTAATTTTGAAAATGTTTTATATTACCTGCTAATTTTAAATTATGACAAATACTTAATTGGCAACTGGAACTACAGAGTTGAGAGCAGCTAAAATGCAAAAGTGCCAAGAAATCTGAGGAATATACAGAAGGAGAAAAGTGAATATTAGTTATAGACCTTCACTGCCTTGGAAAGATTAAAGAAAAAAAGATAAATTTGCAACTTTATTGTCTGTAGTGTCCTAAAATAAGGATACATAAATTATGGTTTTTCAGTGAGATAGGAAAAAAACTACATACTGTACTGACATGCATGTATTTTCTATGGCTCTTCACCTACTCAATAACTAATTGGTATGCTTTAGTTATTAGGCCTGAATTCCATCTTAAAAAGTAATGACCCTCTTTTGCTATGATTGCTTCCTATGCCCAAAATATTGTAGTTATAAACTTAAGAAATTCCTGCTGTAAGGAAGTGATCATCAAATCCCCTAAATTTTGTCTCTCTCTCTCTCTCTCATATACACACACACACACACACTCCAACTGTCTTAGTTTGCATTGCTATTCCTCACCAACGGAAACTCAAAACAACAAATCCAAGACAAGGGCTGTGTCTTAGTCGCCTTGAAACAAGGCCCTACGACAGAAATTTGCTGAGCAGTTTTGTCAGTCAGTGTGCTCTGAGTAACAGCACAGCTAAGGGAGTGGGTGAAGTGGATTTAAACAAATGGAGAAGTTGGGTTGTGATGTGACAGCCATAGAGGTGTCCACTGACCCATGGTGAACACTGATTCTTAGGCGGCCTTGTAGAGTTGTCCAACCTAAGTCGAGGGGCTAGGTCTTTGTACTCCAATACTGACCGGTCACGGAGTAGTAACTGGCCCCAGGATAGCAGCATAGCCTTGAGTAATGCAGGTCCTTCAGTCAACAGCAGTTCTCAGAGCCGTTCTCACCACAAGCAATATTTCCGATGTCTGTGGAAATGAGTGCCTTCAGCTCAAAGCAGGACTGAATGGAGCACCCCAGCAAAGGTAGACTATTTTGGAAAGTGATCACAAAGAAAAAGATTGGTGAGGGGACAGGGAAGAATAAAAGGAAGAGGAGGAGGAAGTCAACATAAGGGGCACTCACTAGCTCATAATTGAGCAGTACTGCTGTGGACTAGGGGAGCTCCTGCTGAGAGCCCTCCAAAGGACTTTGCAGAATATGCAGAAATGTCCATCTGAGACATGGAAAATAGATGGGCTTCATTTCCCAGTGGACAAGGGTTAACACTCTTACTCTTACGGATTTCTGTTTATATCAGAACATCTGAGCAGGCTACTGCAGGACCACCCCCCAATAACGGTATTAAGTGATTAGGGCAGAAGAAGAGAGTTACATGGTATAGCTGAGGTGAAGTGCTCTCAGGCTACACCTGACGGCCATTGGTTACCAGAGAAGGAACCCAAGCAAAGCGGTCGTGAGTTGGTAACAGATAGCGAGTAAATCATGGCAGCTTTGCCTTTTTCACGCTTAGTAACTACCTGACAGAAGACTTGTAGTCTTTCTTGCTTATTTGGGAAACTCATAACTGGGAATCCTTATTCATTGGCTTTACATCCAGCTGCATTTTGCTGCCTATGTTATCACCAGGAATGATCTGTCATACTTGAGCAAGCTGGATAAAAATCTTTAGAATTATGTTGAACTATGATCTAAGAGCTTTAACATTTTTCCTCTTTTTAAATCAAAAGAGATGTAGTAGGAGATATTAAGGTCTTTATACTGGTCTTTATAATGAGGTTGGTAGTTAGTGTTCTCTCTTACTCAACATTCTCAGGGAAGTAGGTAGCGTACATACATAAATTTTTCAAGTAGCTAAAATTTATAGAATTTTAGAAAAGGATGGCACGTTAGAAAGCATCTAACAAAATCCACCTTATTGACAGTTGAGTGAACTGATGCCAAGATAGAATAAATCACCTTGACAATGGCACACTGTGCTTTCGTGATTGAACAAGGAGCAGAACCCAGGTTTTATGGCTGCAGTTCAGTGTTCTTCCCACCCAAGACTTCATTTCCTCCTGTATTACATTTTCCCATCTTTACTCCAAATCATGACTAACTACATTACTTACTTTCTAGACTTTTAAAGCAAAATATACTA
This sequence comes from Nomascus leucogenys, assembly GCF_006542625.1. Lineage (NCBI taxonomy): Eukaryota > Metazoa > Chordata > Mammalia > Primates > Hylobatidae > Nomascus > Nomascus leucogenys. Next base: position 42,051,116 of record NC_044396.1, on the reverse strand, counting down.
AACACAATATATCAGTTATGTAAAATATTATTTCCATTGCAAGAGGTTGAACTGAGTATAAACTGGTCTTCTCTCTCTAAATGAAATAATAGAAACAATGCTTGTTTGTTTGTGTTGCTCAGCAACACAACAGGAGTCTTCAGAAGTTTATAAACTAATGGATGCAGGTGAAAGTGGGTCACAGAGGAAGCCAGCAGGTGAGGATGTGTACGGGGCCATGGCAGAGCACAACAGCAAGCATGGAGCATTGCCAGGGAGAGGGGAGCCTGGGGTTGCAGGGCTGAGGAGGAGGGGGCCATGCAGCCCTGAGGGGGTCATTAGTCTAGTGCCAAACCTGAGTAGCTGACTTATCACCCTGCCCATTCAGCCAGCCCAGCTTCCCAGTGAGCTGCTGCAGGGCTGCCACCTCCAGGAAGCAGCAGTTCTCAGAGCAGAGGGCAGGACAGTGCTTCAAGCCAGAAGAAATCTTCCCTCTGGCAAAAGGATCTGACAAAATGACTTGCCTGTCTTGCCCATAGCTCTGGATTGAAAAACACTTTTTCTTTCCTCTCTGGAGAATGTGTAGCCTTGAAAATACCCTTATATTTGCTTGGAATTTTAATTATGTTGCCTTCATGATCCAGAAAATTATAAGTCAATGATTAAATTAAAATATCCCCAGAATGATAGTGTACTGGATTCCTTAGGAAAAAAAATACAGGGTGAAAATGCTCTCAATTCAGCCTTGTTTAGGATTATCCTCCATTTAAATTCTGCAGGGCATGCCCTCACAATCAAAATGACGAAACATCTACAGGGGGTCCAGCAATGGCAGAGGAAGACTCTGAGGAACACAGATGCTGTAATATAAGACACAGGACCTTAAAATAAAGCCACTCATAAAATCTTTAATACAATGAAGGATGAAATAAAAATGTTAGCAACAAACAAGATATCAAATAAGAAAATCTGATTTTCTTTTTTCTTTCTTTCTTTTTATTTATTTGTTTTTTTTTGAGATGGAGTTTTGCTCTTGTTGCCCAGGCTTGGATGCAATGGCATGATCTCGGCTCTCCGCAACCTCCGCCTTCCGGGTTCAAGAGATTCCCTTGCCTCAGCCTCCTGAGTAGCTGGGATTACAGGTATATGCCACCACCCCCAGCTAATTTTGTGTATTTTTAATAGAGATGGGTTTTCTCCATGTTGGTCAGGCTGGTCTTGAACAACCGACCTCAGGTGATCTGCTCACCTTGGCCTCCCAAAGTGCTGGGATTACAGGGAGGAGCCACAGCGCAAAAAGGCTGATTTTTAAAACGAGAGAATATAAGATTTAGAAATGAAAAATACAGTCAATGAAATTATAAAGTTAATAGACGATTCAGACAGCAGATTAGATACAGCTTAGAGGGAACTGGTAAGCTAGAAAAGAAATTTGAAAGTACTTAGGATATGGCACTAAGAGATGACAAAATGGTAAATATGTCAGAGAAGTTAAGAGAGATAGCAAATAGGAAAGAGTGGTCTAAAACACACTCATCAGCATTCCAGAAGCGAAAGAATAGGGAAAGTGGAGAAGAGGGAATATTTAGGAAAAGCATGGCTGAGAAGTTAAAAGAAAAACTGATAGATTTTTAAAAGAAACCTAAATAACTGTAGTTAAACAGCTGAAAGAAAAAAGAAAAAGATCTTAAAAGCAGATGAAGAGAAAAGACAGACTGCCTACAACGGAATAACAATTAAACCAGCGCTTACTTATTAAAAGACAGTGTTACCCAGAAACAACTGTAATAATATCTGCAGAGGGCTCAGGGAAAATAACTGTCACTTTCAAATTATTTGGTCTGCCTAACTTTCATTACAAAATAAGGACAAAATAGAGACATTTTCAAACAAACAAAAATCGAAGGCATTCACAACCACCAGGCCCTCACTGAAAGAACTCTTGAAGGAGTATGTGAGAAAGAAAGATATCGGCTTAGGGTGCAAAAAACAGTAAATGAGTGAAAGAAGGAACAATGCGAAGTTTGAGGGTTAAAATGCAAGTAAAAGGCTGACAACAATATTATACTAATACACCATGAAGTGGTTGGACTGATGTGCTCTAGGATTCCTGTTTTATTCGGGAGAGAGTGGAGTGGTGGCTTTACTTTAGCTGCAGACGTTCGTGGGCTTGACTTCTTCAGTTACCCTCTCAGGCCTGTCCCGCGCTGCGCAGGAAGGCTGGCCCTTGTGCCTGTTCCTTGGGTTTGCCCTGGCAGGCACTGGAGGTGAGAGGGGAGTGAGGGAGAGGGATGTACTCCCCGGCTCCCTCTGCTGGGTCATCCCAGGTGGCTGCTTTGCTCTCCAAAGGCAGCTTCTGTAAGACACCCTCTTTTTTTTTTTTTTTTTTTTTTTTTTTTTTTTTTTTTTTTTTTTGGAGACAGAGTCTCGCTCTGTCGCCCAGTCGCCCAGGCTGGAGTGCAGTGGCGCGATCTGGGCTCACTGCAATCTCCGCCTCCCGGGCTGAAGCTATTCTCCTGCCTCAGCCTCCCGAGTAGCTGGGACTACAGGTGCCTGCCACCATGCCCAGCTAATTTTTTGTATTTTTGGTAGAGGTGGGGTTTCACCGTGTTAGCCAGGATGGTCTCAATCTCCTGGCCTTGTTATCCGCCCACCTTGGCCTCCCAAAGTGCCGGGATTACAGGGATAAGCCACCACGCCCGACCCAAGACACCATCTTTTAAAGCTCTCACAGCTATCTCTACACTTTGTGGGTTTGGAAACCACTCTCCTTTCCTTGCCCTTTCAAACCCAGGTGTGACAATGATCGATTACTGTTCCTCATAAAACCCAGCTAAACTCTGACTGTGCCTCAGAGAAGACCCCCTTTATTAAAATGTTCTCATATAAGCGATTAATTTCCTACCAGCATCCTGACTTTTAGAGCATGTTAATATTCTAAGGGTAACCATCAAGTAAACAACAAAACCGGGAATAATTTCTGAAAGAGTAGAGGTTGGGGGATGAAATGTTAAAAACCAAGTCAGTCTAAAAGAAGAAAGAGAGAAAAAAGAGAATATAGGAAAAGCTGAAAATATAGAAAAAATAAAATGATAGATAAATTCAAATAGGTCAATAGTCACAAAAATAGAAATGAACTTATCACAACAAAAGAAGACACAGAATGTCATATTGGATATAAAAACAAAATTTAACTCTTAACCTATTCTTGCAAGGCCTACACCTAAAATACAAGTTCACAAAAATGTTTAAAGTAAAAGGATGAAAAAGAGAAGCTGGTGTTGCTTCATTAATAAAAGACAGACGAGGCTTTTAGTCAAAGTATCAATGGGGATAAGGAGTTACTGAAGAGTAATTAGTAAAGGTCAAATACACAGGAAACTAAAATAATCCTAAAATTATTCAAAATTTGGAAATACCTCAAAACACATAAAGGGAAAATGAACAGAACCACAAGAAGAAACAGAAACAACTGACATGCTCCTTTCAGTAACTGATATATAAAACAGGCAAAAAAATTTAATAGTGATGTGTATATGTGAACAATACAATTAGTGAGCTTAATATAATTGGTACTAGTAGACTCCAATGGCCACACATTACAAATACACATTATTTTCTAGCACACATGGCCTGTTTATAAAAATTGACTATCTACTAGGTTATAAAGATGTTTCAGGAAACTTCAAATACTTGATAGTGTAGAGACCACATTCTGAGATCAAAATTGAATTAGGTTAGAAATCAACAATAAAAGCATAACTAGATTGCTAGTCATAGAGAAAGTAGATGGAAATCATACTTACCACCCTATCATAAAAAAAACTGTAACATCTGGAAAAATACATTTAGAAAAACAGTTTGTAGGCATTGGAAAACAATCAAGTCTGGCTTGCAATGCAGAAAACACAGAGTCACACAAGATTAGCCCCAAATTCACGCAGGCTTGCATCTTGTGGACGTATTTCTGGGTCATTGCTGAGGGAAAAATGATCCCAGGGAGGAGGCAGTGGGCTTGCTGGTAGAAGAGAACAGAGATGAGTTTGAGGCACTAAGGTGACTGAGATTTGGGAGGCGAAGTCACAAAGAGGGCACACCACAGAGAGAGGAGCTCAGCATGTGAGTGGGAATGTCTCAGGGCCTGGGTGACTCCACTGTGTGCGCACGCTGAAAAGCAGCTGCTGGGGCTGAGAGCCAGGTGGAGATCCTGGAGAGCAGGCATTTCTCTTTTTGATTCTACTTTTTATGAATTCAAATAGATCAATAGTCACAAAAATAGAAATGAACTTACCACAACAACAAGAAGACACAGAATGTCATACTGGATATAACTCTTAACCTATTCTTATAGTTGTACATATTTTAGGGGTACTTGTGATATTTTGATACAAGTATAGAATTTGTAATAATCAATGTCCATAACTGGGATATTCATCATCTCAAATATTTATCATTGCTTTGTGTTGGGAGCATTCCAAATGTTCTCTTCTGTCTATATTGAAATATACAATAAATCATTGTCAACTATAGTTGTCCTATTGTGCCACTGAACACTAGATCCTATTCCTTTTATCTCGTTGTATTTTTGTGCTTATCAACCAACCTCTCTTCATCCCTCCCCCTCATAGCCTCTGGTAACAATCAGTCTATTCCTATGTCCATAAGATCAATGCTTTTCAGGTCCCACATATGAGTGGGAACATGCGGTGTTTGTCTTTCTGTGCCTGCATTATTTCACTTAACATAAAGTCCTCCAGGTCCATTACATTGCTGCCAATGACAAGCTTTTTTTTTTTTTTTTGTGGTTGAATGACATTTCTTTGTGTGTGTATATATATACCTACCCTATTTTCTTTAACCATTTATTCGCTGGTGGACACTTGGGTTGATTCCCTATTTTGGCTGTTGTGAATAGTACTGCAGTGAACATAGGAGTACAGATACCTCTTTGATATACTGATGTTCTGTCCTTTGGAAATATACCCAGCAGTAGGATTACTGGGTCATAGGGTAGTTCTAATTTTGTTTTTTTGAGGAAGCTCCATAATGTTTTCCACAGTGGCTGCACTAATTTACATTTACACCAACAGTGTATGAGGGTTCCTCTTTCTCTACATCCTTGCCAGAATGTGTTATTTTCTCTGTTTTTTTATACTAGCCATTTTAACTGGGTTTCACTGTGCTTTTAATTTGAACTTCCCTGATGATCTGTGATATTGAGCATTTTTTCATATACTTGTTGGCCATTTGAATGTCTCTTTTTGGGAAATATCTATTCAGATCTTTTGCCTATTTTTAAAAAATCAGATTATTTGATTTTTGCTATTGAGTAGTTCGAGTTTCTTACGTACTCTGGTTATGAATCTCTTATCATATAAATAGTTTGCAAATATTTTCTGCCATTCTGTAGGTTGCCTCTTCACTTTGTTGATGGTTTTCTTTGCTGTGCAGAAGCTTTTTAGCTTGGCATCATTACATTTTTCAATTTTTGCTTTGATTGCTTATGCTTTTGAGATCTTACTCAAGAAATATTTGCCCAGACAAATGTCCTGAAGTGTTTCCCCAATGTTTTCTCCTAGTAGATTCATAGTTTCAGGTCTTATGTTTAAACCTTTTATCCATTTTGAGTTGATTTTTGTATATGGTGAGAGATAGAGGTCTAATTTCATTCTTGTGCATGTTAATGTCCAGTTTTCTGTTTTTTCCCAATATATGATCTTGGTGCCTTTGTTGAAAATGAGTTGGCTGTAAATGTGTGAGTTTATTTCTGGGCTCTCTATTCTGTTCCATTGATGTAGGTATCTGTTTTTATGCCAGTACCATGCTGCTTTACTTACTCTAGCTGTGTAGTATATTTTGGAGACAGTAGAGTTCCAGCTTAGCATGGCCAGACCTTTGGGGGAGATATTTATCCCAGGCCTTCACTTGAGACCCCAGAAAGACCACTCTCTGGTGAAAAGATCACACAGTAGGAGTTAAAGGTGTAACTAAGGAATAAACACAAAACCACATTCAGGCTGCCTTAGCCTGACAGGATATAGGTGATCTATCAGTAATTTACCTGCCTGTTAGAACAAAGTTGAACCCTCTTTAAAGGAGGATAATGTATTTCATAGCTTCCACGATGTGTCATCCATAATATCCAGCATTCAATTACTAGAAATACAAATAAGCAGGAAACCGTGACCAGTAGTCAAAGGATAAATCTGTCAGTCGAAGGATACCAAAGATGACCCAGATTTTGGACATAAAAGACAAGACTTTAGTATGACTGGCATTAATATGTCAAAGAAAACAGAACAAAATCTGGACAAAAAAATGGATTTAAAAAAGGAGTATCTCAACAAAGAATTAAAATCTATTAAAAGAATCCAATGAGCATTCTATAATTGAAAAATTAATGTCTGAAATAAGACCTCACTGAATGGATTTAACAGCACGCTGGACACAGTAGAAAACAGCGTAAGTAAATAGGAAGACAGCTATACTAAATATATCCAAAAGGAAGAAAAAGAGACAATAGAATGGGCAAAAACAGGACAGAGTGTGCAAGAGGTGTGGGACGTAGTCAAAGAGTGCAATGTCTGTGTCATTGGAGTAATGTCTGTGTCACTGGAGTAATGTCTTTGTTGCTGGAGTAACAACTGTGTCACTGGGGTAATGTTTGTGTCATTGGAGTAACATCTGTGTCACTGGAATAATGTCTGTGTCACTGGAATAATGTCTGTGTCACTGGAGTAACATCTGTGTCACTGTAGTAACATCTGTGTCATTGAAGTAATGCCTGTGTCACTGGAGTAACATCTGTGTCACTGGAGTAACGTCTGTGTCACTGGAGTAACATCTGTGTCACTGGAGTAACATCTGTGTCATTGGAGTAACGTCTGTGTCACTGGAGTAATATCTGTGTCACTGGAGTAACATCTGTGTCATCCAGAAGGAGAAGGAGGAAAACGAGGGTAGAGCAAATTTGAAGAAATAATGACTGAAAATTTTCCAAATCAAATGAAAGTCCCGAGAAAGACAAGAAGTCCTGAAAATGACAGGAAGAAGAATCTAAGTGGCAAGTTGTTAGTGTATTTTCCATGTGACAAATGCCCAAAGTCCCTTCAATTAGTGCTCTTCAAAGTACCCATAGAAAGAAATTCAGATATAGAAACATCTATTCCAAAAGGTGTCCCATGCATCCCTCAAACAAGAGGTTTTTATGTTGATTTTTAAATAGGCCAATCATGCTTCTTCCAGGGGTGCATGAGGTCTATCTACGCCCTCTCTTTTGGCCATCTTACCTAATCTTATGGCTTTATGTTATCATTGAAATGTTAGTGCTGCCTAAATTTATTTATATATCTAGCTTTATTTCCACTGATTAGTATAATTCTACTAATGAAATGGCATGAAATTCTTTCACTTGGCTGTTGAGGAATAATTCATACATTAACATATCCAAAGCAGCCTCTCAGTGACATTTCAATAACGAAGAGTTAGAAGATCCCATCCTCCCCATTTCAGTAAATGGAACCCCCATTGTATTAGGCCATTCTTGCATTGCTATAAAGAAATACCTGAAACTGGGTAATTTATAAAGGAAAGAGGTTTCATTGGCTTACTGTTCTGCAGGCTGTACAAGTATGGCACAGGTATGGCATCTGCTCAGCTTCTGGTGAAGCCTCAGGAACCTTAAAATCATGGCAGAAGGGGAAATAGGTGTATCACATGGTGAGAGCAGGAGTAAGAGAGAGGTGAGGGGGGAAGTGCTAACACTCAAATGACCAGATCTTGAGAGAACTCACTTACTATAGTGAAAATAGCACCAAGCCATAAGGGATCCCCCTGTGACTGAAACACCTCCCACCAAGCCCCACCTCCAACATTGGGGATTACATCTCAACAGGAGATTTAGAAGAGACAAACATTCAAACTATATCACTTATCTTCTCAGTTATTTAAAACAAAAATTTAGGAATTACCTTTGATCTCTTCTTTTCTCTTATTCCTCCACATTCATTCCATAAACGTTTTTTGGTAACCTCTAAATAATATTCAAAATCATCTATTTCTCTCTTGTTTCCCTCAGGACCCCATAGTCCATACAACTATCATATTTCCTGGGCAATTAAAAGGTCTTAATTTGCCTGCCTGCATTCACTTTTGTCCTCCTGCCCCCACAATATTATGCAAATACAGCAGTATGAATAATATTTTTGGAATAAAAAATTATATCATGCCACTCCTTGATTTAAATTTTCTATGGGCCTCTCATTACCCTTAGGACAGGATACCTTAATGAGGCCTCCAAGGCCCTATGCCATCTAGCCCTCCAGCCTCATCTCCCACCCTTCTCTCCTCCCTCACAGTGGTGCTCCAGGGGCACTGTGGCTCTGTTACTTGGAAAGCTCAGGCTGCCAGGTTCCTCCGCAGCTCAGTCCTGCTTGCCTGGCCAACCTCAGTTCACATGTGAAGACCTCAAAAGGGGCTTTGCCCAATCACACACTTTGTTTTGTCTTCCAGTTCTGTGTTTATTTATTTATGTGTTTTCTTGTTTCTTGCCTGTCTTCCTCATTAGTAGGGAAGCTTTGTGAAGCAGGAGATGGTGTTTTTCCTCCTAAAGCCTGAAATTGTGCCTGAATGCAGAATGTGCTCAGTTATCTGAGGAACAAATGAACAGACATAGAGAAATACCAAACTCCACAGTTTAGCAGCTAACACTTACTGGTTTGCTTTCAGCTATAATCTGCACCCTCCACTTGCATTGTATTGCCAGGAATACATACGTGCAGTTCCACATTTCACCTCTTTCTGGTTTCCCAGGAGCTCAACCAACAGGAGTCCTGGAAAAGCTTGGTGTGAGAGGGGTGAAGAGGCCAGAGTGTTCCTTCCCCAGATGTTACTTTGAGCAGCATCTCCAGCAGTAGCTACACCTCACTGTGGCTCCAGGTCCTTTGACCGGTCCTTCTCTCTCTGGTCTGAGCTCACACTGGTGCCTCCCTCCCACACTGCTCCATCAGTCTGGTGGTTTTATCTCTTGCCAGATGTTCCAAGATTCTGCCTGGACCCTAAGAACTCCATTTCCCACACAACCCTCCAGTCCCAGAGCTGGTACAACTTCCTGCTATTCTCTGGTTCTATTTTGGTCTCCTGTTTGTGTCTTCAGCTCTTCCATTGGCTGTGTAACCAACTCCCTGGATTAAATATCCTTTGTTTAAGATATGTAGAGTGGTTGCTGTTTTCCTGATGGGACTCCAGCTGATACACACACATATTTCCAAAATTTTGTCATTGCTCAAAACATTTTGGGATTCCTCTTTTATAAATGTCATCATAATATGCTTATGAACCATTTTGTCTTAGCCTGTGTGCGCTACTATAACAAAATATCTCAGACTGGATAATTTGTAAACAATAAAAACTTATTTCTCATAGTTCTGGAGGCTTGAAATCCAAGATCAAGGTACCAGCAGGTTTGGTGTCTGGTAAAATTCCCATCTCTCTGCTTCTAAGATGGTGCCTTATTGCTGTGTCTTCAGGTGGGGGAAGGCAGAAGGGCTAGAGAAAAAGGCCTAAGTTAGTTACCTCCAGCCCTTTCATAAGGTAGTAATCCATTCATCAAGGTGGAGCCCACATGGCTTAATTACTTCCCAAAAGTCCCCACCTCCTAATATCACCACAAATAAATTTTGGAGGGGACACATTTAAACCATAGCACATCCAAAACACAATCTGAGTCCCTACAAAGGACATGAACTCATCCTTTTTTATGGCTGCATAGTATTCCATGGTGTATATGTGCCACATTTTCTTAATCTAGTCTATCATTGATGGACATTTGGATTGGTTCCAAGTCTTTGCTATTGTGAATAGTACTGCAATAAACATATGTGTGTGTGTGTCTTTATAGCAGCATGATTTATAATCCTTTGGGTATATACCCAGTAATGGGATGGCTGGGTCAAATGGTATTTCTAGTTCTAGTTCCTTGAGGAATCACCACACTGTCTTCCACAATGGTTGAACTAGTTTACAGTCCCACCAACAGTGTTAAAGTGTTCCTGTTTCTCCACATCCTCTCCAGCACCTGTTGTTTCCTGACTTTTTAATGATCACCGTTCTAACTGGTGTGAGATTTGCATGTCTCTGATGGCCAGTGATGATGAGCATTTTTTCATGTGTCTGTTGGCTGCTTGTCTTCTTTTTGGAAACCATCATCCTGAGCAAACTGTCGCAAGGACAGAAAACCAAACGCCGCATGTTCTCACTCATAGGTGGGAATTGAACAATGAGAACACTTGGACACAGGATGGGGAACATCACTAACCGGGGCCTGTTGTGGGATGGGTTGATGGGGGAGGGACAGCATTAGGAGATATACCTAATGTAAATGACGAGTTAATGGGTGCAGCACACCAACATGGCACATGTACACATATGTAACAAACCTGCACATTGTGCATATGTGCCCTAAAACTTAAAGTATAATAATAATAAAAAAGACATTAAAAAGGAAAAAAATCCACTATTAATGCCATAAAATACCCCCCAAATATAAGAAATTAAAAAATACATATCCCTATATTAAGTAACTTGTTTAAAAGGATATACTTAACTTGGTGAAAAAAGTCATATTATCCTTATTTTTATTATTTTCTGTGAATCTTATACCAATACCGTAGACCATAAGCCTCACTTAGTTGGATGATATTTCAGTGTTATATGAAAAGAAGGACAAAAGTTGGTGCATTCATTATCTCTCATGTAATCTACATGAGGCTTCTGCAGCCCCCTTGCCCATCTCTTACTGTCGCTGTCCGTCTCCTGCTATTTGGCTCTGTTGCCCTGGGAGTAGCCCCAGTTGAGGACACAGATGTTCCTTCCCCACTTCTCTGCAGGCCTGCTGAAGCTGTGAGAAAGCTCAGACTTCCATCCCTACATTGTTGAGAACTGGCAGTGTTAGAACAAAGAAGAAAGCCCTCAGGACTATCTGACCAAACATTTCGTCTCTGAGAAATGTTCACTCACCCCAGGGTGTGGAACTGAAAGTAAGTCAGTCTATCCAATTGATCAAGAGATATTTCCTGGGGGCCTCCTATAGGCCAGGTACAGTGATAGGCACTGCAGATGTAGAGATGCAAGACGTGGTTCTCCTTCCTCCAAGAAACTCAAAGGATAGAGAGGTGTGTCTGGCCAGGGCCAGCCCTTCTGTAGGTCTGATGAGCACAACTCAAAATTGCCTCCTCTGGTTGTAGGTAGAGCCTGGAGTGCCCAGTTAATGTTTCAAAGACAAGTTCATGAATCACCCATGAAGCTCATGCCTAGTGATGTCCTGTGCCCACCCAAGACTCCTAATTGGGGCACCCCTGTGAGGACCTGGCAAACCAGTGGGGTGGTGAAGCCTCTTAACTGATGGCTATGTACAGCCATATCTGTTACACAGCCTCGTTACTGGTTTGAAGGTAAACAACAATAAAAGCAACTTAAATCCTAAAAAAAAACAACAGTTAATTTGATTAATCTGATTAATTTGACTCACTCTGCAAGCCTAAAAGTGACTTTTGGACATTTCCAAATACTAAAACATAGCATTTCTTCATATACAGAAATTTGTGGATGGAATTCTAAAAGGAATGTTTTAATTTTTTTTGAGAAATGGCAATATTTTTGGTATAAGCATAATCCAAATATGTCGAGGCTTGCTGTCCTTCCTTCCTACCTTCCTTCCTTCCTTCCTTCCTTCCTTCCTTCCTTTTCTTTTCTTTCTTTCCTCCTTCCTTTCTTCCTTTCCCTTCTTTTGTTCTTTTATTTCTTAATGTCCCTACTTTAGAGTTACAGCAACTCACTTTTGCCCTCGTAGATCCAAAAAATTTAATCTGTAACTAGATATTGGCATATGTATGATAAAAATGTTGATTTGTCAGCAATTCTAGACAAAGGAATGAAGAAAGATGGGAGAGTTCAATATCATCCTATGATCTGTATATCACTACATTTCTTATTGCATATTGGATATCGATTTCCATGACTTCTATGACGTTCCATATTGAAATGACTTCTTCTTTTGCTTTATTCTGAGAGCTGTTATATGGAATGAATTCTTTATAAGACATTCTATCTTCTCCCCAAACAAATACACACTTGGGCAGATTTCCATTTTTAAGAGAGAAACTAAAATTATTCCAAAGCTAAGTTTTTATTAAAATCCCTGCCAGATAAAAGGCCAGGATCATAAGCAAATATGGCTGAAAGGAATGTTGGTCATTTGAATTTTAAAGTATGCGTTGAATGTGTTTCATAGCAGTATTGATGCCAGTGTCTCCAGACAAGCCTTCTGCAGGAAGCCTTGTGCTTTACCACGAGAGTTTTCTCTAGGGTCAGAGACAGTGGAAGTCGCACTGAAACACTGGAAAACATTACATGAAAGAAAATTCTTAGAATTGAATTCTGGTGTGAGTAATGAAATATTTCCCTTTGCAAAAAAATCAATTTAGTCATCAGATCAAAATCTGAACCAGTCTTGTTTATAATGGCTACAAAAATGTAAATCAAGCAATTGCTGACTTGGTTTCTTACCTGTCCACCCACTGTATGTCATGAACAAACTGAATTGCAGTCTTTTGCTTTAGAGCTAAACAGTGCTATTTTTATGGAGGAAGTCCCTGAATTTTGATGTGAAATATTTTTCTCTAAATTCTGCCATCTGGGAAAGCTTTATAAAATCTTGTTTTCTAACACGCCTATCAATAAAATATAAGGCTTAAATCAAACAATAAAATATGATTATTTATATTTATATGTTCTGTCAATCTATACGATGTAGCAGGAGTTCTGTGTCCATCAGAATCTCTTTTCCAGTCCTTTCTACTTCTGGATCTCACATGAGGCTGGTCCCAATCCACACCACTGAGAAAATCCTGGGGGAGAGAAAGAAGACAGAGAGAAAGAGATTTAATCCCAGGATTAACTTGTATTTTAAATGTGTTAAATTCATGATGATACCGTGTAGCTAAATGATATCTCTAAAGTATGTAATCTTGCTTGATTCTGGCATGAATATGAGGGTGGATTGGGATGGTGAGAAGGTAAGAGAACTATGTATAATTTGTTATTAGACCTAAAGGATTACATCTGTTCTCCTTTCCTTCATCCCATGAGAAATTTATTAGTTCTCTTCTTGATGTGACATAGTGATTTAAATTACACATCTAGAATCATATGTTCATGATTCCAAAAGCAGAAAGCTCTGAAAATCAATTTTTTTCCTCAGAAAATTTCAGTAAATTTATAGGGAGGCAAAATCTGGTCTGAAGTAATGTGAGTCTTTATCCCAGTTTGGTGCGATATTAATGATTGATTACAAGAGTAGCCAATACATTGATTACCATTAATATTGGATTACAAGAGTGCCGCCTCAGAGCTCCCTGAAGAAATTATGTAAAACATGGTGTATGCACTATATTGGTTTTCTGAAATTTGAAAAATGTTAGGTTCAAAAGCATGAGGGCCCAAGGATTTGTATATGGGACTGTGGACCTATCATAAAATTTGGCCTTGTTGTGATAGATGGCTTACATTAGAAAATTGAATACGGATGTAAAGAGAAAAATATTCTGAAACTTCTTTTTCTTTTACAGTAAAAGCAGAGATGTAAAGTACATTTTAATGGGTACCTAATATAATTATTTTCTCCACCTGATCTGCAATTGAAAGAAATAATTGGGCAAATTTAGACTGACACAAAAAATAGTTATATTTAAATGTACTTTTGATGCTTATGTTGACCTGAATTTCTGTCATCTTGACACATTTAAATAAGGTTTCTTAAAGACAAAGATTCTTTAACTGCTGCTTGATTCCTGGGCCTAAATATTTGTCATTAGTAGGGCCAAGTATTTAGAATTGCCCAATTATTTCTCCTACTTAATACAGGTAGTTATTTCTCTTACTTAATACAGGTGATCATTTCTTAAAAGCTATTGTCAGGGAATACAACTGTTACAGTTTGATTGCAATATCAAAATTAAAAAGTGTCAATCAGACGGCTGGATTCCTAGAAACTTCATGAAGTGGAGTTATGTTTATGATCCACAGTCTGGTCTTCAGCTTCAAGAGTCCAGAAACATAATCTCAGGGACCCAGTCTCAGCGACCTACTTATAATCATCAGGCTCACAAGGCACTGGTCAATAAGAAAATTAAATGTACTCTTGTATAATAAGATACTCAATTGTAACATGAGTGGTAATTTTCTTTCTGAGAGTGATCAGTGTCTTTTTTCCTGTAGAAAAGGATAAAGGGGAAGTGAAATACAAAGAAAAGGTTGCTGAGTGCATATAAAATCAGCACAAAGGGTGTGGCTGCTCCTGCTATGGCAGTCTGATGCACTCATAGCTGCAGTAGGGACATAATTCCAAATCCACAGGGTACTGAATTAGTTGGTATTTGTCTGCTAACATTTGGGCTATTCTGCCTCCCTTTGTTCCTTGTTTTTTTGCTGTCCCATACAGACAACTTCCATCCTTTTGAGACTTTCTTCCTCTAACTATTGGGATAACTGCACTGTTAGCCCACCATATTACATGGAGAATTGTAATAAGAAAATACAGCCTTTATCTTCTTCCTGGGGAGATACTGGAGATGTTCTGTCTCCTTTCATTATGGTAATTTTCTTTTTTGACACCTTTATAGAGCTATAATTTACATAACATAAAACTCAACCACGTAATGTGAAAAATACAATGTTTTGAGTATATTACTGAGTTGTGCAGTTATCACCACAATCTAATTTTAAAACATTTTTATCACCCCAGAAGGAAATCCTGTATCATTGATAGTCATTCATTATCTCCCACTCGCAGACCGAGGCAACCATGAATGTCCTCACTGCCTCTGTAGATTTGCCTGTTCTGGGCATTTCATGTGCATGGAATCATGTGATATGTGGTCTTTTGCAATGGGCTTCTTTCCCTTACCATGATGTTCTCAAGGTTCATCCATGCAGTACCATGTGTTCATTAGTACTACATTCTTTTCTCTTTTTTTGGCTGAATAATATTTCACTGCATGGACATACAACATGTTATTCATCTGCTCAGTAGTTGGTGGACATTTTGGTTGCTTCCAGTCTTGGCTATTATGAATAATACTGCTAAGAATACTAGTGTATAGGTTTTTGTATAGATACAGGTTTTCATTTCTTTTGGATATAACAAGGACAGGAATTTCTGGATCATATGGCAACTCTACATTTACTATTTTGAGAACTCCAAAACTGTTGCTCCAAGTGGACCAGCAATGTATGAGGGTTATGATTTCTCTACATCTTTTCCAACACTTTTATGGTCTATTTTTTTTATTGTATCCATTGTAGTGGGTGTCAAGTATGATCTCATTGTGGTTCTGACATGCATTTCCCTAGTGACTAATGATGTTGAGCATCTTTTCATGTGTTTATTGGTCACTTGTATATCCTTTTCAGAGATCTGCCTATTTAGATCCTATGCCCATTTAAAAACTGAGTTACTTTTAAAATGATTATTGAGTTGTAATTATTCTTTGTATATTCTGGATTTATCTTTTATCAGATATATAAATTACAGATAGTTTGTCCATTTTGATGACTTTTCACTTTCTTGATGTCATCATTTGGCTAAAGTTTGTCAATTTTTCTTTTCAAAGAGCCACACTTTTGGTTTTGTAGATTTTCTCTAGTGTTTTTGGAATTCCTATTCCATTTCTATCAGCTCTAACCTTTATTGTTTCCATCCTTCTACTAGTTTGGAGTTTTGTTTGCTCTTCTTTTTCTAGTTTCTATGATGAACGTTTAAACATTTATGGCTATCACATAATTTAATTCTGTTTTTCTTTGAGAACACACATTAAATTGTCAGGTACAGTGAGTTCCTCTTCAAAGGTGAAACTTCCTAGTTCTTTGTTTTCGGACTCAACTTCGTTGTACCTTCTCGCCCCCAGTTACCTGCTCTGTAAACAACTATTCCCGCTAGTCCTGACCTGTAACCCACCTTCTCCATTCTTTCTTGTTTCTCAGCTTAATTTGTAACTAGCCTTGCCCTGACATGCCCAGACATGCCTTGTACTTGTTCTGTAGAAAACCCTTCCCACCTTAGTAATGAACAGTCTCTCCATCCCATCCTCTCTTTGCAAATTGTGCATTTACCCCAATTGGAAAAGTTTAGGTTAGCCAATCAGGATAGTTTAGATTGTGTGGTCCGACTCCAGCCAATGGGGAAAGGACACAGAAACAGAAGCTGTGTTAGAGATCAAAACTCTTCTTTCCTTTGTTCGGGGTGCTTGTGTGATCATGACTGATGCAGGCAGCACCCTTCTGCAGAAGTAAACTTTGCCTTGCTGAGAAATTCTCTGTTTGAGTGCTTGTTCTCTTGGTGACTCTGAGCTCTTATTTCCAATGTATTATTCAAATATGGTTGGAGCCATATGTGGCTTAGAGACTACTTTTGCTCTATATTTAACTCAGGACTTGGAGCTCAGAGATTCCCTCTCTGATCATTCTCAGAGGTTAATGTTGGGCAGGCATATAATCTTCCTGCCCATCAGACATGACTGTAGCTTTGGTTGGGCTCTCTTTTTTTTTTTCCACTAATTTCCTCATTTACCTTTTGTTCTTCTCTGTGGTATCACCCCCAACTGGCAGCCTCCACTAATTGCTACTGATTGCTTTATTGATTTTTACATTGTCCTGGGACATAACTTGTTCCATTGTCTGATCCAAATACAGCCAGGCCCCATGGCAGGGTAGGGTATTGCTCACCTTTGGGGCTTGGTCTGATCCTCCTCGAGGAAGAACTTCTGTACCGTGGAGCAGAAGGTAGGCTGCAGTGGGGATGAGGATTCACTCTTCACCAGCTAATCCATCTAGATCCTCCTTATGGGCTAGAGCTGCATGGGTGTGGGGAGTGGGGAAGGGGAAAGGTTAGGAGTTAGTGCTGCCACTGGTGCTGCCATTGCCCAGTAAGAATTTCCTGCAGGCAGTCTCTGAGGAACTTGGGATCTGCCAATGTTCACAGGCTGCTGAAGCTACCCCAAATAGTTCTTCCACCCCAGAAAGCTGGAGAAGGGACTACCACTTGGTTGCTGAGAAAACCAGAGCAGCTCTCAGCAACATAGAGCTGTGCAGGAAAAGCAAATTTCATTCTTCCTGTCTTCTCTGCTCGCGTATTCCCTATGGAGTGGGAGTTGACAGTGGGTGAATAGGAGCCTTGCTCAGCTTCTTCCATCCTCCTGGTACAGGATTTCCACAAGATGAAGTTGTACAAAATAGAATCTGTTGATGTTTCCTGGCTGCTGAATCAGTAGGACTAGGTCTTCTGTCCAGGGAGCTGGGGGAGACAGGAGATGCCACTCAGCTGCTGAGCCTGCTGGAAGAGCTCTTGCACAAGGTAGGGCTGTGTTGTGTGTGTGTGTGTGTGTGTTTGTGAGATACAATTTTGTTTTTCTTTTGTATCTATTATTTTTCTCTAATTTTTGTTTTATATACATTTTCTTTTAGTTTTTCTTTTTGATTATTCATCAGTGACTTTTACTTTCCTGTACTACCTACTTGCAGGAAGTTCTCATGGTGTAGGGTGACATCAGGATCATATTCCATGCTTCAAAGCTCTGAGAGTCTCTGCCACACAGGCAGAATTTTGCAATTTGAAATGACAAAAATTGGTCTAACATGATCGATATTGAGAAATATTCAGGTATACTTATTGGACTTTAAAAGATAATTTTAAAATCTATGAAAAGTTGAGAAAATGATCAAGTTTTATAAGAGGAAATGCAGTTAAGCTGAATTCACTTCTCCATGGCAACATATAAAGCCAGATGACAGTGAAGCAATGCCTACAAGATCTTTAAGGAAAGAAAGTGTGAGCAAATAATTTTTTATCTAGCCAAATTAGATAGGTTTTAAAATAGGTTTTAATACATAAAAGCTCAGAAAATACTGTTTCCCGAGCCATTTAAAAAAATAACACAGGAAAAACTTCAATAAAACATAAATTGGCTAAGGAAGCCAGAGCAAAGGTAATAGCAGTGAGCATTGATAATATTTATCTGTAAAACTAAGATTAAAGAAATATGAAAATTAATGTGACAGAATATAATGGAAATGTATGTGCCTTGAAAATGTGGAAATGATACATATACTAGTATATGTATATGAAAGAGAAGGTAGCAAAAAAAAGTGTGAAGTGGCATAGTTTTGCTAATCACCTAATTTGTAATGTCTGGGAATCAAAAGTATCACATGAAGTTGCAAAATCAAGTATTTAAATAATAAACATGTTTCACAGTTCAAAGGTGAACACTAAGAAATATATTGACTAAAACTTGGCAGTGGAAAGAGAAAAGAAATATGCTAATTTTTATCTTACTTATAGAGAGAATTGTATTAACTTCCTATTGCTGCTCTAACAAACTACCACCAACTATCACAAACTTAGTGATTTAAAACCACATAAATTAGGCCAGGCACGGTGACTCATGGCTGTAATCCCAGCCCTTTGGGAGGCCAAGGCAGGCAGATCACGAGGTCAGGAGTTCAAGACCAGCCTGACCAACATGGTGAAACCACATCTCTACTAAAAATACAAAAGTTAGCTGGGCGTGGTGGCATATGCCTGTAATCCCAGCTACTCAGGAGGCTGAGGCAGAAAAATCACTTGAACCCACAAGGTGGAGGTTGCAGTGAGCTGAGATCGCGCCATTGCACTCCAGCCTGAGTGACAGAGTAAGACTCTGTCAAAAAAAAAAAAAAAAAGAAAAGAAAAGAAAAAAGAAAAAGAAAAAGAAAAGAAAAGAAAAGAAAAAGAAACCACCCAAATGTATTATCTTATAGTTCTGCAGGTCAGATGTCCAAAATCAGTTTCACAAGGCTAAGGTCAAGATGTTGGCTGGGCTGCTTCCTTCTGGAGATTCTGAGGGAAGAATTCATTTCCTTGCCTTTTTTAGTTTCTAGTAGCCACTTGAGTTCGTTGGCTGGTGGAATACAAGTGGTCACTAGAAACTGAAAAAGGCAAGATGGACCCTTCCTCCATCTCCAGAGTGCATCACTCCAATCTCTGCTGTGTCATCAGATCACCTTCTCCTCGAATCTGACTCTTGCCTGCCTCTTACAAGGGCCTGTGGAATTACATTGGGTCCCCTGGGTAACTCAGGTTAATCTCACCATCTCATGATCCTTACATTACTGATAGCTACAAAGTCCCCTTTTCCATATACCGTAACATTCACAGGTTCTGGATATTAGGACATGCACATATTTGGGGGGCACTTATTCAGTTTACCAATAATTCAGAAATTATTGTGTATTTTCTTCAGAAGCAGATGATTAAGGTGATTTTATGTAATCCTGATTATGAGGATAACCACTTCACCTTTATAAGCATTGTTATGGACTAAAATGTGTCTCCACAAATCTATATGTTGAAGCCCTAACCCTCAATGTGACTGAATTAAATGAAGTCATAAGGATGGGGCTTCAATTTTATAGGACTGGTGTTTTTACAAGAAGAAGAAGAACCACCAGAGCCCTCTCTCTCTTTTTTTTACATCCATGGAGATAAGGCCATGTGAGGACACATCGTGAAGGTGGCCATCAAAGAACAAAGGAGAGAGGTCTCACCAGAACCCTCCTATGCTGGCACTTTGATCTTGGACTTCCAGTCTCCAGAACAGTGAGAAAATAAATTTTTGCTGGTGAAGCCGCCCAGTCTGTGGTACTTTGTTATGCCAATCCTAGCAGACCAATATAAACAGAACCCATTCTAAATATCAGAGGAACTAAATACAAAAACAAGAAAAAATAGTACCCTGTATTATTAGAAGCTGCAAAACAAAACTTACCAAAAACTTTACAAAACCCAGAAAACTTAATGCAAAATAATAGGAGAGAATTGAGTCAAAATATGTCTGAAATTAATAAATACAAATGGGCTTAATTTACCTACAAATACAAAAATATTTTCAAATTGAATTAAAAAGCAAATCTCAACTCCGTGCTATATATAAGGAACACTCCCTAAATAAAGAGATTCAGAAAAGTTGCAGATAAAAATGATAAAACATTACACTAGAAAAAGGCAAAGAAAAAGAAAGCAGAGGTAGTCATGTTGTCCTAACACAAAGGATTGAGGATTGAGTTGTTAAATCAGAGTTCCACGAACCAGACAATCTACTATATATCAAACTTTATTAGTAATTTCCAAGTGACACAGCTATAGCAGCCAGGTGTCCAGGACATTCACATGTTCACCAGGTCCCTTTTTCTTGCACTGGACATATTCTCTGGCCAACTCATAAGATGATATTTCTAAATGGGTCTGTGGTCACCTTGCTCATGCATAGCAGAGAGCATTTAGGTTATGAAATGCCTTTATTTTATCTCAGATTTATATAATTTACATAACTTACGTGATATTTTCCAGGAGACATGGCTCATATGTCCAAAGATTCTCAAGTTATTTACCACAAACAATCCTAGAACAGGAGCATCCTGCTAAAAGCATTCAATAGATAAGGACTCTTTTCTTAGCTATTTCAATTATTCAACGTATTTTCTAGAGCATCTTTTAAGGTATGTTTACAAGGTGATTAGACTGAGCTAACTGCCTCCTTGGTTTCTAAGGAGTTTCTCTCAAATCCTATAACTGAAGAGAAATGGATTGCAAGATAGTTGCTTAACTCATCCTTCCCAGATGTTAATACCAGACAAGATGAAATGTGGGACAGAATGAACTAAATTAGCATTAATAAGTGAAATGTGCAGTGAAAACTTAACAATTGTAAATAGCAATGCATCAAAAAATATGGCAATAACATTCATAAAACAGAAATTACAGAAGACACAAGAAATACAACTGTGGTAAGGGAATTTAGATCACCTCTTTCTTATGTGATACACCAAGTTGAGAGTAAATAAATAAGGATATAAAAGACTAAAATAACATGGTTAATAAGTGCATGTAATTGACATTTACTAAACTCTGTATCCTTAAATTGGAGAAAATATCTTCTTTTTCAAAAGCTCATGGAACATTCACATTTATCATCTACATAAGTAAATTTCAATATACTCCAAAACAAGAGAAAAGAAAAAAGTTCAGACAATTTGATCATAGTCACATAAGAGTAGAAATAAATTTTAACAGTTAGAAAACAGAAAAGTTTCTCCTTTTGAACATTTACATTTACAAAACTCTTAAACAACTCTTGGATCAAAGAGGAAATAGAAACCAAAATTAGAGAATTTCCTCAAAGCGAGATAACAAAAATATTGTGTTTAAAGAATTTTGAAATAAAATAAAATGATGATTCAGAGGAAAATTCAAGCCTTACATACTTTTAACTGTTGAAAAAAGGAAGAAGTAAATCATCCTCCAAATGGAAAAGATGGAAGAACAGGAATAGATTAAACTAACAAAAACAGAAGAAAGGAATTAGTAAAGGTAAAAGCAGAAATTATGAAGCTTTTAAAAAGAAATACAATAGACTAAATTCAAATCTGGTTCTAAAAAAATAATGAGAAGTAATAGAATAGATAAAACGCTATGTTTGAAAAGGGGAAAATTTTCAAATATAGAAATTAAGTAATCATAAGGAAGGAAGAAACTATAGGACGATATAATTTGCCAAAATTAACACCAGAAAAGATTTTCCATTTTTTTTCTGATTTTTTTTTCCAATTGCATTCTGGTAGAAAGAAGAGCAGATTCTTATTGAACCTATGCAAAAATCTGTATGGTCATTAAAAAGCAGAGAGATTCAATAATAGAAGTGAATGGTGTGGAGAGTGAGAATCAGATGTCAATTAAAAATGTTTAATTTCCTTTTATAAAGTTGGAGTCCACTAAATTGCTACAGGTTAAGAATAGCGCAAAGATATCTAATGGGCGGTATGCAGGTGAATGTTTAACCACTGGCTCTTTAGACAAAAAGAAAACAAGACCCTGACTGATAGCATTTGCTAACTTCTGTGGTTTCAATACTTGCCTATCATGGCTGAGTCAGCAACCGATGTGATGTTACTGAATGCAGCACACCGTTATACAGTACCCGCCACGTCCATATAATAGACATCTCCAGAGCACAGACTAATGCATAGTAAAATAGTGAGGAAGTGATTCATTGATTTTTTTAATACCTTTATTTATAATATAATTTATTAATACAACATAATAATATGATTTTATAGTATAATTTTATAATATAATATATATAATTAACATTTGTATAATTTAATTTTTAGTAGAGTCTGTTTTTAACGACCAGAACAAAAGATTCCCAAAATGTTAACAGCTGATTTTAGCACACTACTTACTTTAACTATGCTTCGATTAAATCACCCCCCTCTGAGAAAACAGGTATACCTGCACTCCTGCCCAGTGGTGTATACACACAATTGCAGCATTGCTTGTGATAGCAGGAGATGGAAACAATCCAAGCTTCTATTTGTGAAGGATTGGTTATAGAAACTCTGGTATAGCCTCAAAGTGGAATACTCTGAAAAAGTTAAAAAAATTTTTTTTTAAATTGAGAAAACTGTGTCTCAGTATAGAAATATCTCCAGAATGTACAACTACATTAAAAAAAAAACCATGGTGGAGAACAATTAATATTTTTATGTAAAAAAGTAGAGTATGTAATTTGATTTCATTTGCATAAGGAAACACGAAAACACATGTAAAAGAAACTGAGAAAGTAGTTTGCTTATATGAGATAGGAGTAGGATGGGAGGAAAAGGATAGAATAGGAGAGAACAAAGCTTCCAAATATCTTTGTAAATATTTTTGACTTTTGGTTCATGTGAACATATTAGCAAAACAATTAACAATGTTTTTTTCTTTTCTTTTTTTTTAATTTTTGAGACAGAGTGTCACTCTATTACCCAGGCTGGAGTGCAGTGGCGTGATCTCGGCTCACTGCAATCTCTGCCACCTGGATTCAAGCAATTCTCCTGCCTCACCCTCCCAGGTTGCTGGAATTACAGGGGCATGCGCTCATGAACGAATAATTTTTTGTATTTTTAGTAGAGACAAGGTTTCGCCATGTTGGACAGGCTGGTCTCGAATTCTTGACCTCAAGTGATCTGCCCGCCTCGGCCTCCCAAAGTGCTGGGATTACAGGCGTGAGCCATCACACCTGGCCAACAATCTTTTTAAACTAATAAAAGGAAATCTTGCTTGTTTTGACCTATATATAATTTTTTTATTGTTTACCATCTAAGCTTGATAAATTATCCTATATAACAAAATGTTACTTTCACATGTTTCATGTAATCCTGTTCATATCAATTATTTTTCCCCAAATAAACATATTTTCAGCATTCACTTATTCGATATTTTTCTTTTCATTGACTGTGGAATCGATGAGTCTTTTCTTCTACTTGCTTTAGTTGTCCAAATACAGTCTTTTTATAGAGAAGTTTAACTTACTAATATTGATGCAGTTTTTCAAAATGGTTTCCGTTGTGACCATTTGTTTCTGGTTTAAAATTACATTAGGTAGCTCTTGCACAATGAAGCCACAGTTCATGCTTCAGTGTTAAAGAGAACACTTGACAGTCTTCTCACATTTTAATTTTACTCTTATGACTCATCTCTGCTTTCATTCAAACTAAAATTTTTGTGCAACCTGGGAAGGTGAAAAAAAATCACTAGATTGGAATTCAAGAGGAAGATTCTATTCCTAGTCCTCCATTTATTAAGTGATCATGGTTATAGGGCTTAACCTCTTGGAACGTGTTTTCTTAATTACAAAATAGGGATAGTCAGTTTTTTTCTGCATAAAGTACAAGGAAGTTCTGACCAAATAAGGCATTTTTTATATGAAATGCCTTGATGAAAGCAAAGACTCAAACAAATTTATAATATTATTATTACCATGACCACAGAGGTGTCTTAATATGCTGCCTAGATTTTGAAATATAAAAAATTTCAATATCTTCGAAATAAAGCTGGATTCAAATTTTGCTGTGTCATTGAAAGTATTTATGCCAGTTCTATCTCTGTTTATTTTTAATCTCATTACCAAGAGTAATATTTTATAGCACCTACTCCCTCTGCTGTTTGAACGTCCTTGTTTTCACATTGTGTTAAACTGTGAGTGGGGGGCAGGAATAAATCACATAGAATTCACCTCTGTGTCACCTGAAACATGCTTGCAATTATCTCGTTCTTTCTTAGGGTAGATTATTCAAACATTCTCTATTCTGTTTTTCTTTTCTTGTAGTTTGTATAACCATGCTTTGATCTTCTTTCTAAATATGATTTTTTGAGTGCAGTCTAAAGCTTTTAATTTGAATGGCACATGCTGTGAAATGCTAGAAACTGAAATCTTTTTCCTACAAGACAAAGGAGTCAGTAGAGATGGTATTATTAGATGTCATGAGCTACTGAGGCTTCTCCACTGAGAGGATTTTTGTTCCTAGACTCTGAGTGCTAACTCAATAATTGTTAACTTTATTGTAAAATAAGTAAAATTTTGAGCAATCACTGCCTTCAGATACAAAGCTTATTCCAAGTATAATTGCCTTTGGAGTCATGAACTCCTAAGTTTTGTTAAACTCAGTGAATTTATTGATCTTAATAAATGTGCACAATGCTATGTGGGATCCAAAGAAATCCACCAACCAGTTTTCTCTAGACTTGGGTTCTACCATTTTGGCCATAATTATACTTCAAGATGTATTTAAGTAAAAAGAAAATAAAATGCTGTAGAAGTTGGTAAATTAAATATAACCACTGTCTCAAGGTAATGCTAGTTTTCCAGCACATGCTTATATTCTATCAGCACTTTTTCTGGTCCCGAGCCCATCCATTCTCCTTTGCTTCTTTAATGTGAAATGTAACATATACTTTGTCCTTTTTTTTTTGAGACTGGGTCTCACTCTGTCACCAAGTCTGGAGAGTAGTGACACTGTAACCTGGAACTCCTGGGCTCAAGCTGGAACTACAGGTAGGCACCATTCCTGGCTAATTTTTATTTTTATTTAATAATTTTTGATTTTTTAAAAAATATTTTTGTTGTACAGGGCTGGCCTCAAAAGATCCTCCTTCATTGGTCTCTCAAAGCACTGGGATCATGGTGCGAGCCACTGTGCCCAGCCTGCCATCATTTTTAATTCATCCAGTTAATTTATGCTTTGTAGATGCCAGAAATTGTATTGGAGATATGAGTAAAAGTATCAGTATGAATATTTATTAACTGAAAATGCTTTTCTCTCTTTGCATACTGGACAGTGGGTTTGCTGAGGTTGAGGGTGATCAGAATACTTGCATGACCAGACCAAATTCTGGGGGGCTGAGCACTGTGAGTTTGGTAATAAAGACCTGCCATCCCAGGGGGAAGTTTGTCTTCCCTCTGCAGAAGCTGACAGCATGGCTGCCTTGTCGGAGTGCTTTCATGCCAAGGAGCCAGATGAGTGGGGAGGAAGGGTTTAATGTCTGCTAGTTGCCCAGGCTACACTCTGGAGATTCTGATTCTGCACAGCCTCTCCCGGCCCATTCAAGAGCAAGGCAAAATCCAGCCATTCGGGGACTGAGGAGTCCCTCACTCTCAGGGAAGCCAGTTATTCTCCAAACTAGCAGTAAACCAGTCCCTCTCTGGGCAGTGCTTTTGTGCATCTGCCCTAAATGTCCTTGCTTGCTGGATTGTGCATCAGTAATTATAGTAATTCCTGAAGATGAAAAGCTCCTGGCCTTCTTGCTCTCCCTGCAGACTCATGTCTTTATCCATAAACTGAAACTGTAAGACAGTCATCTGAACTATGAGCAACACTTTCATGTAAAGAGTGTGTTCAAGCCCTTTAAAATGGCTTTTTTGATTCAGTTCTCAGAAGCTGAAGAACGGAAAGTGCCTACAGCTACAGTCCAAACCAGAATTTTCAAGTACAGTGAAGGCAGGAATGATGGAAGTAGAGAGGCATCCACTTGTCCTCCAGACCAACTTGAGGGGGATCATATTGGAGCGGGAGAGTCAGTTCAGGCAATGTTTGTGAAAATAAT
Source organism: Nomascus leucogenys (assembly GCF_006542625.1). NCBI lineage: Eukaryota > Metazoa > Chordata > Mammalia > Primates > Hylobatidae > Nomascus > Nomascus leucogenys. The sequence continues at coordinate 42,025,120 of NC_044396.1, read as the reverse complement.
CCTTGGAGGGGTCTGGTCTTCCTACCATGCCTCTTCTAAGGTAGATGAGGAGCATCCCCACACTGGGGAAGAGAATATAATTCCCAGAAACAGTCTTAGTAACCACTAATGTGAGGTATTGATAGGGGCTTGGGTAGGGGTAGAGGATCCTCCTGGACTTGACAGAAAACAAACCAAACAGAGAGAGAAAAAGAAAAGATCCCTTGGAACTTGAATATGTCTTTGTGAAAGGATTATTTATTTATTTTTTTAAAAATTGCCTTAAGGATTATAAATCATGCTGCTATAAAGACACATGCACATGTATGTTTATTTCGGCACTATTCACAATAGCAAAGACTTGGAACCAACCCAAATGTTCCACAATGATAGACTGGATTAAGAAAATGTGGCACATATACACCATGGAATACTATGCAGCCATAAAAAATGATGAGTTCATGTCCTTTGTAGGGACATGGATGAAGCTGGAAACCATCATTCTCAGCAAACTGTCGCAAGGACAAAAAACCAAACACCGCATGTTCTCAGTCATAGGTGGGAATTGAACAATGAGAACACATGGACACAGGAAGGGGAACATCACACACCAGGGACTGTTGTGGGGTGTGGGGAGGGGGGAGGGATAGCATTAGGAGATATACCTAATGCTAAATGATGAGTTAATGGGTGCAGCACACCAACATGGCACATGTATACATACCTAACAAACCTGCATATTGTGCACATGTACCCTAAAACTTAGAGTATAATAATAATAAAATTTAAAAAAGTAATATGTCGCTTTGTAAAAATTCAATCATACAGGCATTACAGAGAATAAAGAGTGAATTTTCCTTTAAAAAAATGGCCTTAATTTAATTTGTCTGCAAAAGGATTTAGAAAAAGTGATTTTGGAAATTCTATTACAGAGAAACTTATGAAAAACTCAACTTCCTACAAACTAGGCAGATAGAGGCTGATCAGCTGAGACACGAAGTGGCTTTGCCATGTGTGACCCATGGCCTGGCAGCACTGGAGCAGCTGTCCACTGCAGCAGGAGACTTCTCTCCCCACAGTCACCAATAAAGATGACCTTTGGTCAAAATCCAGACTAATGATGGCCTATAGTGTGTGGAGTTGGCTGTGTTTTAACCTCAGTGGAAACATACTGAATTTCGATGAGTAAAGGGGAAAGTAACATCACACAAGCCAAGATCCTGAGACCTTGTCTATCAGAGGGAGGGCATCTCCATTCCAGAGTGCAAAATTCTCCCATGGCCAGTGGTAAGGGGTGTTTTTGTGTTCCCACAGTTGTGATATAAAGTGGGGAGTGGCCCTGGGCAGTGAGAAAGAGGCAGGTGTGTTTTGCACTAGCCATGTGGCATACCCCTACCCTCTGCCCCAGGTTAGGAGTACCTTCAGCAGAGACTCTAAGGCCCAGTGGGTCTTTGCCCTTTCACTGTTTTATTGTCTGTTCATTTCTGTTCTATTGCACAGATATAAAACCTAATTTTAATTATAGATAGTACTGGTATCTCCAGTGACATTCTCTTTGCCAAATAACTTGTTTAAGTTCTTCGCCGTGTGGACACTGTTGATCACCTCTCCATCCTGAAATTCTTTCTTCTCTTGGTTTCTCTGCTTCTTTTCCTCCTCTTTCATTGATGCCTGTTCTTCATCAGTGTTCTTTGATAGATCCCTATTAAAGCACATGCTTTCTCCAGCGTTTCCTCATCAGCTTGATTTTCTTGCCATGTTCACTTTCCATGTCCTTATTCACCTGCATGGCTCTGCCTTGTGTCTCTCCAACACAATCTGCCCAGCATTAGACAGCCCTGGACCACGCACACAAATGAATGCCTCACTGGTGCCTCAAACACAGCCTTCCAAACCCAAGCTCATTATGTTCTTTCTACAGCTTGCTGTGATTCCTCCTGTATTTCTTATTTCAGTTAATGGCACCGTCATTCAGTTGGTCACCCAAGCGTAATCCTAAAGTAATTCTAAACCCTTTCTCTTCCCTAACTTCCATATTCATTCAGACCATTTCTTGTCAATTTAATTTCCTACACAGTTCTCAAAACTATCCTATCCTCCTCAATCTGCTTAGCAATTGTGCCGTTTTAGGGTTAATTCATCTCTCACCTAGGTGGTTAAGAGAGCTTTACTACTGTTCTCTGTCCAAAGGTGTCCTCCTTGTGTCAGTCAGGGCCACTTCCACCACACGGGCAGCTCACGATCCCAGCACAGCCGGGCCGACCTGCTCTTCCCTGAGTCTGCGCCCTGGCTGTCCTGATTCACCACTTGCCTCCCCCCACACCTTCTGTAACACTGCAAGCCCCACACCACCACGTGTCAGGCTCTCACACCTTTGCATGTGTGCCTCCATGCCTTTTCTTCTTGATAAAATTCTTGCTTAAATTCCAATCCCTACCTTAGTGTCATCTTTCTTCTACTACCAGAGATAATCTCAACTTCTTTTGAAATAATTCTGCCCATTCGTCTGATGTGCCATTCATTGCTTTGTGTTGCCAAAATTTCTCTCACTCCCCAACTTAGAGTCTGACATGTGACTGGCATTGACTTTTCAAACCTGTGGATTTAATGCAGTCAAGAGTTTCAGTATAAGCTGTTTCAAGTTTAAGTCTACGGCTGTGAAAAAGTCCTGGTTGCGTGTTGTCTATGTCACATGCAGATGAGCGGCACCTTTAGCTGGAACAACACATGATTCCGATTCAATATGGAGCTCCTCACACCTACTCGTTCCCTCCAGTATGTTCACCAAACTAAAGACGAGTGATACTTCAAAGACCTCAATCTGGGCATGCCACTCTCCTGCCTGAGAGCCTTCACTGGCTCTTTATTACTCTTAGGCTGAAATCCAAAATCTTTGACATTCTTGACAAGGCTCAGCATGGTCTGCACCTTAACTGCTCTTGATCACCAGGCTCAAGCACCTCAGCCTCATCAGGGTGCCACAGAAATGCCCCACTCTTGACCATCTACATTCTTCACATATGCTGTGGAATGCTCTTTCTTCCCCCTCTCCTGGATAACTGCCATAACTGCAATCCTTAAATATCAGCTTCAATGCCATTTCAAGAAGGGCTTCCCTGATGTTCTCTGACTGAGCAGGGTTCCCAGACACCAGGTCTTCTTCAGGGGATCTGCACACAGGTGTAGACTACACTGCACCTAAGTGTGCAGTATCTCACAGGATGCTTCACACCGAAGACAAGACTGATTTGGATATTTATTATGACAACTTGCTGACAGATATAAGTAAAGTGCCTTAAGAAAAGGACGCTATTTTTAAATTTCATGTAAACTTGCTGCACTGGCTATCACTGTTTATTAAACACCTTTTCTACATAACATTTGCCAGAGTTGGATAGATTTAGTTATTGTTAATTATTTACTAATTATTCCTAACATTAAAAAAATTTAGATCCCATCTCTCACACTAGCTTCACATTCTCTTTGAGAAGAGATTGTCTCTGTGTTGGTATTGTTGTATCCCCAGAGGGTGCTTTTCCTTCAGCCACTTGGGGATACTCTGCAATATCTGTTGAGTGAAGTGGGCTGAAGCCAGCAGCATCCCGGCTCAGCAAGACTCCATTGGCTGCACTGGGGTCTTCAGCTAATGAAGTTGCTCCCTCCAGCTCTGCACTCATTGCTGCACAACAATATCTGTTGTTGGAGGCACAAGAAAGGGAGTTAATTGCAATTTACTGGTGGGTTATCTAGTCTATCTAACAAAAATGTCAAAGCCCCCCACTACCCAAGATGCTCCTTAGCATTGTAGCATTATCCAGTGAAAATCTCCACATTTTCATCTATAAAAGTGCTTTCCATGTACTTAGTTATAAGCATAGTGTTTGCATTGAGTAGAACGGCCAAGTATAACCACATGTGCCTTATATCAGTGTGTAACAGTGTATAGCACTTTAGCAGTTTACTTTTCCTTTCTATTTTATGAGCTTTTATCCGATATTATGATAAAATTGCATACTCCCAAGAGCATGACTCCACAGAAGCAGCCATACTTCCTGGATTTAGAGACTCGGGTGGGTTCCCCTGGCAACCTGAGCCACCTGAGGGCTTCTCCATGCTCTGTTCATTTTGCCTTCCCTTTATTTTGACCATTAATTTGGTAAATAAGAAAGGTAAGAGTGCTCAAATGAAATAAAACTACTTTTATCATAATTAGTCTTGTTTTACCTTCAAAAGACTGTCTCAACTAGAAGAGGACTTTTTTTTAAATCAATCATGAGAATGAGAACTTCCTATTATAGTTTAGAAACCCCAGGCTGGTCTTGTACCCCTGCTTTTGTTATGGAAGGAAAATCCCTCTGCACTCATGATATATGTGAGAAATGGAGTTCAAGAGTCTGAATTGTTGAAATTGTATCAACTTGGTAACTTCTTTAAAGGTTTTCACCTGTTTACAATTTTACCTAAATCTTTTCAAATAATAACTTTTCCTTTCTTTTTTCATCTTTGCTGAATATCCCCTTCCTAAATGTTTTTGTCTTTGGAGGGGAAAAGTGGCTCTGTATTTGTCTTCTTACATGAAATAGTTCTATTCAATAAGCATACGGCAAGAGCCAGAAACACCTGTGTTTGAACCCAGATCTAACATTACCAGCTGTGAGAGCCACCTGTGCACTAACCAAAGAAAACAACCAATGTGGTAAACAAGTACAAAAGCCTAGATAGAAAATACGGGCACCTTCAAAAGTGTATAGCACAAACACAATTGTACCTTTGATGCATGGAATCATAGATAAATAGACAAATAGGTAATAGATAAAAAGATGGATAATTTTGAACTTCCCACTTATTTCCTTTTGACATACTATTTTTATTTTCTTTTTAACACTGATACCACTCAGCTTTTGTTAGTTTCAAGTAAACTATTTGCTGGGTTTGTTTGGGGGCAGCATGGGATCACTGTGGCAGGAAAGGAGCTCCCAGACATGAGGGGAAGACTGCCATCTTCCTTATGAAGAGGGCACCCTCAGACACGCGGAGGTCTCAGCAGGTCTGATGTTTTACTGAAGCAGATGTGATCCTCCAACGACAGTTTGCAATCAGACTTAAAAGAACTGTAAGACTTGATAATAATTTTCAAAATTATTTGAAAGGGTTGAAGGGATATGGTTGAACAAAGGGAAGATTTCCTTAGGCTCTTCATATTACACTGCTCGAAAGAGTTGTGCATCTCCAGGCGGGAAGACGCTGGTGGTCAAATTCCACTTTGGGGTCATGGCGTCTTGAAAGAGACAGGAGCCCCCTTTTGCCCTCAGCTGATGGAAGAAGGGCTGTATCAGCCATTAGTGTGTCCAGGTATGGCACGGACATTAGCTGTGGGATGCAGTGGGGACCTGTGTTTGTCAGCCTGAGGCAGTGAATCCACTGGGGAAATTGAGGTGCCTAAACCCCCAGTCTCCCCCAGGCCTGTCTCCAGTACCCTGTGGAGAAGGGGAATTTTCCCACTCCCTTTCAGAACCTTCACCTCAGGGGCTGAGCCCTTGCTCCCTTTGTGTCTTGCCGGTCCCTTTGCCTGAGGAGAGAATGTCTCTCACCTAGCAGAATCTGACAGCGACCCTTGGACTAGCAGAGTTATGCAAAGAAATGATGGTGACAGTTTATTTATGGACGCTCAGATTCGCGGCCGTAAAATGGAGGCAGCGCTACTGTGAGGGAGAAGTGAGGAGAACGTGATGGCTGCAGGGATTAATGTAAAACAGAGACACTGTCACCTCCCTGGAGCACCACTGGGGCCCGGGTAAGGATAGTGTTTTGCCCTTCTCAGATACTATCAGCAATTCAGGTAATACCCGTAAGGTGCAGTTTGTCTGCAGCCTGTCATCCCGGTTAGAGCAGACGGAATGGAAGAGAACGCAAGGAAATATTCTATTTATGTGTCTTTTAAGTGATTATTTTATGAACTGGTCTTATTCTAATTGGATCATTTTGTTACTTTCTTTGGATGGGCCATTCAAATAAGCTTAGTTCCTGACCGCGAACTATGCAGATAAGAAGTTCTGGACACAATATGAAAATCCAGGTGCATACTTGCACTAAATAGGCATGCCCCTCCTTTTTACTAAATCTAAATGGCTCAGTCTCAGGTCTTGGGGAAGGCTGCATGGCTGGGGACCAGGCGGTGTGCCGCTCGGGCAGTTAGTGGGCAGGGCGAGCCTGCAGGGCTGCAGGGGACGCGGGGCTGGGAGGCTGAGGAGCTGGGGGCTGACTCCGGGCGGGCGGGGCGGGGCAGGGACCGGCCGGCCTGGGGCGGGCGCACCAGCCAAGCTCTCCGCCCCCAGGCCCCCAGCGCCCAGCCGCGTCCCGGCTGCGTCCCGCCCCGCTCCGCCCCGCAGAGCCGCTGCCAGTAGTAGGAGCCGCGCGCTGAGAGGCGGGGGCTGCGCTCCGCGGAACAGCAGCCCTCGGGCCGAGAGCGGAGCTGGGGTCCGAGAGCAGGTGACTGCAAGAGCTGAGCGGGACTCGTGAGCGCGCGGTTCAGCACCTACCAGGGCGTCCCCTAAAAAACCTCGCCTTCGCCTGTCTCTGGGAACCATAGGTAAGCTTTGGGCTTTCGAGGGGCAGTTCTAGGTAGAGCTCCGTGCTGGGAGCTGGGAAGGGGGCTTGACCCTGGGGACTCAGGCAGTCTAGGAACAGTTCCACCAGGGGCCGGTGCCTAGAATTGGTGACGGAGGCACCTCGGGAGCTGGGGGAGAAGGAGCGAGCGCTCTTCGCCCGTCTCCGGCACCCAGCCGCGCGCCTGCTGGCCGGAAAGGCAGCGAGAAGTCCGTTCTCCCTGACCTGCCGCCGGCGACTTGCGGCCCGGGTGCGGATTCGCAGGCTTCGGGTCCCCAGCGCCGCTGGCCAGGCGCGGGCAAAGTTTGCCTCTCCGCGTCCAGCCGGTTCTGTCGCTCCCGCAGCCCCGCAGGTGCCACCTGTCCTCGCCTTCTTGCTGCAGTCGCCCCACCATGGACTCCCCGATCCAGATCTTCCGCGGGGAGCCGGGCCCTACCTGCTCCCCGAGCGCCTGCCTGCCCCCCAACAGCAGCGCCTGGTTTCCCGGCTGGGCTGAGCCCGACAGCAACCGCAGCGCCGGCTCGGAGGACGCGCAGCTGGAGCCCGCCCACATCTCCCCGGCCATCCCAGTCATCATCACGGCGGTCTACTCCGTAGTGTTCGTCGTGGGCTTGGTGGGCAACTCGCTGGTCATGTTCGTGATCATCCGGTGAGCGCGGGGTCAGCGCAGCGCTGGGGGCTGGGCGGGGCAGGGAGTGAGGGTCGGGCCCCGCCACTGGAGAAGCAGTGGGGGCAGCCAGCCAGGTGGTGGGGACTCTGTTCCGTGAAGGATCCTGGAAATGCTACAGGGTGGCTTCCTAGAAGAGGTGAAGGATTTTCTGGGAGTTTTTGGTGGAGTGCTGAGAGGTTCACACAGGCGAATCCGGGCGGCCCGGGGCGTCTGGAAGTTTTCGGAGTGATCCCCCAACCCCACCCTAGGGCCCAGTGTTTCTGCTGAAAACTCTATGCGCAGGGCAAGGTGCCAGGGTGCTGACAACAGGGTCAGGGGCTCCTGGTAAAGGAACTAATCCATTTGCCCGGTTGCCTGCGCCAGTTTGGAGCCCTTTGTTATGCCGTTTGCAAATATTTCTTAAGATAAATTTCAAGCCCACCCAATGCACTGAAGATAATTCCGAATTTCCTGGGACTCCTCAGACTGGTGTTTTGACTTGTGAAACAAAACCTGATATATGCTCTAGCGTTGTTGATATGCATATATGAGCCTTTTTAGTATCAAATGGCATCCCATTTGTTAGGAATATCAGTAAATAATATTTATCCTCTAAAACACGGCCTGTGGAGATTTTCAAAAACTACTTCACTGTTTTTTTTCCACCATGAGAAATTGAACGTTTTATTTTATTTTTTTTGTGTGTGTGGAAATTTCTTTAGGTCAACTTCCAATAATAAGTATCCCAATATCCACATATATGCTAATTTTCTGGTAAGCAAAGTGATTCTGACTTTAAGAAAGAAAAACAAGAAAAGAAAAACCTAACTTTGTTCTGCACTTTTCTTAAGATAGATGTGTTTCCTTTTCTGGGAGCACTAGAGCTTTGTCAACACACCTGTGAGAGGGAGTAGGCAGCTTGTGTTCCTTTGAGAAGTCTCTACGAAATAAGGGCGGGGTGCAAGTCACCCTGGCTAGGGACTCTGAAAGGATGAATAGCTGATTTTTTTAAGCTTGATTTTAGTTTTGAAACAGGCCATTTATTTATTATGAACTTTAACAACCATATCATGAATGGTAGCATAAATCTTTCTCTTGGAAAATTATCATAATAAAAATACTGCTTTATTTTTATTTTTATTTTTGCTTGAGAATGTCAGGTCTTTTATTCCTACATATGCTCTGACATTAAAAACCATCATTTAAATCTCCAAACACATATTATAAAGCTCATTTCATCAACAACTAGTGTTTATAGCTTGGTGCCCTTGGTTTTCATAATTGCCTATTGCATTTCGCAGGAATTCTATCCGTGATGAGTAAAGGTTACAGAAGGAAGCAATATTTTAAAATTAAATTGTTTGTCCAACTCATTAGTAATCTCAGGGCTGGCCTCCACTAAAGAGACAATTAGACAAAAGAAAAGACAACTGTATTCTGAATTTTAATTAAAATTTTTAGGAGATCTTTGGTACAGAAGCTATTTATTTGGTGGTGGGGTAATAGAAACATTGATAATCAAAAGAAAGCTCTAAGAAAAAAATAGCCCTGTTTCTACCCATATCATATTTAGGTGCTCAAGTAAAACAGATACATATTGTTGTTATTTGAATGAGCCCCTGAAGTCTCCAGTTTGAAAAGAGCTTTGTAGTTGCTCTGCAACCTTTTGCAGACTAGGATTAAAAAGAATGAGGAATCCTAAAATAACATTTAGATGTTATGTGCAAATATAACTCCATGGGGAACATTTGACTTGTAAGAAGGAAAAAAAATTCCTGTAGATTAGCTAGGACTTTTAATGGATAGATTTCCCAAATATATCCAACACTAAAGTGTGTTATAAGGGGGTAAGTTCAGCTAAAAATATGAAAGAAGTTGGATAGTTCACATACATCATTCTCCATTCTCCCACCCCCCAATACTTAAAGGTTACATTTGATGATGAATGAAAAGTGAAGAGTTCTACTGCCATCCTGGAGTGCCAACCTACTGAAATCTATCTAGTTCACTTATGGCTAGAGCACATACATTTTAAGGTTTTCACAAATAAAAGGTTAATGTCTAGTGAACCTAGTTCACTTAAGTCTATAGCTAAAAAGGAAAAGGAGTATTTAGTATTATTTCATGATGATAGATGGTTCAAGGATTGAAAAATAAAACCTTTGAAGAAGAATTGATGTACTTGGGTTTATTTATCTTAGGAAATGAAGAGACTAAAGATCGGAGAGAGGGTGGCGTGAAGCGGGTTGCGCTGTGATCATCAGGCCTGAGTGCAGAACCAGGGTGTGGAGGCCCCACAGCCCTTGTTACTGAAGAGACTGAGTAGCTGTGCTTGAAAGATGGAGGATACTATTTTAAAATATTTTACATGGGAAAGGCTCCTAGCATAGTTCAATCTTATAGAAAATCATTGTAGAAATGGAACTTAGATGCTCAGAGTGTGGGCAGGTGCAGATCTAGACTGTTCAGCTCAGACCTGGGGATAAAGAGCTGTGGAGAAAGATATGGCTACTTTTAGGCCTGCCTTACAAATAGTTTTTCCCACCTCGGGCCCCTGGAATGCTGCCTCATATCTTCTGATTTAAAGTTTCAATAGTTCTCATCATTTAGTGTGTACCAACTGACATAATCCCTTGATAATTAGGGCACATTAACTTTCACTGTGGAGACCTTAAAATGTCAGTGCTGCAGCTTCCTCACTCATCAGGCTTTGGGGTTTATGGTTGTTGGGTGTGAATATGGGTGTGACCCTCGACCCTCAGGATTCTTTTTTTTTTTTTTTTTTTTTTTTTTTTTTTTTTTTTGAGACAGAGTCTGGCTCTATTGCCCAGGCTGGAGTGCAGTGGCGTGATCTCAGCTCACTGCAACCTCTGCCTCCCAGGCTCAAGCGATTCTCTCACCTCAGCCTCCCAAGTAGCAAGGATTACAGGCATGTACCACCATGCTAATTTTTGTATTTTCGGTAGAGACGGAGTTTCACCATGTTGTGCAGGCCAGTCTCAAACTCCTGACCTCAAGTGATCTGCCGGCCTTGGCCTCCCAAAGTGCTGGGATTACAGGTGTGAGCCAGTACACTCGGCTGACCATCAGGATTCTAATCCTGTGGTCTCCTGACTTCCTCCTGTGCAGGATTCCCCTGTGCAGTCATCATTTTTCATTAATTAATGAGCACCATGACACTCATACCCCTTTGCCCTGCCAGAGGCAGCCCTACCTCTGACATCATAAACATCCATTCTGCCACTCTTACCACAACTTCATACACGTTCGACTTTCTCCTCCCTTAAAGAAGGTAACTAACATTTAATGAACACTTCATAATTGTCAGGCAGGTAAAGCTACCTTCTTCATGTGAATTATGTAATCTTCACAACTATAGGTATATCATTACCATACCCACTTAACAGATGAGGAAACGAAAGCGCAGAAAGATGAAATAAACTAAGGTTACACCTGGGTAACTCACGGGTCCAGAATGATGCCAGTGGCCTGACCGTAGATCCTGTGCTCTTATCCATTCTGCTCCTTATTTCCCACCATACCACTCCTGCAGACATTTGGATTCTTTCTTTCTAGGAGGTTCTACATTTTCTCCCAGACTGTCTCTTTTTCTCTTCCCCATCCTAGACTGCATGAGCTATCAATTAAAGCACTGTCTTGACAACACACCCAAGTGTCCTGCCTTCTTGTACTTCTGCCAGTGTCTTCCACCAAAGCCTTAACCCTTGATCAAGCTAGTAACCTACCTTCCTTATTCCTATACCCAGCTAGTTGGATGCTGTTGGATAAAATAAATTTTATCTTTGTCAAGACAGTCACCACCTTCAAGTATACCTGACCCTAATTCTCCCTAGAAGTTTTTCTGTGTCCCTCTTCTATTTTCCAGAAAGAGCCAATTCCTTGTTTCGTTTCCCATTTTAAAAAATGAATTCAAATCTACCCTTATTCCAAAACCCTCCACCTGATCGTATTCTCTTCATGGTCATACTCTTCACTCTCTTTATCATATTCTCTTCATCAGTGGTCTTACCCAGTAGTTCACCAAGACACTGGAGTGCAGCCCTCAGGAACACTGCTTTTCTACATACTCACTTTGGCAGCCACCCTCCCTGCATTCTGTTTTGTCTCACAGGAGGATTCTCCTTCCTTCTATCCAAGGCTAATTCCTGCTCCTGGGTTTTGAAGCTCATTGCCTCCTGGGGTCTTTACCATGTAAGCTATCTCCTTTCTACTGTGTCTGCAATCTCTCCCTCTTCACCTGCTCTTCAGCACATGAACATACCCAAGCATCTGTCATCTTACAAACAATCAACAACCCACTATCCACCAACCCTCCATTTTCCTCATTTCCTTAGCTAGTGTCCTTTCATCCTCCTGCCTGTCACGGGCAGGCAAGCTTCTTGGAGGAGTAATCCCTCCTCTTTGTTTCCTTTTCTTCCACCTGGTCCTCTGCCCTGAGCATTTGAGCTCCCCGCGATGTTCCTTCACCAAAGCCCTGGTGTGTGTTTCAGATGCTCATTTTAGGCCACTTTCTCTTGCCTTGTGTGGAGGGTCTGGCATGCTTGGGTGACCTTAGGTCCTCACTTTCTCGAATAGCACCCTCTCTTTGGCTTCCCCCACATCCTCTGGCATTCTCCTTGCTCCCCTGCACAGATTGCCCTTCCTCTGAGGTTTCCTAAATGCTCATATTCTCCAGAGTCTTCTCAGCTCTCTTCTGTCCTCACTTTGCATATTCTCTGTATTAGTCAAGGATCAGCCAAAGAAGCAGGACCAGTAGGGGATGTCCATGTTAAGAAATTTCTCACAAAAAAATAGCATAGGTGACTTTGGGACTGGCTAAGATAGGAAGTCAGGAGAGACAAGCTGCTGCTTTCCAGGCAGAATTTCTTCTTCCTCAGGGATCTTCGGCTCTGCTTTTAAGGTTCCCACTGATTGGATCAGGCCCCATTTTCAGATTACCTAGGATGATCTCCCTTGCTTAAAGTCAACTGATTATGGACTCAAATCACACCTACAAAACACCTTTGCAGCAGCACCGAGATGAGTGTTTGAAGACCTGGGGACTGTAGCCTGGCCAAGGTGACTCATCACACTCCCTTGCAATGGTTTCATCCATTCTTGTGGCCATAACTGTCAGGTACATTCTGACAAATCCTAAATCTAATTCTCAATCTCTCTCCCAGTTATCCATGCCTTTCTGCAGACTCAGCTGGCCTCCTTCCTTCTAAATGGCTCAGTGTGATGATCTCCCTGGCACCTCAGGTTTCTAGAGCCTCCTTTAGTTTGCTGAGGCTGCCATAACAAAGCATCACAGACTGGGTGGGTTAAGCAACCCCTGTTGTTGATTGTCTCACAGTTCTGGAGGCCAGAAGCCCGAGATCAAGGTGTCTGCAGGGCTTCCCCTGAGGCCCGAGGCCTCTCTCCTTGGCCTATAGATGCTGCCTTCTCCCTGTAACTTCACATAGCCTTTCCCCTACACATCTGTGTCCTAATCTCTTCTTCTTATGAGGACACCAGTCATAGCAGATTGGAGCCCACCCATATGGCCTAATTTACCTTAATTATCTCTTTAAAGCTCCTGTCTCCAAATGCAGTCAGCCCTCATTCCATATCTGTGAATTCTGCATCCATGGATTCAACCAACCGTGGCTGAAAAATGTTGTTTTTTTAAATTGCAGCTGTACTGAAGATGTACAGACTTTCTTTCTTGTCATTATTCCATAAACAGTAGAGTATAACAACTATTCACATAACCTTTACATTGTAGTAGGTATTATAAGTAATCTTGAGATGACTTAGAGTATAAGGGAGGATCTGTGTAAGTTGTATGCAAACACTATCTTATTTTATATCAGGGACTGGAGCATCCATGGATTTTGGATCCGACAGGGGGGTCCTGGAACCAATCCCCCAGGGATACCAAGGCAGGACTGTACAGTCACATTCTGAAGTACTGGGGCTTAGGACTTCAACATAGAAATTTTGAGAGGACACGGTTCAGCTCAGAACACTGCCCATCCTCTTTCTGTTCTCCTTAAGAGGACACTCTGTCAAGCTTCGGTTTTCACAACAATTATGTATATGTTCTCTTTTTCATTTATTTCTGTAAATTAATTATAAGGATAAACAAGGAAATTTTGTTAAGAAAAATAGGAGGAATCAGAAAATTCTTTGATCCTTGGTCTTAGTTTAGCCTATTCCTTTTCTCATTAGTTGTAATTAATTTGTTGCTATCACAATACAGACCTGTAGGATTCAATCTCTCATGAACCTTCCTCTGGGAGACCTTTGCTTCCCTACAGCTCAGCCTCAGCAGTATTGAAACCTCCCCAAAGGGGGAAATTTGTAAGGGTCCTCGAAGAAAACAAAACTGCAAAAGTACTATGGAAATGGTTACATTTCCTGAACTCAAATTTCTGCACCAAAGGGGCCAACTCACTCAAGCTTGCTAGGCATAGAGCTTGGTCCTTCTAAAAATACTCATCTTCTTGCTTATAAATAGCAGGATACAGTGTTTCTTCCCCAGTCCACTGAACAGAAGTTCCAGGCTTCCTCTGCTGGGATCATCTTAGGTTATGGGCCATTTACTGACTCATTCAAGTCACCCCTGGGCCAGTCTGGGCCTCATGGTTGTACTTGTCTCAGCCTCACCAAAACTATGCGGCTGTCCTGGAACTAGAGAAGTGTGGGACAGAATGGGGTGACAGAGGGTCTGGCACAATGCCTGCCTCTTCTCTCCCGAGTTTCTTCTTATCCCTCCTTGAAGTATGTGTTGTAACCATTGTAGTTGTGTGTACCTGCATGTTCCACATTCTCATAAGTGTCAACATAGCCTACCTTAGATAATATCACCAAATCACACATACAGAGGCATTAAAAAAAAGCAAAGGTTCAATATAGTACCTGTATAATTCACCAATGGCTGTTCCCTACAGGACACCAGTCTTATTTTAGCCTTTGGTTAATATAGTATGTTCTAATTTTTCTTGAAACTGTCTTTAATTTCTTGATCCTGTCTTTAAACATTTTCTTTAATATAAATGTAGCAAAAATGACTTCAGAAATTATTTTCAAGAGACTATCTTTCATTTCTCAAAGTAATTTGTATACATTTGACAACCTTTTCAAAGAGAATTGCAACTGCTTACATGGATTAGCCAAATTATTTTCTCCCCTGAGGGATGTGTGATCACAGATGGAGGCCAAAGTCTCGTGGAATTGGTTCTCAGGGATCAGAGACTATACAGCTGCAGAGAGAGAGAGAAAGAGAGCAAGTGAGAATGCGAAAAACCAATTAGGTGATCAGGTATAGAGGTCCTAAACTTTAATAGACTCCAGGAAAAACTGTAGCCTTCAAAATCATTTCTTGATTGTGTTGACTTTACTTGTTTTCTGATGCCTGTCTCAGAGTTAGTTTCACAAGGAATTTGCTTCTCACTGGTACAGAATAGATCCACTCCATGACTCATTCAGCTGCATCTCATCCGCAGCAATATTTTCATGTGGCCGTGCAGTTGACACCTCCCTTCATTCCCGATTAACTTGGATGCACTTAATTGTCGTGGCCCCAGGAGTCTCTGTGCTCAGCTAAAAACCTCAAATTGTATGGCTGCAGGACAGTTGCCTTTTGAAGGTTTAGCTTATGTGGTTTCAGTGGTGCAAGTAATACATACTTAGAATCATATTAACAAGAGATGGTTTCAGAATAACATTTATTTATTCCTCAACAGAAAGATCAGCAGCAGTCCCTTTTTTTTTCCCTTTGGAGGGGGTGCTGGTTTATGTCTTTGATAAGGAAGGCTTATATATGAAGAATAGATTTTAGGAGTGGGGATAATACTGTAAATGGCTTGTTTAACACTTGCCTTCTCCATTGGCCAAGCAGGTTGGAATTTCAATGGAGGACGACAAAACCATGTGATGAATTGAGAGATCCCAAAGGAGCTGGTGTGAAGCTGGGCAGGGAAGCCTTGGATTAAGAATGGCTGGAGTGGCCCGGCGCGGTGGCTCACACCTGTAATCCCAGCACTTTGGAAGGCCGAGGCAGGTGGATCACGAGGTCAGGAGATCGAGACCATCCTGGCTAACAGTGAAACCCTGTCTCTACTAAAAATACAAAAAATTAGCCGGGCGTAGTGGCGGGCGCCTGTAGTCCCAGCTGCTCAGGAGGCTAAGGCAGGAGAATGGCATGAACCCGGTAGGCGGAGCTTGCAGTGAGCTGAGATCGCGCCACTGCACTCCAGCCTGGGCGACAGAGCCAGACTCTGTCTCAAAAAAAAAAAAAAAAAAAAAAAAGAGTGGCTGGAGTTACATGCAATCAGAGATCAGCTATGACAGGCGACAGGACTGATTTTCAGAGCTCCTGTTGAGCTCACTCAAATTCACAACACACCTATGAAATGAAGATTGTTAGAGCTCGTTTTCAGATAAGGAAATCAACTACAGAGGTGTAATGAACTGCCCAAGGGCAGGCAATTGTTAAATGATCAATCCAGTATCACAGCCCAATTTGCTTAGCCCTGAATCTTCTCAGCGCCCTCTGCCTGGCTGGGTTGCTTCCTGTCCAGTGAAGGACTGGCTTCATGGGGAGAGGGCAGCGTAAGAGGGCCATCGTCCCCCTCTCCATGTGCCCACGCTCTGTGGCTTGCTCTGATTTAGGTCAGCTTTCTGTATAAAAATAGGAAAACTAATTTTAAGTATCCATATACTGCTAGGCATCCGGGTAGTTGTGCCCTAGGAAACTGCATGCCAGTCATTAGCGAGATGCCATTTTCTTATAGGTGCTGTTGGGCGTGAGAAGCGCTCACCCTGCACGTACCCCTGAATGCACTAGAACGTTCCTCCTAGGGGTCCAGAGGCGCATGATTCCACAGCCGGGACAACTGAGAGGAGGAGCTTAGCGGCTCCCAGGGGCACTGGCTGTTCCCGTGGAATCATCGCTCCCCGTTACCCTTCCATCCTTGCTTGCTGCCACCCTGCATGGATAGCCTGCACCTGCGCGGGGCTGTGCGTCTGGAGTCCTGATCGCACATGGGTGCCTGCTGTTCTCTTGATGGCTTTGCGCTTTGCACGCAGGAGAGCGATTCTGGAGAGCTGCAAGGGCCTGGCTCCTATGTGAGTATGACTCCTTCAGAATACTACAGACTGAGGGATATCAAAGTCAGATCCTTTGAGAAGCAGTGAATTTAATTTCCTTATCTTTCCTTTCCATTTTCCTTTCCTTCCCTTCTTCCTTTCTTTCTCTTTCCCTTTCCTTTTCTTTTTTCTTTCCTTTCCTTTTACCTTTCTTTTTAAGCAGACAAACAACATGGAGTCTCTCTCCGTCGCCCAGGCTGGGGTGCAGTGGGGCAGTCAAGCCATCCTCCTGCCTCTGCCTCCCTCCTTTCTTTTCTAAAATTAATAAACTACTGCCCCTTTAGAAAAAAAAAAAGCTACAATTTCAATAGTAAATAACCCAGAAGAGCATATGGCAGTTAATTTCATTGAGGTGAACTGAAACTAACTGAAAAATTTAGTGAAACATTCATTATGTTTTTAAGTAAGTTCCACTGAAAAGTCACGTCAGCACGGTCATCATTCTTCATTTTATTTTTATTTTTTAAACAGACTTTTAAAAAAGCAGTTTTAGCTTCACAGAAAAATGGAAGGGCAGTTACAGTTCCCATATACCCCATGCCCCCACACATGTACAGTCTCCATTCTCACATTTCCCCAGAGTGGGGCATTTGTGGGACTGATGAGCCTGCATTTACACATCATCACCCAGAGGCCATACTTTACATCAGAGTTCATTATTTCCCCCCCTCCCCCCCACAAGCTTTGGTGAGGAATAATTGACAAATAAAAATTACATATATTAAACATGCACAACGTGGTAATTTGGTATACATTAATTTGTGATTACCACAGATTACACAGCCATTACCACACACAGTTACCATTTTGTGCATGTATGGTGTGTGTTGGGGGGGTGAGTACACTTAATATCTACTCAATCAGCAAATTTCAAGATAAGCAATACAGTATTGTTGATGCTAGCCCCTGCTGTAAATTGGGTCCCCTGAATTTATTCATCTTACACTGAAGCTTTGTATCCTTTGACCAGCCCTCTCCATTTCCCCCACCATTTCTGATCATTTTGCACATAAAATCTAGAATGCCATGCATCTGGAAGACACGCCCAGGAAAATGCTTGTTGGCAATACCGAGAAAAGAGCTCCCAAACTCATCTCTGACCATGCTCATCTTCCATCGTTTGTGAAAAAGGACTGCATTTTCCCTGCTGCTGCAGAGCTTTCCTCCTACTGAGTTTGGTGTCTTGGGCACCTTTGGACTCCAAGGGCAGCTCTAGTGTTGTAAGAGAGCCACCAGCTTCCTGTGGCTCCGTGGCATTTGATCACGCTTGTGTTTTCACCAAACAGCGTTTGTTCAGGTGCATTCTATGGACCTTTAGGTTTTTGCTGTATTAAAGGAATCTATTTAGAAAATCACCAGGGCTTTTGTTTTGTTTTATTTCCTTTTTCTTTTTTATTATATTGGAGCTGAAGTTTGAGTTCCCATTGTCTCACTAGTTTGTGGTTTCAGGCAAGTCACCTACTCCCTTTTAACTCAGTTTCCCCACCCCCAAAAATGGGCCTATGGAAAAATTCCACAATGTACATGACATTGTTTTGTCCATTGAGGGGTAGTATTTAATGTATTACTATAGTATTTCTGCCAGGACCTTGCCCTGTTTCTCATGCTAAATGTTTTCTACTCTCATGATGCATACTTGACCGTCCTCATCAGAATGCTTTTCAACATCGAACTGCAGGAAGTGGCAGTATTTATTTCTCTGATAAAATACCTGATTTTTAAAGAAACCTTGGAGTAAGACAAGCCTAAGTTCCTTTATTTATTACATATAGATTCCAAGAACTGAAAAACACTGAGAGTATTTCTAAGATGTTTTCTCAAACTTTTTCTCTTCAGAAGAAAATAGGGGCAGTGGTATCTTATGGGATTGTGATATGGCTTATTAGGGCTGTGGTAGGTAATTAATAACAGTAACAACAGCAGGAGCAGTCATGTGACAATGAAGGCTGGCATTCACTAAGCAATTATCAAGTACCAGTCTGGTGCTAAGTAATTTTATGCATGTCTCATTTAATCATCATGACAACTTTATCAGATAATATGAAATTCCCCAAACAGTGTCTGTCACATAATGTCATCAATAAATGTTAAAGTGATTTTTTTCCTTCTGGTGTTCAGGGCCCTCTGTGGCCTGACACTACTGTTCCCATCCCAGGCAGCCACCTGTGACTCCTCAGCAGGAACCTTGAACCAGGAAATCCATTTCCTCATTGACTCTGAATGAGACACTAGCCAGAAAGCTTCTCTGTCTGTCCAGATCTTTCTCAAAGCTCAAGATCCTGCTAAATTTTCTCTTCAAAATATGTCCTGATTTCCTCATGACACAGCAATCTTTCCCTTCCATGTATTCCTATAGTTCACATTATAATCTGGTCTCAGTTTAAAAGATCCTCAGAGCCAGGGTCTGTATATTGGGTTTTTCAGTCATTCTCAAAGTCTAGTATACTGCTACTTATGGGGTAGAGAAATGAAAGAGTAAAGACAGGGGAGGGGCCATGCACATAACTGGAGAGGGAAGAGAGGGTGCATGCATCACCATGGGGGACAAGTACAAGGAAAGACCCAGAATAACTGAAATCAGTGCAACTGAAAGTGTGTTGGTTTGAAAGGTATATGGTAATCAGTCATCAAGATTAAAGGTTTATTATACTATTGTCATGAAGGTGAAAAGGAGTTCCTGATTAAAGAAGCATCATTGAAATTTAAAAAACAGAAAACAAACCTAGGCAATGCACCTCAACAGAAAAGCATGCTAATAATCCAATAATTACCTCCTCTACCTCCTGCATATTGTCTGAGTACAGCCGTGCATGGAAAGGACAGGAAGTCCTGAGAGTGCTGTGTTGCAGGATCAGCTCCCCCTTCTCAAGTGCCACCTTTCTAGCTTGGTGAGTGTCATGTCCTCCCAGAAACCCTGCCTGGTGACACTGGTTCCTGACATCTCAGCAGATAACTTTGTTCCCCTCACCATCACACAAGCACCAGTGGCTGCCAATTTTGAAGCCACTCCTCGCTTCTCTGTAAAGAGAAGTACACTAGGATGGTCTTGAGTTAAAGTGTCATTGGGGAGCATTTCTAAGTCTCTGGAACACCCTTCACCCTGTTGCCTGGCCACCATAGCCTTCCCGGTGCTCACAACTCAAGTTCCCCAGGTAAACCCTCTTTCCCGGCCTGCCCCTCACTTCCCATTCCACGCACCGTACTGTTTTTGCAGGTCTGTTATGTTGTCAATTTAGCGAGGACAGCCCACGGACTTTGCTCTTTTCATACCATATGCTCCTGCGGTGTGTATGCTCAAAAGTGCAGCCACGAGCTGCCAGCCCACTTCCAGCTCCTCCACACAAGCCAGAACTTCCCACCCAGATGGTGCCATTTTGCTTGAAATGCTTGTGAATTTTTGTAAAGCAGTGTGGGTGAAATGGAAAATAATTTCATACCATAGCATAATGAGAAAGCTTGCTTGTTTTTTCAGTGGTGGACATACAATGAATGAAAAGACTGGCTAATTCTGTTGCAGTTAGATACAAACAATAGCCTGGGGCTCAACCAGACTGCCTCTGAGCATCACAGCGTTGCTTTATATTCACGTTCACAGAGTAGTCCAGTGTAGTACACAGAAGACTATCTGAAAATATTCATTGAATTCAGAGTTTATTCATTACTTTTAATTATACTCATGAGTTCTCCCCTTCTAGTGTTATAGGTTTATAAGCATGTGTCTTCCAGAAACCTGGAAGGGGGCCCTGGCTTGCCACCCTTTCCAGATCCTCCCACTAAGGTCCCACCTCTGCTGACACCAAACAAATCACTTAACTTACCTG
This sequence comes from Nomascus leucogenys, assembly GCF_006542625.1. Lineage (NCBI taxonomy): Eukaryota > Metazoa > Chordata > Mammalia > Primates > Hylobatidae > Nomascus > Nomascus leucogenys. The sequence goes on along the minus strand of NC_044396.1, from coordinate 42,004,930 downwards.
AGCCTAACTTTCTTCAGCTATATGAGGGAAAAGACATAAGTCTTTCAGGTAAACTAGAAGGGCAGTAGTTTTGAGAATCAAGTAAGATACGTGGAAGTCAAAATACTGGACTTTGCAAATTACAAAGTGCTGGGGAGATATAAGAATGGACGAATTGGGATCAAACCCCTGGGTTTAAATTTCTGCTATGCCTGTAGTTATATCACTTTGAGAATTTTAAAGAAAATCCTGTGATTCTTAGTCACTTCATCTATAGAATAGGGATACCAGTACCTACCACATGAAGTGACTGTGAGGATGAAATGAGACAAAGCTTGGGGAATGCATGGCAGAGGGCCTGACCCAGGCACTCGGAAATGTGGTCAGCGTGTTTATTGCCTATGCTCATCTCTCTGAGATCTGAAGATGGAGTTTGAATTCTTTACGTGTTCAAGTCTTATGCAGTTTCATACATCTATTGGCTATAAATATTTTGAAAAACTAAAATTAAGCTATCACTCTACATTGTATGACTACTTAAAGATGCACATTATATTTTATGGTAATTTATCGATCATTCCATTCATGTTCTTTGTGTCAGGTCCTGGGGCTCCTTTTTATTCTCACCTTTTATATTTAAGCTGAATTGGGTAAATATGACCATGGATGTTACCTAGAAACTACATTCTTTTCTGCTTCCTGTGGTAACTGGTGGCTTCCACCCACGTAAGAAGGGAGGTGGGAGTTGGGGAACATGACATAGATTAGACATGCTATCTGGGTCAGATGCATTCATTAATTACCCCTGGAACTCTATGAGATAAATATTATAGTTTCCATTTTATAATTGGGGAAACTGAAGCTCAGGGTGGTTAAGGACCCTCTAAAGTATACTTGTTAGTTTGAAAAATAAGGACTAGAACCAGGTCTGCCTAAGTTTATAGCAAAAAGAATGCCACTCTGACTTCATAAAGAAAGAGGGGAATATCAGAGTCATAAAATACAAGAGCAGGAGTCAGATTCCTGCCGGAATCCTTGCTAGTATCTGGGGTTTTGGAGTGGGAGGAGTTGAAAAAGTAGAAGATAGGTTTGTAAGATGCATTTTTTTTTCAAACATAAAACCCTATTTTTTAAGAAAATATCTGAATAGATAGCATTTCAGTCTTTCTTATTAGAAACATGTGGCTTCTTCTCAGTAACTGTCCATGCTTGGCTATCTCTGCTTTTGTAAAGCCTGTGCTATGAGAACTTGGCCATCCATGTTTAGTCACTACCTAAAACTTATAGGTCATTTAATAATGTCTGAATAAAAAGTATAAAGGCAAAAAAAAGTTGTAAATAAACTCCTCGCTTTCCAGATTAAATCACTCTTTAGTAAGCAGAACATCCAAATGGAAACTAACAGATACCAACTCTAGTACCTGTCTTCACAATGCCTTCCCAGCTGACCCCAAACACAGCCACTTCCTAATGAGTAGAGATGGGAGGTGGGGAGGGAAGGCAGTGGACACTGAGGCTGGAGTGTGATCCTGTGTGTCAGGCCATCTACTGCCCTTGTCTCATGTACTGTGAGTTAGGTTTTATGATTCTTATTTAGCAGGAGCTGAAAATCAGATAAGTCATTCTCTGAGTTCAGACTCAGGACTGTCTGAGTTCACATGAGACCACACTGCCTCCAAGAGGAGCCAGGGCTGTTCTGTTCTATCATGAAATGTTCAGAGTTGTTTCTCATGTGGAAATTCATGTATCAAATGGGGCACACTTGAATTGTGACAAGGTCTTCAAATCTGAGGCTGTAGAATGTAATCAACATATGGATTTTCCCAACATATTTCAGCTCTTGGCCTTTGAAAACCTGATAGTATGGTTTGGAACATTTATTTAATACTCTATGGATATTTGAGGAAGCATTCTCTAAGCAAAACAACCCTCTTAACTCAGTCTTAGTTGAAAATGAAGTTGTCCTAAACATCATGTTATAATGTAAAGAATAACTCAGGCGTAGAAGCAATCTTTCTTACCTACCTTGAAAATTACTCTTCTCTCAATTGGAGGATGAGACATATTACGTGCTTAGAAAATATCTCAAGGAGTAAAGAAAGAATTATTTCTCTCCTACTGTACCATACTATGCTTAGTGCTATGACATGTAATAGCAGAATTCAATCTGCTTTATTTATACAACTTATTTAAAATGACAAATTAATGGTGCACTGGAGAACAAAAATCAGCAAACCTAATTGTGTTTCAGCCATTGCAACTGAGCATATATCAAAATTGAAAACCGTTTTGTATTTTCAAAATACATCATAATTATAATGATTGATTTCTCAAAATAACTCTGAGGAAAAAAATGTTTTAAACAAGTCAAAGAAAACGAATATAGTGTTTTAAAAATGCTTAAAGCCAAGCGACGCTGGGCAGGATTAAGATGGATTGTCAGCCACAAAATAAAGATCTGTATTATATGCAGTGCTAGATCTATATGTCTATTCATCTATCTCTGCTGTCTTCTGTATCTTCTATATTTAAGTTTTTTAAACAAAGCACTAGAATAAACAATAAAGTCAGAGATCTTTGTCTATTTTTCCTATCAATGTCTAGAACAGTCCTTTTACATGTTAGACCATCAATGAATATAAGAATAATTGAATGAAGAAGCAAAATAAGTAATCCAAAAGCTATCACAAACACATTCACCTTATGGGTTTGACTTGAAAATGGAGGGAAATGCTATTGTTTCTTTTCTTTTAGATACACAAAGATGAAGACAGCAACCAACATTTACATATTTAACCTGGCTTTGGCAGATGCTTTAGTTACTACAACCATGCCCTTCCAGAGTACCGTCTACTTGATGAATTCCTGGCCTTTTGGGGATGTGCTGTGCAAGATAGTAATTTCCATTGATTACTACAACATGTTCACCAGCATCTTCACCTTGACCATGATGAGCGTGGACCGCTACATTGCCGTGTGCCACCCTGTGAAGGCTTTGGACTTCCGCACGCCCTTGAAGGCAAAGATCATCAATATCTGCATCTGGCTGCTGTCGTCATCTGTTGGCATCTCTGCAATAGTTCTCGGAGGCACCAAAGTCAGGGAAGGTAAGAGCAGTCATTTTCATTCTGTTCATAAAAATGTAGCTTCAAATTATATAGACTTTTAATTTGAGCATGAGTAGGCCACATATTTAGTGGAAATCAATGCCAAAAGACGACGGAAATGTAGTGCCTAAATCCATGGAAGATGAGAAGTAGAACAATTTTGTGTCCCTTTCCACTTCTAAACACAGAATGCAATAATGACATTGCCAGAAGAGAGATGCCCGACCTGTCTCCCATTCTGGCAATGTTTAGTAGAAAGTGGAGGGGTGAGGATGAGGTAAGAAACCACAGGCATGTGGAATTTTAAAGTACAACCTGGCAAGTCCAGGACACACCTTCTCACTTCTTTTTTTCTCTTTAACAAGGGATATAAATTATTGGCAACATATGCTGGCTCTTTCCTCTTTTATTCCTAAAGGATAACCTCCAAATCACTATTTTAACAGCTTTGGCTCTAGGCCATTCAAAATCAAGTTAACAGATGGACGGTAGTTACAGATGAGCAGAACCACTTGATTTTGGACATACCAGGTTTTACCCCATGCAAACCAGCCAGTTGATTTTTTTTTTTTTTGAGACAGAGTCTTGCTCTGTCACCAGGCTAGAGTGCAGTGGCACGATATCGGCTCACTGCAACCTCTGCCTCCCGGGTTCAACCTCAGCCTCTCGAGTAGCTGGGACTACAGGCACACGCCACCATGCCCAGCTAATTTTTTTGTATTTTTAGTAGAGACGGGGTTTCACCGTGTTGGCCAGGATGGTCTCAATCTCTTGACCTCGTGATCTGCCTGCCTCGGCCTCCCAAAGTGCTGGGATTACAGGCGTGAGCCACTGTGCCTGGCCCCCTGTTGATGTTTTTCCTGAATTTCTAGGACAGTAGTTCTCATTCTGGGCTGCACATTGGAATCACCTGGGTACTTTAGAAACCACTGCTGCCTGCATCCCACCCCTGTAGGGTCTGGTGTAATTGACCTGGGGTACAGGCTGGGTGTCAAGATTTTTGAGCTCTCTCCAGGTGACTCTGACCTGCAGCCAAGGTGAGAGGTACTGTTCTAGGAGTTTTGCTTTACTAGCAAAATACAAAGCTATGGAAAGCATCTTTGTTCCTGATAGAAATTAATGATGGGGAGGCAAACAGAATAGTCACTCTGGGCCTACTCATGCTGTTTAATGCTCCAGCAGGTATCTAAATGCTCCCGTTTACTAGGGGGTTCATAATACCTGTGAGAGCAGATAACTGAGTGTATTTAGTGAGGACTTTCCAGGTCATAGTGAAAGGGCAAGGTGCTAAAATCATAGCTTGTCTTGCATGATACATGGTTTGTTTGCTTTTAGACTTAATCTAGTTAGGTTTCAGTTTACAGTTTTAGGTTCACAGCAAAACTGAGCAGAAAGCACAGAGAAGCGCTTCCATTTACTTCCATTTACCCCACACAGGCACATCCTCTGCTACAGAGTGGTCCATTTATTACAGCTGCTGAACCCACACTGACACCTCGTTATCACTCAGAGCCTGGAGTTTACAGGAGGGCTCACTCTCCAGGTTATGTGTCCTGTGGATTTGAACAAATGTATAATGACTTTATTCATTGTTTTTTAATGAAGCTGATCTTTTCCCTCTGAAACTACAAAATGAATTTCTAGCATAGCCATAGCAGGTGTCAAGCTATACTACTAGGTAAATTTTAAGAAATGCCCAACTTTCTTTATCATATTTGCATTTCAAAATATGATTAATCACACATAGGATTTTGTTTCTTCATGCCTACAGCAAATAGAAATAAAGTGCAAGAAACTTTTCTGAGGCAAAGCTTTCACTCTGTGAACGTAAAATGTTGACTCTAATATTTTCCATACTGTAGTATATGTGTGTGTATTATGTGAGGATTCATAGTCTGCTCTTACTTTTATTATAGTAGCTAAGAATTATTATAATCGCTATAAGCAGAAACAATTATTCTTAACAAAATGAATACACACAAGAAAAGCTGTAGTTTAGCTATTAGAACTAACTCTATAATTATGACAACCATGAGATGCTGGAACAGGAGCCAGCAGAAGCCACAGCCCTCTGATATTAATATATAAGGAAACCAAAATCTGCTTGTTAAACTGAGGCAGTTGTATGGATACTTCAACTTGAAAATGTCCCCTTCTTCCTGAAACAGAACATTTAATAAAAATGGCAAAAATGGCATGCTTGGACAGGAATTTCTTTTTTTTTTTTTTTTTTTTTTGAGACAGAGTCTTTCTCTGTCCCCAAGGCTGGAGTGCAATGGCGCGATCTCGGCTCACCGCAACCTCCACCTCCTGGGTTCACGCCATTCTCCTGCCTCAGCCTCCCAAGTAGCTGGGACTACAGGCGCCCGCCAACACGCCCGGCTAATTTTTTGTATTTTTAGTAGAGACGGGGTTTCACCGTGTTAGCCAGGATGGTCTCGATCTCCTGACCTCGTGATCTGCCCGCCTCGGCCTCCCAAAGTGCTGGGATTACAGGCTTGAGCCACCGCGCCCGGCCAGGAATTTCTTTTTTAAAAAATGCTTAGTTTTTATGAATTCATAATAGATGTACATATTTAGGGGGTACCATTGTATGCTATTTTGATACAAGCATACAATGTGCAATCATCAAATTAGGGTAATTGGGATATTCATCACCTCAAGTATTTATCATTTGTTTGTGTTAGGAACATTCCAATTTCACTCTTTTAGTTATTTTGAAATGTATAATAAATTATTGTTAACTGTAGTCACCCTCTTGTGCTATCGAACATGATCCTTTTTCTTCTAAGTGTGTTTCGTATGCATTAACCAACCCCTGTATATCCCCCTCCCCCCAACCCTTCCCAGCCTCTGGTCACCACTAGAGGTTCTACTCTCTATCTCTGTAAGTTCAGGTTTTTTTTTTTTTTTTAACCTCCCAAATATGATGCTTGAGGACATGTGATATTTGTCTTTCTGTGCCTGGCTTGATCCCCTTAGCATAATGTGAAGTGCACTGGGATTCTTGATGATTGCCTCAGCACTCTCTTTACGCTACAAATTCAGCTTCATTGACATTTCTGGAGGATATTTCCAACTCTGTAGTGGGACATTTGTTTCCCAAAGTCTTGTAAAGTAGCTGTTGTTAATTATTTCACCCAGTCATCTAATACTTATCATCTCCCACTACATGCAAGACAGTTTGTTTGGGAGGAAGCTGAGCCTCAGAGTTAAAGGTCTATCCGAATTAAACAGCAGCCCTGTGCGGCTTCTGCTTAGCTTAGCTTAGCTGGTGACTTTTCCGTAATAACTACTGTAATTAGGACACACTTTCGAGAGTTTGTTATTCATGTGATATATATTTGTTTGTTCATTTATTTAACAATTTATTCTGTTTATGCACCACATGTTCCAGGTACTACCCTAGGTGCCAGGGATTCAGTGTTGATTAAGGCTGGCTGGGTTTCTCCACTAAGGCGGTTCACATTCTGGATGGAGAGAAAAATGTTAGGAAGGTAACACACAATTACAGATCAGACAAGCTTCTGTCTGGGAAATTGGGTGAATATAACATGTAGACAAAGTATAAGTTACCGGGAAGAGGACCATTTAAGAGACGGACCTCCATCTAAATGTCTCTGAAGTGACATATAAGCTGAGGTCAGCCACAGGAAACAGCTAATGCTGAAAACAAAAGCTAAGCAGAAAAAACAAACCAAACCATGATCCCTACCTCCAAGGAAACTCTTCTACCAGATTCAACAAACAAGTCAAAACCCAGAATAGAATATTTATATTGAACTCAGATTTGTTTTTCATGTATCACCCATCAAAAGTTGCTTAATGGATATCTTATATTCTGTGATAATAGTAATGATTTAAAAATCGTTTACCATAAACACTAAAGCAAAAGTTAATAGTCTTCATAGTAATATTACTTTGGACAATGACTTTTTTAAAAAATCAAAAATGACAAATTTCTCTGGAAGTGTTCATTTACTACTCCAAGGTTTGATCTGGTATTTCATTGATACATGAAGGTCTCTAAGATAGTCATCTTTATTAATTGTCAAAAATGATTATATCCTTCTTATTTTAAAGTATATGTAATTAAAATTCTAGTAAGATGGTATATTCTATTAAGATTGCATTAAAATGTTTTAGAAAACATTAATAGAGCCGTTTTGCTATTTAGAAAGTATTCATGTGCTATTTTTGAAGCAGATTTTTCCAATGTCAGAAGAAAATATTTTCATTACTGTAATCATGCTCATGGTGTTGCTCATGACTACCTTGTCTGTGAGGAAGGACCAGGGCAGAGAGAGCTCTGCTGTGTGCTCGCTGACTGCCCAGGGGCAGGGGTTGGAAATGTGGGCTAGCTGGTGTTTGGGGAAAGGCGAGCCCATGGGACACCCACAAAAATAGTTCAGAAGGTGTCCATCCTGAGTCCCTGGTCTTCCTAATATTAAGGCTACTCCAAAGAGAATACTACCCAGCAAAGAGAAGCAGAGCAAATGTAGCAATTTTCTAAGTAATCACATACAAATATTTGTTTTATCTGAGTTACATAATAATGTTGGTAAAAACGAAAATAAATGTGCCTGATTTACTCAGAATTCCCTTGATGATGATGATGATGATGATTCTCCCCCACCTCCTCCAAAGGTTTTACTTGTGTTTCAGTAATGCCCTTAATCACAGTGAGTGTCACTGGTTCCATTAAATCACAATACTTCAGTCATATTTAAACAAATTGCATATCAATTTTTGTTGACCCACATAATGATTTCCTGTAAACCAGTTAATGTTTTTCAAAAAGTTGGCTTTTGTTAAATTCAGTGGCTAGATTTGAAATATTTAGTCATTTATTACAAATAGGCATTAGCTTTTTTATTGCCAGAGCCTTAGGTCTGGGAGAAGTGTTAATGAATGGAAATAGAAATAAGTACTCATGCTATACATTAACTCTTTACCTCTTCTGCAAGCCGTCAGTGTCAAACCAACTTCTGCAACTAGATGAGCGAGATTGCCAGCTAATCTTAATTCTACAGTATTGTGTATGTTACCAGTAAACAGTGACTATCATCATTGTTCCATGCACAAAGATTAGGATGATTAACAAAATACAGTATTCATTAGTAATTTGGTGATCTACTTCAGGTAATGTCATCTTACCATAATTGGACCATTGCAATAAAAGGTATTAAAATTCATATTTAAAACACTTTGCAGCCACGGTAATAACAATAACAGGTTTCTGTGTGTTTGTGGTTTTTATTGCCCTCCTCCAGACGTGGATGTCATCGAGTGCTCCTTGCAGTTCCCAGATGATGACTACTCCTGGTGGGACCTCTTCATGAAGATTTGCGTCTTTGTCTTTGCCTTCGTGATCCCTGTCCTCATCATCATCGTCTGCTACACCCTGATGATCCTGCGTCTCAAGAGTGTCCGGCTCCTTTCTGGCTCCCGAGAGAAAGATCGCAACCTGCGTAGGATCACCAGACTGGTCCTGGTGGTGGTGGCGGTCTTCATCGTCTGCTGGACCCCCATTCACATATTCATCCTGGTGGAGGCTCTGGGGAGCACCTCCCACAGCACAGCTGCTCTCTCCAGCTATTACTTCTGCATCGCCTTAGGCTATACCAACAGTAGCCTGAATCCCATTCTCTATGCCTTTCTTGATGAAAACTTCAAGCGGTGTTTCCGGGACTTCTGCTTTCCACTGAAGATGAGGATGGAGCGGCAGAGCACTAGCAGAGTCCGAAATACAGTTCAGGATCCTGCTTACCTGAGGGACGTCGATGGGATGAATAAACCAGTATGACTAGTCGTGGAGATGTCTTCGTACAGTTCTTCAGGAAGAGAAGAGTTCAATGATCTAGGTTTAACTCAGATCACTACTGCAGTCTGACAGGAAAAGATAGAATTTAAAATGAACTTTTAGAGATCTCATGGTCTGAAGTCATTAGATGCAGACCATGTTCATGATCAGTGGAAACATCAAGGACAAAAGGTCCATGCAACACATGCACCTCTTCTCTAGGGCACAGAAGCGAGGCAGAACCTCAGTTCCTCTGATGAACAAGGAACAGGTCTTTTCCTTCTGGTTTCCTAGGTAAGGTTCAGCACCCATCTGTGGTGGCCTTCCTATGAAAGGTAGTTTCAAAAGCTCAGTTTAAGAAAAAAGGAAAAGAAAAAACATTGCTTTCACAGCTCAGTGGGCATCCAATCCAGATGTTTAACAATGACAGCAACAACCTCCAATGGAATGAGAACTATTTCCAGGGTTCATGCCCAGCTCACTGTATGCTGTGTGGACACGCATTTCATGTGGCTGTGTGGTAAGAATTACAGCTTACGTATGGCTTGGACCCACATCTGAGGAATCTGATGTTCACTTATACCAGAACATTATCTTGCTATTTATGAAATGATTTAAACATTCAAAAGGTTGTTTTTAACATGGTTTAATTTCTCGAAAACTACAGTTTTTTTTTCTTAGCATGCTATTCAGGTAGACAGTCTTATAATAAAGCATGTCTCATTGTCAAGAAACATAAAGTGGTGTGAATACCACTGAAAAAATATATACAGTATCTTCTGTAAATAATAGTACCTGTGCAAATAAGGAATAGGCTTGCCTCCCAGCCAGGCAATTTCCTGAGGGCACACTAATGATATCCCCTGAGTTGCTAAGTTGATGCTGAGGCATTTTGCTGGGAATTAGTCATGGCATGATCTCTTTCGGACTCCCTGAATACCGTTTAGTCCTGTAACAGTGCTCACAACTCATGTGTTAATGAATCACAAAGGCTTTAACTAGCTCCCAGGTTGTAGCCTTAGCAGGATCTAGTTTATTTGCCACACCTCTTTATGAACATATAGCGATTCGCAGATCCTCTCTATTCACGGAGAGGAAGGTGTTTTGCTTCTGTAGATCTCAAGGTACTATTTCGTGGCTCTCAGCAGGAAGTAGAATTGTTCCTAAATGTGTGCTGAATGAGGACGTGATGTCCCTCCTGGTGCCAGGACACATCCTGCATGGCATTCTGTGAAGGGCATACCTGCTGAGGATAATGCCAGGAGCAGCACATTTAGGGCAATTTTGCTAAAACTTCCAGATGACATATAAATTCCCTCTTTTTCCCCCTGAAACTTACCATTTCAGAGGTAATGGCTTTTTCTGTAATTTGCCTGAGAAGAAAAAAGGGATAATTTAGAAATGACACTCCAAGCCTATATATTATTAGGGCAGCATCCTCTGGAATTTAATAGAAAAATTGAATATACAGCCCTATGTAACTACAGACATCATTACAACTGTTAAGTTCTGTTCACCATGCAGAACTTGGTGGTGTATGTACTCTCACCTTTTGGAAACAAAACCTTGCATTGAAGGTTTTACACGTGGCTTCAGAATGTTACTCTGACCATGTTTGCCTCTACTCCAGATTATCATGGCGCCTAACACAGATTACATATGGCAGAATGGAAGTGATTTCTCCTAAGGAAAATGAAGTGCTCTTTTGAGTATTTCTTGTTTTATTGAGATGCCTATCTGCCCTTGTATTTTTATAACTGAATGTAAATAGGAATGGCTTAAATACTGATTTACACTAATCCTATAGTTAAAAATCTTGGCTATGGTACAGGAAGGATATCTATATAGAGGCTAGTTCCAGAAACAAGCCCTGGTGAAATAGGAAATATAAAAACTTCTTTATGGAACAGGAAAACCCCAGAGACTTTCTCGTCAGATTCCTTTCCAGTGCAAAGTATAACAGAGATAGGATTGTGAGATGAAATCAGAGTAGTGTGTTTCCTTTAATTTTTTCTGTCTTCTTTTTTTTTTTCTTTTGAGACAGAGTCTCGCTCTGTTGCCCAGGCTGGAGTGCAGTAGCACAGTCTTGGCTCGCTGCAACCTCCACCTCCTGAGTTCAAGCAATTCTCCTGCCTCTGCCTCCTAAGTAGCTGGGATTACCGGTGTGCACCACCAAGCCCTGCTAATTTTTGTATTTTTAGTAGAGACGGGGGTTTCACCATGTTGTGCAGGCTGGTATCGAACTCCTGACCTCAGAATATTCACCCGCCTCAGCCTCCCAAAGCGCTGGGATTACAGGTATGAGTGGCCACTCCTGGCCTGTTTCCTTTGTTAGCACTTCACGTGCTCTTATAGCGTTAATTGCCATTATTGGTTTGCCTGATTTTCCTGCATCTCCTCATATGTAAGTCTGCAGCCCAAGGAGAGAATAGTAGCTGTATGTGCCCATGAGGGGTGTCCAAGCTTCTTGATTCTTGTTAATATCGACTCCCCAACATTGAAAAAGGAGTGAAGAAGGGAATATCATTTTAGGGTACTGCTTTAAAGGAATGATAAAGTAAACAACGTGGCAGGGAAAATACCACTAGCACAAATGTATTTCTTTGTCAAAGTGTGTACACGCTTTCTGTATGTCCTGATGTCCTGCTGTGAAGCAGGGACCACATTGCCATTTATTCATTGTTCCAGGCAATGCATTTGTCCAAACCCCTCTGGCTCTCTGATATCTCTCATTTCTTGATGTTCCTATTCTCTGACCTCAACAAGGAGGACACTGTCTTTTGTGTCTCTTTGAGACCAGAACTGCATGTGTTTAACCTTCAGATCCATTCTCTACATGAACCCTATCTTTCCACCCTGGTAAGAAGGTCTGGAAGACAGGTCCTAACAAGGGGTCAGAGAAGGCACAGTGAAATGAACCAGCCATGCAGGGGCAGCACTGAGGAGGAAATCCCCCCACTCTAACTGGGAGGAGAGTGGAAACACTCTTAGTGTCTCAGAGTAGTTACCAATCTAAGAGCATCCCTCGAGTTTAAGTCAAAACTCCAGGCTTAATACCAAAAATAATACATCATTTGGAAAAATAGCTTGGAGAAAAAAAATCAATAAAGAGTCACATAAAATCTTAAGCAAATGGTTCTATTCTGTGATATATTACTGAGAAATAAAGTTCTTAAACGTGTATAACTATTGTCAGACAATTTATAGATGTTTCATCTAGTCCTGGGACGAAATAAGATGACTCACGCAAATGCAGGGAGCACATTGGCTGACTTTAAATTGGAACATTGTAAAGAGAAAGCTGTGAAAGGTTGTGTGTCCTATCAATGAGATTTATTTTCTAACCAAGAGCTATTTGGATGATTCAGTATAAATACAAAAATCACATCCAAAAGGGGTATAACCCAGCTTCCTTAAGGCAATTTTCTTCTCTGAAACAAGAATATACTCATATGTTCTTAACTATAATGTATATTATTTTTATCTTGTACTTTAAAAGATGATAATTATGCATTGTATATACGACTGTGTGCCTTGCAATAAAATCAAAACTGTACCTGCTAAAAATCACAACAGTCAATTATTGTGGTAAATTATTTATTCTATAATTACTTTAGTGATGCTGCACTTGAGCAAGAACAATGGAAACTGTTTCTCAAAACTATAAGGGTTACTCTAACTTTCCATCCATGACAATGCTGTGGGTGATTAGTGTATAAAAACAAAATATGTGGGGATCTAAACTGTGATCTTTAGTTCCCAGACCTGTGAATTGTGGGGAATCTAAACTGTGGTCTCTAATTCCCAGACCTGTGAATTGCTTAGGATAATTCACCTGTTTTCACAATAATGCTGCCAGGACCCCAGAATCAATGTTACCTATTGCTCTCACAATGAAAATCCACTTTTTTCACTACAAAAGCATGCAAAATTCAAAATCAAACTGTTCCATCAATAAAAGCATAAAGAAATAGCAACTCCACCTGGAAACACAAGCAGCCTTCTGCCCTGCTCCCAGTACAATACAACACATCCCTGCCGAGAATGATCTGTTTCTAAACCACATAGTATTTTACACACAAAGAACAACTTAAAACCCAGTATCTTGACAAAAGAAGAACAGCTTCTTGCTTGTGGAAGCAGAAGCAAAACTTAAGCATGGGAAGTAAAAAGGGACTCATTTTGCTAATTGGGAAGAACACACTGTTAAGTCCTAGTCTCTTTTCAAAACAAAGCAAATTTCTTATTCGTGTTTATCTTTGATTGGTAAGTCAATTTCATAAGGGATTGGAGTGCAAGTGTGGTAGGGGCCTCTGCTTCCATTTTCAGTGGAATCCGGTTGGTTAATGAAATGAGGACAAAAATAAGTTAGAAAAAGTCTAAGGAAATAAGAGAGCAAATAGTTTTTCATATGAATTAAGATCCTTTCTTTGGGCTGGTTGTTGCGTATTTGGGTATGTGAGTTCTGAATATGGAATATAATTAGAAACCTATTATATATATTTTAATATATAGGGAGGAAACTCAATATATAGCAAGTTTTAGGCATTATAATATCTTCTTTATGATTAATTGGGAGCACTATACATTCCTCACATTCCTGCTGATGGTCCCCATGTTTGTGAAAACTAATGATAACATAAAACAAATGAACAAACAGACAGGACAGTTACTTTTTTTTCAATAACTTGTGTTTAAGAGAATATTCAGTCATATATTTCTGTCAGGAACTATACTACATTCTGAATAAACAGTGGTAAACAAAACAGACACCCCCCACTTTTCTTAGTGCTTTACTAGTGGATTTATTAGTGTCTTAAGTGGCCAAATACATTTTTGATCTTACAGTCTACAAAAAAACAAGCAATTAAGCAAGTAACTGCAATATATTGCAATGGCAGCACAAATTTTAGTACAACATAGCCTACTCTAAAAGGTCTATTGTAACCAGAAAGCAGGTTAGTTGCTTGCTGAATGCAGAGTCCAATTAGGGAGTGTGAGGTCTGATAAAAAAGAAAAAAGTGAATTTATTCAGAAGCTAGCTTGGGGAAAAAAGCATCCTGCATTTAAATGTGCTGCTTTATTTTGGGAGCAGAAAACGGGCACTTTTATGAGGTAGGGGAGCAAATGAGCTAGGGAAGGTGTCCCCCTGCTACTGGGCAGTTATGTACTGGGCAGTTGAGTTGGTACCTTCCTGGTCAGAAATAAGTTGTAAAAAGTGGCCAAGTGGGCATGCTTTTGACATGCTCTCCTGAGGTGACTCCCTAGAGGTGAGGGTTCCCTGGGGCATGCTTTGGTCTGCAAATCCACTGTCAAGGACAGATCTTGGAGCACATGGATGAACTTGCCCTGTAGGGAATGTCTGGCGAGGGGAGGTGAAAGGTTGCATTTGCATTTCTAAAGGACTAAGTAGGAAGAAGGGAGTAGGGGTAATGGGGAAAGAAGAAAAGAAGAGAAAATAATGAAAAAAAAATTAAACCAACTTAGAAAAATGGAGGTACTTGGTTACCATTTATCCGTCTACCTAGATATATTTTTAAAATTGTTTTATCTGTGTATTTATGTTATACCTGAAATTACTAGAAAAGTTAAAAGTTATTCAAATATTTGGAGATAGTTAAAGTGGCAACTACTTTCACTAATATATGACTTATTTGAGTTTGAGTTGGTCAAGGAAGCCAATATATTGGAAGCCAAATGATTTGGCAGCAATATAGCCTTGGAATGACACTAGCAGAGGAGACATTGTTATGAGCTATGCTATAAAAGTGCATATAAGACACAGACTGAACTACAGGATCTGGTGTAGCTGTTTTTAATGTTTTTTAATGGAACTAGGGAGGAAAGAGTTAAAATAGCTGGTCTGCAACAAGTTCATTTGTTTTGTAAGGAAGCCCCCCCAACCCCTGGCAACCAGGTGGAGAAAGCAAAGAAAACAGGTGACTGTCTATTCTCCTTGCCAACTAGACCTCTGATAAATAGTGATTTTTGCTACGTGGAAAAAACCTACAGAATATCTTTAGCAGGATGTCCCCGGCTAGAGAATTACTTATAATAAACCTATAATCTAAGGGTTTATGATTTTGGGTTATACAATGGATGTGTTTCATAACTTAGATGTTTTCCTCGTTGTTTGAGTTGAACTGCAACTCCATTAGAAACTCCAGCTATTATTTAGGGGAAGAGAGGCCATGTCTGATGCAGGAAGGAAGGACTAGGAACCACCCTTTTAGTCCCGGATTTCTCTCACTTCACCCAAACTGGAGATATTCTGTATTTTTGAAATTATCAATAAAACTTGATATTTGTATGTCATAACACATCTCACCCAGAAATTCAGGTTAAAAATATGTTGTTCAAGCTTAAGAGTTATTTACTAGGGAAATGTATCAGTAAGTTTTTGTTTAAAAAGAACAATGCTGCTACTGATAACACCAATAATTATAAATCCTTATATTTATTGTTATACCAAGTGTTTTATGTGTCCTGAATTACTACTCTCAACAGACCCATGAGTTAGTTGTATAAAACTTGGATCTGTCAAGTAAATTTGCCAAAGCCACATTGTTAGTAAGTGGAAGAGGTGGGAAAAATGTGATTTTTACATGCAAAATGATGGGAATTCTCAGGGTCAGTGTTCATGGAGATTAGTGAATTGCAACTAATGAGATTAGGAGGATAAAAACTAGGATAGACTTGAGAATTAGACGGCTTAGTTTCAAATCTCAGCTCCATTTTGGATTAGTGTGGTTTTGTGCAAAATGCTATCTTTTCTATACTATAGTCTCCTCAGTAAAATAGTGACCAAATATTCACATAAAGTTATTGTGCTCATATAACTATAGTAAGTACTCACTAAGTGTTAGTTGATAAAATTATTATTATTTTCAATTGGCCTCACTACAAAAACATTGGATTCAATGATTTCTATGGTTTCTTCCAATTCTAAAATAACACAACTCTGGATTCCCATGGGCTGCTTCTCATAGTCACCTGACACATAACAAACTCACGAGATCTAGTGGGTAGTGGGGACATGACTCATTCCTACTGCCATCTCCTTCCCATCAGTAGTTGCAAAATAAAACTTGGATATCACTGTGTGCTAGGAAGAAGGCCTGAGTATCTAGCAAGAGGAAACACAGGTCTTTGGTCTTTCTCCATAATGAGAGCTTTGTTTCCTTCTCCAAACATAAAAGTGATTCATTCTTGACAAATGGATTGCCTTATCACCACTGGTTCATCCCTTCTGGAAGTGAAGCTTTGTCCTAGGAAGGGGAAAGGACTGGGTTGGTTACTTTCTCACCTAAGAGGGAGCACAGGGTTGCTGATTCACAAGTCATGGGGCTTCCCCTGCAGTGAAGCTCAGGGAGCTGATGTCTCAGATGAGGGATATGGGCAGATTCAGTGTTCAAATGATGACTCTAGGGCTCTGCTTCTCTCTGTATTTCTCTGGCACCTTCATTTTCAGGCCGTGTATCTTTAAGTGTGGCACTGGCAGGTCCAGGCTCAAATAGTCCACGCAACTCATAAAAACTGAGGAACAGAGAGACCCTCTTTTTTCCAGTACTCATATATTCAAGGATGAGATTCTAACTGTCCTATCCCTGAACCAATCCCATTGCTAGGGGATTTGTGCTTCCGTGGGTCTGGGCTCAGTGATGTGTTCCCAGAGCCCCCTGGGTGCATGTGCATGTGTGTATTAGCAGGGAGGCATCAAGAAGGGTTAGTTTTCTTTGATCCTCATAGAATGGGTTTCCACTGGAAAGATGGATCCTACTACCAGAGAAGAGAAAGCGATGCTGGAAAGAGGAATACAATGGCTATCTACCACAGTTTCATCTAGTTACACTTTCACCCTTTCCTCAATGGCTCTACAAGAAGGAAGGGGATGAATCTGGGAGAATGGAAAAATGGGGAGGACAGCTTTTAAAGGAATGTGTGTGGAAAGCGTATTTGCTGGTGGAGGTGGAGAGTGACCTAAGGTGTGGGGTGAGTGGACAATAAGAACAGAAGTGTCACTGGCACAGACTGCCCCGGGCTGGAGGGACACAGAGTTCTGACACTTCACACTACTTCTTCCCTTCCACTCTGGGAAATAGGCTCCAAATTCACATATCACCAAGAAGAAAACCCACACTGAGAACATTTACATTCCCGAGTATCAATTCTAAGTAGCAACTAATATCTAAGTTTATGCATTTTGTATTAATAGAAAAGAATAGAAGATACTTAAAATTAGTAAAATTTAACACAGAAGCCTTAGCGTAAGGGATACCTTTGAAGAGTTCTAATACTCACATTATTTTTTAAATAGTACAAGGTGACATCTATTAGAGATCAATGCGTATTTTCAGTTGTTAGAAATAAAAACTCTAAAAATGTGACTGCTAGCACAAAACACAAGATACAACTATTGCTTCCCTCTGCTGACTAAATCAATGCTTTTCCTGGACCTTCAGTAAAGATGGGCTCTTTAACTCATGGACTTTGTCATATGGTGGCTCTCTGCACCTAGTTTATCCTATGACTGTCCCCTCTAAATGACACACCATTTTGAGATATATAGACCTAGGTATATTGTTGGCATGGAGAAGTGATTATGAAGCAGGGACAATGAGAGGAAAAGACATAAAATAATATGTCTTTAGCTTACTCACAAAGAAGAGGATTCTGCCCTCTGCCTTGCAACCCCACACAACACTGTGACCTATGCCAGCTGCAGCATACTTCAATTGAAGTGAAAATTAAGAGTGTTTATCATTCTCTGGGACAAACTGAGGAGTGCAGCACCAAATATTGATTAGGTTTGTCTTTTATGATGACTTTTATTGGTAAAGTACGAAATATTTTCCCATAGCCCGTTGACATTTTGGAACTCTGCTTTGATGACCACACTGTGATACGATGACCCTCTACGGTGTCTTCTTTCATTCTATGAGCTTCCCCACAACTTCATTTTCAAATTTAAAAACAGATCTCGGCTTTTCTTTAAGTCACATTTTGAAACTGTTCTTCCATATCAGCATTTGTTTCTAAGGGCTACTTTTAAAGAACGAGGGTCTTTGTAGTTAGATCAACATTCAGGCAAAAATTATTTGCTTTAAGGGAGGTTTCTTTGGATTATGTCATTTAAATATTTGTTCAAACATAATTAAGGATGTTAACACTATCCCATATCCCACCCCTCTCCAAAAAAACCCCACAAATATTTTGACAGGGAGTAAAAACTTTGTGAGACAACATTGTCTTTGCTACTGACTTGTTTTAGTGAAGTGTTCAGGTATGGTTAGGCTTCTGTGTTTTGTGATTCAGCTGCCGGTTGCACTGAGTTTTCCTGGCCATATCTACTCAAGCAGGCTTTGCTAGTGTCTTTCTCACCATTTTCATAAAACAGATCCTAATGACTGGCAATCAATGGGTAAAGTATCAGCTATTTTATATCACACTCTCTATATCATAGGAATACTGAAGAAGTAAAGATTCAGTCATGAAGAAGGAATATACAATCAACTTTCATTGTCCTCTAGGGAAAGTCTCATGATAAGAGAAATTTAACTGTCAAATGGTCCCAGATCATTGATTCTTTTCCTACTTGCTTGTGCTATTGGGAAATCACATGGCTCACAAGTAAAAAAAGTATATTTTTAAGATCTGACTCATTGCAGCAGACTGGATGGCCCCAAATGGTACAGTATCTTTTATTCTAAATGATCTTCATACAATAAGACCTTTGCATGACTCTCATCTGGTGCTTGGTCTATTCCTCCCTTGAACGTGGACAGACCAGTGTTACTGTCACAATCCACAGAGTATGTGACTTCTGAGATGAAATCAAAATATACCCTGCATTTCTGCCTTTCCTTTTTGGGATTCTTGCTCCTGGAACCAGCTGTCATCTTGTGACAAATTCCAGGCAAGCCCTTGCAGAGATGCCATATGTAACAGCCCCACTGAGGCCCTAGCCAACAGAGGACATCAACTGCCAGATAGGTGAGTGAAGGCATTAACCTAGATTTCAACCCTTGGCCGTACAGTCACTCTCAGCTTTTGTTTTTGCAGCTGGGAATCCAGACAATGTGGTTCAGAGCAATCCATTCCTGCTGTCTCCAAATTCCTTACCTACAGAATTTGTGAGTGCAGCTGAGTTTGTTTTGTGCCACCATGTTCTGCACAGTTTGTTATGTAGCAATAGAAACTGGAATGCACAGCGCTAGAAGACTATTGAATTTCACCCCATTCTTCCACTGAAAACCTCCCCACTCACCTCTCCACAGTGCATATGGGAAATCTACTCCTCTGCATGATAAAAAGAATCATCCCAAGTAGATTCAGCCTTTCTTCAAAACCTTGTTAGCTCACCAATTCACATCCTCTTTAAGGAATAGTAATACATAAACGCTAAGGCTTTTAAGAAACTCATGTAAACCCCATTCCTCTGACTACTGTTGGGCCACAGAAAGCCAGACAATGAATACAACTAAAAAGACAGTCTAGTGGTGGCAGAGAATAATGCAATGAAATTATTAACAGTGGAAATGAGCAATAAACTGAAACATTTTGTAAGGACATAGAAAACAATTTCTCTTAGATATGAATAATTTCCCTATCATAATAAAGTGTTTGTGGTAAAAAGTAAATTTGTCACTGCATATTATCTCAGATTCCTAAATATTACTGTGTCAAATTTATGCAAATATTATCACTGACAACATTATAGGAAAGTTAAAGAATCATGGTTTTGGGAGCCAGAGAAATTTGTATTCGAAATCATCTCCATCGACTGGCTTTATGACTATGAATGTATTATTTCACAGTTCTCAGACCTAGTTTCTTTGTGCACTAAAAACAAAGATAAAAATGCTTATCTTCTTAATCTGTTAACATATTAGACTGTTTGAGGTTTTGAGTTAGGAATCAGAAGTACAAATAGATATGTACTTTATTGATACTGTGTTAAAATATATTTCCCAAGGCAAATTATATGAAGTTTAATAAGCTGAAGAAAACATCAAAGAGTCCATAATTATTTCTTCTCAGAGTAGTAGCAATTTA
Organism: Nomascus leucogenys; assembly: GCF_006542625.1. Taxonomy (NCBI): domain Eukaryota; kingdom Metazoa; phylum Chordata; class Mammalia; order Primates; family Hylobatidae; genus Nomascus; species Nomascus leucogenys. The sequence goes on along the minus strand of NC_044396.1, from coordinate 41,984,986 downwards.
TTTGATCTGAATTAATGGCAGTTGGGGTTTTGGATTCTATGACTAGATAGAGAAACAAGTTCATTAAAGCTTTACAGAACGGGAAGGCCAGCGGGGTTTAAAGTTGGCTTTATAAAACTCAAAATATTTGGAGCATAGTTTAGTCCATCTTTCCTTTAATTCTGATAATAGATTTTCAGACAACAATATAAGGTAAAGTGACCGGTGGGGAGGAGGGAATCTTCTTGCCTTCACTCTCCATAAAAGAGAGGCTATAACTGACTTAAATGCTTAGAATCGTTTATTATCTAACAAACGTATAAATCACACCCACACACACACCCCCACCCCCACACACACACACTCAAACCGTAGCTTCTGTGTGAAGCATAAAGGCTGCAAAGCCTTCCACACCATTTGGCAAAGAGCATACGAGGATGGCGTCCCCAGCAGAGGCTGTGAGTCAGCCCAAATGCAGGCGGCCCCATGACTGTGGGGCACACAGAGCTGGAGGTGGAAGCAGAGGCTTAGGGGTTACTGCCCCCTCACCCCAAGCTTCAGCAGGCAGGGGCAGTGGAAGAGGCTGCAGGCCACAGTGTTGGTGCACACGTCCTGGCTCACGGCCTCTGGGAGTGCTGGGGAGCCAGGAGCAGACAAACCCTTACAGCAGCCATTCCTTCACTGCAACTAAGTGTGCGGTGGAAACCCAGTGAGGAGCGACATAGTGTGATGGGATGTATGGAAAAGAAATGCTAAAACTCAGCAGGTGATTTGAGAATGCTTAAAGTGACTTGAACTTACATCACTTGGAAAGCAGTTTGATTATACATATAAACACATAGTTCTATCTAGAAAATAAAAATATAGTTTTAATTTTTTGCTTTGGACATTGATACTTTACATTAACTTCATTAAATGTTTCTCAATAACACCCCTGTTTGTTATATATGTATACATACACATTCATATATAAAGACACATGTGCACACACACACACACAACATTCATAAAACAAGAACCCTAATACTGTCACATGATTGGTGGCATTGTCCAATTGGTAGATAATTGTAAAGCTTAATTTTAATAGTGGGACATTTAATAAGGTATCTTACAGTTATTTATCTATACCAACTAAATGTTTGGTTTGTGGAATCCTTTTATGGGATTGAGATCGCTGTTGCTGCTTAATGGCTTTTATTGAAAAACCCAAGATCTCCTGGTGGACATTGATCAATTGTAGGAATCTTAGCTTTATTGATTACTCCATCAGGAAGTACTTTCTTTACCCTTAGTGTACCTGTGGTACCTTTCTGTTCCATTCATATAACATTTGTATTAAGTTATCTTTTTCTAGAAACATTTGGGAACATGTTCCAATCTCCTTCCCACTAGCTACCTCCGTACAATCACAAGACCTCTAAGTGCAGCTTCAGAGTCTTACACATAATTTTTATTCCTCAGGGCCCAGCACGGTGCCTTGTATATTTCAGAGTCAGTTAAATATTCAGAATAGAGGTGTAAATGTTTTAGATTTCTATATAAGATCTAAAGAATCCTTGACAATATGGAGTGATCTTTCCTTCAAAGAATAATGGGCAGTGGATCAGGAACCTGGAACTTAGGCTCTGCTTTTAGCTAGCTGCGTATCTTAGTCTTTAACTTCCACAGCTCTTAATTTTCCTCTGTAAAACAAGCAGGTGTAAACAACAGTCATAAATATTGTATTCTATGAGCAAGCCTAATTTTTAGCTGTGCCTTCTTCCTCTCAGATTTACTGTGGCCATATTGGGGACAGATGCATATCATGAGGATTTCCTTCTTGGAGGCATTAGTCCGTGATAACAGGTATTTTTGTCACTCCAAAGCTTAGTTGAAAATGGTGTTTCAGGAAATGGTGTTACAGCTCTGATTGGAAGATCTGGATGCTGTCCTGCTGGGCACCCCTGAGTGCTTTCCTGAAATGAAAAAAAAAAAAGTTTCCTGACTCACTTTTTATAAAGCTTGTATATGACACTCCTGGTAAATCAAGTCTGTACTGAATTTGTGACGACTGTTAGTTTGAAAATTGATAGTGAGACACTAAAGTACATATATTAGGCTGAATTCTATTCCCCTCTCTGCCCACTAAAAACTCATATGCTGAAGCACTAACCCTCAGCACCTCAGAATGTGGCCTTATTTGGAAATAGAGTCTTTACAGAAATAATTAAGTTAAAATGAATCCATTAGTGTGAGTTCTAATTCAATATGACCAGTGTCCTTATAAAAAGAGGGCATTAGGACACACACACACACACACACACACACACACACATAGAGGAAAGAGCATATGAAGACGATTATCTATAAGCCAAGGAGGGGGGCCTCAGAAGAAACCAATCCTGCTGACACCTTGACCTGAGATTTCTAGCCTGCAGAATTGTGAGAATATAGATTTTTGTTGTTTAAGCCACCCAGACTGTGGTACTTTGCTATGACAGCCTGAGCAAATGAATATAGTCTATAATGAATCTCAAAATCTGTAACATTATTTAATTCAAATTTAAACAACATTGTGCAAACTAAGATTTTTAAAAATTTCAAAATTTTATCGAGTTTCTTTCCAAAAATGTTTCAATTTTAGGAATCAGATTGTGATATACATCATCAAGATGGCCGACTCAATGGGGCCAAGAAGAACATCCGCCAGTGAGGGACCAGGTCATCAGAAAGACTGGTCCTCTCCTAGCAGATCCTCAGAGGGAAGCATTGAGAGTTGACAGAGGGAAGACACAGAAGCTGGGCTGAAGGCAGAGGAAGCTGGGAACCCCACACAGGGCTATCGTGCACTGGAATTCATTCCTGGCCTCCAATGGCTCCTGGGGAAGGGGTGAGTTGAACAGGCAAGGAACAACCTGCTGTCACCAAAGACCTCTGGAACCCTGGCAGGAGGAGACCCCTTGACCAACACAGACACTTGAGTTGGCAGGGAGAGCTGCTTAGAGAAATAGTACAGGCAGAACTCCAGCCTGAGTGGCCCAGAGGGTTTGGTGTGAGAGTGTCTGCAGTGGAGCACTGCCAGGAATGCCCATCCGCTTAGGCTTGACTTGCTCCCATAGGAGACTTTAACACCAGGGGAACTGTTGGACCTGAACTCAGCAAAGCGTCTTGTCCATGAGATGTGGCCAGTCTGACCTTAGCATCCCTCAGTCTCCTGGGCTCTTCCATGGCCCCAGCCTAACCACACCTGTTTGCAGTGCAGCTTTGGGTGCTGGTGAGGGGGGTGTGTACCTCCTAGGGGCCATATCATAGCTCCTGCCTGGGTGGATAGCAGCTGACCAGCAGAGAGCTCCAGCAGAGCAGCCCCCATGGACATATACCAACCCACTCATGTTCTCACCCCACTGCAGCCTTCCCTGTGCTGCTCTGCCTGCATGCATTTGCCCATGGACATCCCCTACATTGCTTTGCTGGTGTGTGTGTAAGCAAGTGGACCTTGCCTATCCTTCCTTGTCAGCATACATGTGCGCATGCACCCTGCCACGCTACTGCTGCAAGCATGAGTGCACCCTACCAACCTTCCCTCACTGCACCTGTCAGAGCATTGTCAGGCATTGAGCCTACCAGTCCCACTCCCACCAGCATCCTGTCCTTGTGCCAACACTGCTGTTGGCATGAAACTAGGCACAGAGAACACTGGACACACTCCTACCCTGAGCAGCAACTGCCATATACAAGAATGCACACAGAGGACATGCACAGTCCTGTGCTCACCAGCACCCCACCGCCATGCTAATACCACTTCCAGTGTGAATGCACACACACATGCTGGTAGGGTCCCCCTCACCCCATCCCACCATGTCATGCTGCCATCACTGCTTCTCCAGACTCAGAGTCTGGCACCCTGGCACCTGCTAGCACCCCACCATAGCTGATGAGTGTGTACCCCACCATGCTACCACTGCTGCTGAAGCTGGCATGTGCAAACAAGGATGGATCCCACTGCCACTACCTTATGAAGCACTTTGGATGGCATCACCCATCATAGTGTTGTGACCAGTAGTCTGGGACAACCGTGGAGCCTCTAGCACAGCAGGTTCCTAACCTCCAAGGGCCATAGAACAAAGCCAGGACCAGATACCAATCCCCTAGAATTAGAGAATGTAGTCCAGGAGGCCTGAGCTGAGCCTTGTCCCCCTAAAATCTTCCAGAAATGAAGCCAGTTGACCAAAACCACCTTATACCACAATCAATCCCTCAAGGTCATAAAATAGGATAAAAGAAAAAAAATCATTCAAAGAACAGCAACTTTAATGAATGAAGGAACACAAGTCCACAAAGACAAAAGTGGACCGGCACAAGAACTCTGACAACTCAAAAAGCCAGAGTGCCTTCTTTCCTCCAAGTGACCACACTAATTCTCCAGCAATGGTTCATAACTGGGCTGAAATGGTGGAAATAGAATTCAAAATATGGATAGGAATGAAGATAATCAAGATTCTGGAGAATGTTGAAACCCAATCCAAGGAAGCTAAGAATCACGAGATAATGATACAGGAGCTGACAGACAAAATGACCAGTACAGAAAAGAACAACATAAGTGACCTGATAGAGCTGAAAAACACCCTACAAGAATTTCATAATACAACTGCCTGTATTAACAGCAGAATAGACCAAGCTGAGGAATGAATCTCAGAGCTTGAAGACTAGCTTTCTGAAATAAGACAGTCAGACAAGAATAAAGAAAAGAATGAAAAGGAACGAACAAAACCTCCAAGAAATATGGGATTATGTAAAGAGACTAAATCTGCAACATATTGGCATCCCTGAAAGAGGAGAATGGAAGCAACTTGGAAAAAATATTTCAGGATATCATCTATGAGAACTTCCCTAACCTAGCTAGAGAGGCCAACATTCAGATTCAGGAAATGCAGAGAACTCCTGCAAGATGCTTCACAAAAAGATGCTCCCCAAGATGTATAATCATTAGATTCTCTAAGGTTGAAATGAAAGAAAAAATGTTAGGTAGAGAGAAAGGACAGATCACCTACAAAGGGAAACCCATCAGATTAACAGTGGATCCCTCAGCAGAAACACTACAAGCCAAAAGAGATGGAGAGGGGGGGGTGCTATATTCAACATTCTTAAAGAAAAGACATTCCAATAAAGAATTTCATATCCAGCCAAACTAAGCTTCATAAGTTAAGGAGAAATAAGATCCTTTTCAGACAAGTACATACTGAGGAAATTCATTACCACCAGACCTGCCTTATGAGAGCTGCTGAAAGAAGTACTAAGTATGGAAAAGAAAGACAGTTACTAGCCACTACAAAAAGACACTTAAGTACACAGATTAGTGACACTATAAAGCAGCCATATAAACAAGTCTGCATAATAAACAGCTAAGAGAACAATGGGAAGATAAAATTCACACATATCAATACTAACCTTGAACGTAAATGGACCAAATGCCCCAATTAAAAGGCACAGAGTGGCAAGCTGGATAAAGAAGCAAGATCCAATGTTGTGCTGTCTTCAAGAGACCTATCTCACATGCAGTGACACCAATAGGCTCAAAATAAAGGGCTGTAGAAAAATCTACCAAGCAAATGGAAAACAGAAATAAAGCAGGGGTTGCAATTCCAATTTTAGACAAAACAGACTTTAAACCAGCAAAGATCAAAAAAGACAAAGAAGAGCATTACATATGGTAAAGGGTTCAATTCAACAAGAAGATCTAACTATCCTAAATATATATGCACCCAACACAGGAGTACCCAGATTCATAAAGCAATTTCTTAGAGACCTTCAAAGATACTTAGACTCCCACACATTAATAGTGGAAAACTTCAACACCCCACTGATAGTATTAGACAGATCATCAAGGTAGAAAATTAACAAAGATATTCAGAACCTGTACTCAACACCGGACCAAGTGGACCTAATAGACCTCTACAGAACTCTCCATCCCAAAACAACAGAATACACATTCATCTCATTGCCACATGGCACAGACTCTAAAATCAACCACATAATTGGACATACAACAATCCTTAGCAAATACAAAAAACTGAAATCATACCAACCACTCTCTTGGACCACAGTGCAATTAAAATAGAAGTCAAAACTAAGAAAATTGCTCAAAACTATTCAATTACATGGAAATGAAACAACCTGCTTCTGAATGACATTTGGGTAAATAATGAAATTAAACAAATTTACAAGGAAAAAACATTAAAAATTGGGGAAAGGACATGAGCAGATACTTTTCAAAAGAAAACATACATGCAGCCAACAAGCATATGAAAAAAAGCCTAACACAACTGATCATTAGAGAAATGCAAATTGAAACAATGATGAGATGCCATTTCACACCAGTCAGAATGGCTATTATTAAAAAGTCAAAAAATAACAGATGCTGGTGAGGTTGTGGGGGAAAGGAAATACTTATACATTGTTGGTGGGAGTGAAACTTAGTTCAACCATTGTGGAAGGTATTGTGGCTATTCCTCAAAGAGCTAAAACCAGAGCACCTTTCAACCCAGCAATCCTATTACTGGCTATATACCCAAAGGAATATAAATCATTCTATCACAGAGGTACACACACACATATGTTCTTTGCTTCACCATTCACAACAGCAAAGACAAAGAATCAACCTAAATTCCCTTTAATGGTAGACTGGATAAAGAAAATGTGGTACATACACACCATGGAATACTATACAGCCATAATAAAGGGCAAGATCATGTCCTTTGCAGCAACATGAATGGAACTGGAAGCCATTATCCTTAGCAAACTGATGCAGGAACAGAAAACTAAATACCACATGTTCTCACTTACAAGTGAGAGCTAAATAATGAGAACACATGGACACAAAGAGGGGAACAACAGACACTGGGGCCTACTTGCAGGTGGAGAGTGGGAGGAAGGGCAGGATCAGAAAAAAAGTAACTATTGAGTACTAGTTTAATACCTGGATGGTGAAATAATCTGTACAACAAACCCTCATGACACGAGTTTACCTATATAACAAATCTGCACATGTACCTCTGAAGTTAAAAGTTTGTGTTTTTTTCTTTTTTAAAGAGTCAGATTGCATTTTGCTCAACAGTTCATAAACAACTGGGCTAATATCACCTGACTATATAACATTGCAATTTCTAGAATGAACACATCTCACTGATTGCCAGAGATAGGCCAGCGAATACTCCCTGAAACCCTTAAAAAGAGAATTACTTCTTAATGACTGTTAGCCTGAAAGACAATGATAGGTTTCAAGATCTCAAGGTGGCAGTCACAGAGATCAGCACCTATTTCCCTATGTAAATTATTGTTAATCTCAAATGAGCTGGTTGAGATAAGGTATTAATTCACTGAAAAGAATACTCTGGGGAAAAATAGTGCTGGTATATCATTATTTTCATGTTCCCTCCCATTCATGTTTTGCATTTTATCATTATTAACCATTGATATAGAATGGATATAAATCCTATCTTTTGGTAGGATCATAAAACATTGGTACTGGGGGTAATTTTAAAAATTAACCCTCTTTTCTCTTACAAAACTAAACAGCTGGATTACCGTGCAATGTGGCAATTGAACTCCCAGGTATTTACCCAACTGGATTTAAAACTTAGGTTCATCTAAAAACTCACACATGAATGTTGATAGCATATTTATTCATAATAGCAGATTTATTCATACTTGATAAAAACTAGAACAACCAAGATATCTTTTAACAGGTGAATGGATAAACTGTGGCATATCCATATAAAGGAATACTAGTCAGTGATTTTTAAAAAGAGCTATCAAACCACGAAATGACATGGATGATCCCTAAATGCATATTTCCAAGTCTCACTTTCAGAAGCCACTCTTAAAAGACTGCATTTTGTATGATTCAAATTTTATGACATTCTGGAAAAGGCAAAAACTAGAGTGAAACTAAAAAGATCAATGGTAATGAGAGGTTCAAGGAGAGAGAAAGAAAATTATAGGTGAAGCACAAGGGATTTTTTAGGGCAGTGAAATAATTTATTTGTTACAGTAATGATGGATACATGCTATTATGACACATGTATATTGGAATTCAGCAATTTAAATTGGATGGCAGATGTATGGCCCAGGTCTCCTAGTTGCACAGGAATTTGCAGACAAGCAAGGGGAACTAGAATCATCCATGCAGTAATAGATTAGAATTGGAGACATCAGTATGACTTCATGTTTGTCTTAATATAGATCCAGTTAATTACATATATAAAAATTTATAGATGTGTATGTGTATGAGCTATAATATACACATGTATTTCCTTGCTCTGTCAACTGAGAGAATCTAAGTAAAATGACACCCAGTAGCAATGAGCACACTTAGTGCTCAGATCATAGTTTCTAATGCCACTCTCCAATGTAAGACATGAGCAACAATTCTAAAACTGAGGCAGGTAATATGCAAGATTAGCCTGGAACGTCTTCCAGTGCCAGAAATTGAGGATATACTCAAAATAAATAAATAATCTTCTAATTCTGGGTATATGTCAGAGGATAGAGGAACCAATTGAAAGATATCCCATGGCTAAAGCTGGAACAATTTGAACAACAGAATAAAGTAGTATTGAATTATAACCCAAAGCATAATAGAAATATTGATGAGTCCACACTGGCCTACAAATAACTAAACAAATAAATAAATGGGAGAAGAGACAAATTCCAAATATTTTATGCAGATATTCCTCCCTCAAGGAGGTATTGCATGATTCCCTACCTCTTAAGTATTGGCAGTGCAGAATGACTGCCTTCTAAAGAATATAGTATGGAAATGGGGGAAAAGAGTAACTTTGTGGTGGAGAAACCTGGCAAACAATTCTTCAACCAGGTGGTCAAGGTCACCATCAAGGGTGACAGTATGTACCCTTGATATGATGTGATAAAATGGCATTTTGCCTTGGGCTTCATCCCAAAACAACCATAACTCAAGTTTACAACATAATAAAAATGTCAGACAAATCCCCAAAGAATGATATTCTACAAAATACCCAAATAGTAGTCCTCAAAACAATCAGGATCATCAAAAATAAGGAAAGTCTGAAAACCTGTCACAGGTAAGAGGTGCCTAAGGAGACAGACATGATGACTAAATATAACATGGCACTCTGGATGGGACATGAAACAGAAAAAAGTTAGGTAAAAACTAAGAAAATGGAAAAATATATGGACTTTAGTGAATACTTATGTATCAGTATTGGTTCACTAATTGTAACATGTATGCCTACTAATGTAAGATGCTCATAATAGTGAAACTGGGCAGAAAGTATACCGGAAATCTGTGTACCATCTTCTTTTTTTTTTTTTTTTTTTTTTGAGACAGAGTCTTGCTTTGTCGCCCAGGCTGGAGTGCAGTGGCGCAATCTCGGCTCACTGCAAGCTCCGCCTCCCGGGTTCACGCCATTCTCCTGCCTCAGCCTCTCCGAGTAGCTGGGACTACAGGTGCCCGCCACCACGCCCGGCTAATTTTTTGTATTTTTACTAGAGACGGGGTTTCACCGTGGTCTCGATCTCCTGACCTCGTGATCTGCCCACCTAGGCCTCCCAAAGTGCTGGGATTACAAGCGTGAGCCACCGCGCCCAGCCACCATCTTCTTAATTTTACTGCAAGTCTAAATTTGTTCTAAAAAATAAAGTCTATTAAAAAAATCCCTCTAGTGCTATTACATATTCAGTTCTGTTTTCTTCCCATTATTTTTTCTCATTGCCATTTCATTTGGGAAGTTTCTATTAACATATCTTCAAGCTCACTGATTTCCTTAATTGTGTTAAGTCTACTAATGAGGCCATCAAAGATGTTCTTTCATTTCTGTTATAGTGTTTTTGATTTCTAAAGTTTAAGTTTTATGTTTTCTTAGAGTTTCCATCTCTCTGTTTACATTTCCCATTTGCTTTTGCATGTTGCCTACTTTTGCTATGAGAGCCATTAGCATATTAATCCATTATTTTAAATGCCTAGTCTGATAATCCTAAAATTGCTGCCACATCCGAGTCTGATTCTGATGCTTGATTTGCCTCTTTAGTCTGTGTTTTTTCCTTTTAGTATGCCCTGAGTTTTTGTTTTTGTTTTTTTGAACCAGACATGGTGTACTGTGTAAAGGAAACTGAGGTAAATATTCCTTTAGTGTGCAATTTTATATTTATCTAGGAAGGAGTTAGGCTGTGTTTACTGTTTGCTGTTGCTATAGGTATCCGAGGCTAAAATTTCTTCTAGTGCCCTGGTTTTCAACTCTCCTGTTGTCTTTGGTTTCCCTACAGATGTCTTCTAAAATAATCTGAGCCTTGCAGTTCTTTTTAGCTGTAGTCCTCTCTTATTACAAAAGTGTTCTATTGATACAGTGGTAAGATATGGAGGAAAGCTAAATGTTTTGTAGTTCTATAACTGAGTCTCTGTCTTTTAATGGGCCTACGTTCCTGGGATGTAATCTTCACAAATGCTTCCTCATGCTTTTTTTCACCCTCTTAGGTGGGATAGGAGGGGAACGGGGGCAGAGATTTTGTGTTTCCCTTCCCCCTCATTGGTTAGGCTCTGGTAAAACCCATCTTAGTTGATCTAAGTTTTCCTTTAGGACTTACCTCTATTAATGAGACTGAAATGCTCCAAGTGTATTTTAAAATGATTACTTTCCTTCCCCTTGCTCAAATCAGGCAGGGTTTTCTCTCTGATCTTCACCTTGAGAATCTGGTAGTCTCTTGGAGTTGCAACTCATGCATGTGTCCCCATCACCACCACAGCTGGGCCCTGAGGGGTTTTCTCTACTGAAGTAGTCCATTCTCAGCCTCGAGGAATTAGTCCATCACCCTTTAAGTGTTTCTACTAGCTGGGGCTTTTGTTCAGTATACTCTGGTTCTCCATATGTTTCTCTCTCCAGCTTTTGAGTCAGTAATTTGTCTTGTCACCTCAATTTTCTGATGGATTTAAGAAGAGTCATTGATTTTCAGTTTTTTAGCTTTCTTCTTCAGAGAACAGAAGTGATAACATGTAAGCTCTTTTGTGTCAGACCAGAAACCAGAAGTCTCCAGAAGCAAAATGAAGATGTGCTCCTTTGATCACTTTGTGCCCACTGAATGCAGGGACCTGCACTCACGTGGAGACAGAGAGGGGCTCTTAGCTCTCCTGAGGCAGTTTGGCTGAAGACCATGTGAAATTTGGATGTAAGCTCGAAGCAATGAAATGTTGATACCATCCAACTTTGATGTTTCACTCTCTTGCTCTATGCTTTGAGTAAATGAGTCAATACAGAGTTCAAAGAAACTAAACAAGCCAAATAGTCAATTTTCATGGAGAAACACAATAAGTAAATGGGTGATCTTCCTTATAAGTGTGACCAACTTTTTTTCTAGAATTAACATACTGTGGGTGACTAGGAACTATCACATTCAAGAAGTCAGAATATTCGTGACAGATCACACAGTAAAGATAATTGTGTTTTCTGAATAATGAAGGCATCTATCAGTCTCACAAATGTGCTGGTTCAGATGCCTATAAGGTTGGAATTTTCTGTGTCACAGGAGGAAAACTTGGTGCTGTCTCTATCAACTGTGTCATTTCAAATTGATTCTAAGTCTTGGCTAAAAGTCAAGAGCACTCTGTCCATACAGTGAAAGAAAGCAGATAAAAAGGTGTTCTTCTAATGGACAAATAATTTTCTTGTCACTGTTATCAGAAAGCCATGGAAGCTGCTTGTGCCAAGGGAATACATACGATTATTTACCAGAGATAGATAGCTATCTTACTCCATGGTTTTACATCAGTTAGGATAAAAGATCTGGACAATGTATTAACACTTGTCTTGGATTCACTCCAGTCTTCTGTGTTGCAAGCATTTGAAAACAGAAGGCGAAGCAAATGTCTCCCAGGCTATGATAATCTCTATATTGAACTTTTCCTTCTGGAACATTTGGGACTGTCCTAGACAATAACAGCTACTACTGATTAAGTGCTTTTGTGAGCTGACTATTGTTCTACACACTTTTCAGGCTTTAACTTATTTACCTCTCTAAATAATCCTGAGGTAGGCATTGCCATTGTTTCCATTTCATAAAAGATGAAATAGAGACTTCAGAAGGCTAGACAACCTGTGCAAGCTCATTGATGTGACAAGTAGCATGCCAATATCACTCTCTGCAGCCTGGTTCTAAACTTTTTTTGCAAAGAAATGCTTCTACCTAGGTGGTAAGATCTACCACCTAGATCCTACTTTCATCAATGAGGATGATCTCAGATCTAGTGTCTCACAGGTGCCATCTTGGAAGACAGCAAGGATCATGCTGGAAGAAGGGGCCCTGGGCTTGCTCTCTATCTGTTCTTTATCATGGAAAGTCTTCTGCTCCTTAAAGCATAGTAGTGGAGAATGACAGATGGCTGGCAATGCTTAGCTGGTGTCTGTAGCTGTAACCTCAGAGGAAATACTTGTTCCTTTTTCTCTTTCAGAGGAAGGTTGAACAAAACGGGGAAAGACTCATCTTGCATTTCCCATTGATCCGATTTCAAATACTTAGGAATAAATCCTTAAAACACTACCTCTTTAACAGACAGTGTTTCCTGTATTAGTTTCCCAGGGCTGCTATAATGAAGCACTGCAAACTGGGTGGCTTAGAAGGACAGAAAAGTTTGTCTCCCAGTTTTGGAGACTGGAAGTCTGAAATCAAGGTGTTAGTGGGGCCAGCCTCCCTCTGAAGGTTCTTGGGAAGAAGTCCTCCTTGAATCTTCCCAGGTTCTGGAGGCTGCTCATAATCCTTGGTGTTTCCTGAATGGTGGACACATGGCTCCAATTGCTGCCTGTTTATCACATAGCCTTCTCCCATGTGTCTTTGTTTCTGTTTTCTCTTCTTATAAGGACTGGAGTTAGGGCCCACCCTATTCCAGTGTGACTTCATCTTAACTAGATTACATCTGCAAAGATACTATTTCTAAATAAGTTTACATTCTGAGGTTCTGGGTGGACAAGAATTTTAGCGAGGCACATTACATGGAAGCTGGGTAGTTAACTGAATTTCAAACTCCTCAGCAATTATGTGATAGAACAGAGCCAAAAGTCTGAGGTCCACTCTTTTTCTTGTTAAAGAGCAGCCCTGAGGGCCACACATGAGCATATGCTGTGGTCTCTGGGGACTTAGCTGACAAACATTTGCAAACCAAACCCTGACATCTGTTACACATGGAAGAAGCTGAGGGTAGTATGACAAAATGCCATTGGTTCACTTGGGCTAGGGTCGCAAGAGTTTTTCTAAAGGTTTAATTTAAAGAGTAAGTTTGGTGAATTTCTATTCTGACATTAATCACCTCGAGAAAGTTGAAGATTTTATTTTGAAATCTAAGATATTTCAGATCACTTCAATGCTCAGAGATTGTTAACAATTAACATTCAGAAACACTATTCTGTTGCCAAAAGCTGACTGACTTGTAATCTGTAGCTCTACATTAAAAAATACAGAATCCGCATGGGTTTATTTTCACATTCAGTTACCTGGTAAAGCATAACAAACATGAAAACAGAAGGTCTGTGGCTGAATTTCATTTGATTTTGCATTTGATTTGCAAGCCTACTTGGTATTGCTGTGCCCCTTGTTATTCTCTTTAAATGTGAATTTGGCAGCATTGATAATTTCCTAAATGTAACTCAAAGCTGCATGGCATCTGGCAATTAGGAGCGTGATGGTTCACACAAGTTCCAAAGACACTGCGGTAATAGTTCTATATATAAAATTTCCACTTCCTGCATCTGCATGTTGGAGGATCGGATGCATGTATTTTGCAGGATGTGGTGAACCCATCAGAGCTCAGTTCAGTGAAACAGCAGAGGTCCTCTTCTGACCTCTCTCTTTTACATTGTGGGTCCTGTAAGCACCAGCTTCATTACCAGGAGTTTGGTAAATCAATACACATGGTTTATTTCAAAGATTGATCAAGGCCAAATAAGCTCCCCTTTCTGCTATTAATACTACTAATGAGACAGAGTGAGGTGAAGGTTAAGGAAGAGAGCTCAGTCTCCCTATTTGGATATGAATTCTTGGGGCCAGCAGAAACACCAGCTGCAAACATACCAGGGAGTTTTATGCAATGGCTGGGGCACCCCCTCTTTTTCATCATTTAGGCTAGCAATGGGGGGTAGAATGTCTGCAAGGGTTGGCGATGCTGATATTCATGTCCTCTCCTTCTTTTCCTCCTGCCTCCCTCTGCTTTTGCCAGACATTATGTACCCAGAAGCTTGCCAGCTGGCAGAAATGGTGGCTAACCAGCATGCTCTACCATTAGCAAGAAAAGTCTGCTCCCAAGAATATAAATGTGTATTTTGAAGGATTACCCACTGTCACAGGGTTATATTACCTTCTTAAAAGAGAAACAAACAATGATCTTGTATCTCTGCCTGCAAGGAAGAAAGAGGCAAGATAGTGTAAGGCTCAGGAGCCTGGACTTTGCAGCCAGACTGCCTGGGTTTGGATGGCAAGGCTGCTGCTGAGCTGCCACCTCACTCCTGGATTGTGTCCTCACATGTTAAATAAGGATACTAATAGGACCTGGCATGTAGAGTTGTGCACGGGCTACTATAACAAATAAAACACAGACTTCTGTGATTTAACTAGAAGTCTATTTCTACTTCACAAGAAGTCCAAAACTGATACTTCTGACTGGCAAGCATCATCCCTTCAGTGAGTAAGAGACTCACTGTGTATGGCTCCACTATCTTCAACAAAAGGTATCCAAGGTCACGTTTCCATCCAATTTCAGATGAGAAAGGTTTTTATGGGCCAGGCCTGATAATGGTGCACATCCCTTCCACTCCCATTCCATTGGTCAGACTCAGTCACTTGACCACATTTAAGCATATGACTATTTAGGAAATAGCTGTGTAATCAGGAAGAAGAGGAGTCAGTTTGGTGGACAGCTAGTCTCTCACCATCACAAGATTTATGCAAAATCAATGAGTTATCATGGATAAAGTATTCACTTTGAACATTACATGCACACTTCTAATGTTTTTCCTAACATTCTGTCCTGTAAACTTTCAAATATACAAAACAGTTGAAAAAATTTTATAGTAAACTCTGCACTATCTACCACCTAGATCCTACATTTACACTTTATTCTGTTTGCTTTATCACATTCCTATCTACCTATCCATCTGTCTTGCTCTCTATTCATCAGTACACCTCATTTACTCAAAATAAGTTGCTTGTTGCTTTGTTACATTTTCCCACTAAATACTTCAATGTATGTGCCATCAGGTGTTCAAGATTTGTTTAAACTTGTTTCTTTTGAGGTAATATTACAAAAAATCCAATACACAAATCTTAAGTGTAGTATTTAATGAGTTTTGATGAATGTATGCACTAGTATGACTGATGTGGTTTGGCTGTATCCCCACCCAAATCTCATCTTGAATTGTAGCTCCCATAATTCCCACGTGTGGTGGGAGGGACCTGGTGGGAGATAATTGAATCATGGAGGCAGTTTTCCCCATACTCTTCTCATGGTAGTGAATAAGTCTCATGAGATCTGATGGTTTTATAAGGGGAAACCCCTTGTGCTTGGTTCTCATTCTCTCTTGCTGCTGCCATGTAAGACAT
Organism: Nomascus leucogenys; assembly: GCF_006542625.1. Classification (NCBI taxonomy): domain Eukaryota; kingdom Metazoa; phylum Chordata; class Mammalia; order Primates; family Hylobatidae; genus Nomascus; species Nomascus leucogenys. The sequence continues at coordinate 41,969,413 of NC_044396.1, read as the reverse complement.
GCCTTTCGCCTTCCATCATGATTATGAGACCTCCCTAGCCACGTGGAACTGTGAGTCCATTAAACATCTTTTTCTTTATAAATTACCTACCCAGTGTTAGGTATGTCTTTATCAGCAGCATGAAAACAGACCAATAGAATGACCAAACACCTATTAATAAATAGATTATGACTATTACATTAGAAAGTTCCCTCTTGCCTTCCCAACAACCAACACTCACTGGCCTTCTCCCCAACTTTGTCCTCACTGAACACAATGATTGGTCTGATTATCTCCACCATAAATTAGTTGTGTCTGCTCTAGAATGTAATATAAATACTATAATACAGTATTAAATACTAAAATACTTTTATTTTTTGTGAGGTTTCTTTTATTTAGCATAATGTTTTGGGGATTTAATCTTGTTGCATGCATCAATAATTCAGTCCTTTTAATTAATGAGTGATATTCCATTATATGAGTGTGTCAGAGGGTCCCCGCCACCACTTTCCTATTGTTGGACACAAGAGCTATTATGAATAAAGTGTCATAAACACTCTTGCACAAGTCCTTTTGTGGGCATATGTCTTTACTTGTTTTGAGTGACTACCTAGGAGTAAAACTGCTGGGTTACAGGGAAAGTGCATAGTTAGTTTTATGAGAAATTGCATATAAATGACCTTTAGAAAAATAAAGGAAGAGTGATAAGCAAAGAATGTTCATAAGGCTAGTGATTCTTTTCACTGGCTGGGTATCAGAATTCTTTGCAGGGCATAAAAGTAATAGATACCGAGCCCTGTCCAAAACCAACACTAAGGGTTAAAGTGGGAAGCCCTTGTATTTCAAAAGTGCCATAGAAAACTCTGCAGTATAGTTGGTGTTAATAACCATGGCTCTGGGTCTTAATGAACTTATTAAAAAGAGGAAATTTTACCTGTCTGTATATCCTCAGAAATGAGCATTGTGCTGAATTAACAGAATTGGGAGAAAAGTACTTCAATTGAAATAGTTAACACTGTGGTTTGAACATTAAATATGCTTATTTTACACTAAGGAATACATCCAAGATTAGGTATAGAAATCTAAACCTTAAGTAATTTCAGTTAAGAGTCTTGTGTTACACATGTACTTCACATTATATTTTCAGGGTTAACAAGCAACACTTCACAACGAAGGTCATATTCATCATTATTTTCTCTCTGGCTGCCCTTAACATTTCTTCCATTTCAACCTTCGTGAACCTGACAATTATGTGTCTTAGGGTTGCTCTTCTCGAGCAGTATCTTTGTGGTGTTCTCTGTATTTCCTGAATTTGAATGTTATCCTGTCTTGGTAGGTTGTGGAAGTTCTTTTGGATAATATCCTGAAGAGTGATTTCCAACCTGGTTCCATTCTCCCTGTCACTTTCAGGTACACCAATCAAATGTAGGTTTCGTCTTTTCATGTAGTCCCATATTTCTTGGAGGCTTTGTTTGTTCCTTTTTATTCTTTTTTCTCTAATCTTGTCTTCACACTTTATTTCATTAAGTTGATATTCAATCTCTGATATCCTTTCTTCTATTTGATCAGTTTGGCTCTTGATACTCATGTATGTGTCACGAAGTTCTTGTGCTGTGTTTTTCAGTTCCATCAGGTTATTTATGTTCTTCTCTAAACTGGTTTTTCTAGTTAGCAATTCCTCTAACCTTTTTTCAAGGTTCTTAGCTCCTTGTATTGGGTTAGAGCATGCTCCTTTAGCTCGGAGGAGTTTGTTATTACCCACTTTCTGAAGCCTACCTCTGCTAACAGACAGACTGTCTCTTCAAGTGGATCCCTGACCCCTGTGCCTCCTGACTGGGAGTCACCTCCCAGCAGGGGTTTACAGACACCTCATACAGGAGAGGTCTGGCTGGCATCTGGCAGGTGCCCCTCTGGGATGAAGCTTCCAGGAGAAGGAACAGGCAGCAATCTTTGATGTTCTGCAGCCTCTGCTTGTGATACCCAGGCAAATAGGGTCTGGAGTGGCCCTCCAGAAAACTCCAGCAGACCTGCAGCAGAGGGGCCTAACTGTTAGAAGGAAAACTAACAAACAGAAAGGAATTGCATCAACATCAACAAAAAGGATGTCCACACAAGAACCCCATCAAAAGGTCACCAGCATCAAAGACCAAAGGTAGATAAATTCACGAAGATGAGGATAAACCAGCGCAAAAAGGTGGAAAATTCCAAAAACCAGAGCACCTCTTCTCCAAAGGTTCACAACTCCTTGCAAGCAAGGGAACAAAACTGGATGGAGAATGAGTTTGACCGAATTAAGACTTTTTGTTGTCTTTGTTTTATAGTGAATTAAGAAGCCTGTCTAGAGCCCATTATTGCCTTTTGGAAGGAAACTACGCTTCAAGTCGGTGTGACCTAAAGGCAGAAGTGAGTTCAGCAACTCTAATCACACAATATTGAGCTATGTCTGGCAATGTCTGGTTAGATCTGTATGTCAGATATTTTTGGCAAATGTTGAATCAAAATCCAGACAGATTTTCTGAGCTAGATTTCAAAGGGTTGTTGTTAACTCCAAGGTTTTCATTCTTGAAAACTAAACATTTTCTTAATAACATCATCATCCATGCAAAAGCAATCTTATTTTTCTAAGAAAATCTTTCTTGGGAGAAATCTTCTGTTCCTTGTTAAAAGCCCAAGCCCACTAAATGATCTGAATGATTATCTGATGAGAAATTTTTCCAAACTATTTTCTTTTAATGAACTTCAGTTTTGCCCAGAGCAATTTTATAGCAAAGTAGATCACTGTAATAAAGAAATTGTTGGTTTTCTCAATGCAAACACACCACAATAGTTCTGGGCTTCTGCTCTTCAGTTAAACCGTATTTCCTCTTTTTATTGTATATGTTTAAGGTGTACAACATAATGTTTTGATATACTTATCTTGATAGACACACATGGCAAAGTGATTTCTACAGTTAAGCAAATTAACACACTCATCATCTCATATACTGTAGATACCTTTCTCTTTCTTTGCAGTAAGAGTACCTAATATCTACTCTCTTGGCAGGTTACCAGTGTACAAAAATATTAACCAGGGAGTGAACATTAGATCTCCAGATTTATTCATCCTATATAACTGCAACTTTGTGCCTTGTGATATATCTCTTCTCCTTTCATCTGTTTTTTTTTTCTTTTTTTTTTTCTCCTTTCATCTTAAGCTCAGGGATGTGAAGTCTTAAGCACATTTTATGTATAGAAACAACTGCTTGCTAGACTCTTTAGTGGTGAAGAGCATAATATTTTGCAAGGCACAAGGTTGATAGAATATGCGGATATGAGGATATCATCTTGTGACTATTCCCTAGGAAATCACAAGTAATTAGCCCAAATGCCAAGACATTTAAATGTATATTCCTATTCTCCCAAAAGGACTTCCTTGGTTTCCCTGGCATTCCATGGTACTAGCTCTCATAGTTTGGAGGATTTGGTGGATTCATTTCGTAAGAACCAGAAGGTTTCACAGAGAATCAATCACTGAGGAAAAAAGACATCCCTTATAGGATTCTTTGGCCGATTTTGTTCCATTGTGCCCATGAATTTAGCGTGATCTATTCTCCCACTGGAACATAGTCCAGCACACTATACCTATGGTTACTGAATCACCTTTCTTTGGCCTGCTAGTCCTTGAAGGTATTACATAAGTTCCTTTTACCTTAAAAATTCTGAAGAACAGTGTTCACTGGCCACCTCCTTTTTAAAGCACTCTCCCTGTAATTCCACACAGCCTGCCCCAATGCGCTGGTTGTGCACAGCATTTTGCAGTAGGGAAGGACCTAAGAGATTCCCTATGAACCCACTTTTCACAATCTCAGCGCTTGTTTGTGAAAAGTGAGTTCACATGGAATCTCTCAGGTGTGCACACGTTGTTGATACCTGTGACCAGAACATGGGGGTCGCACACCACCTTGGGGCTTCTTCCCGGGACAGCAGACCTCCCTCAGTTTCCAGTGCAGACCAGGGTGCCCCATCTCCCACCTCCGGAGTCCCCTTTCTTTTGCTCTTCCCTGATGTCTTTTCTCCCATGTCCGCACACTCCTCCAGCTTCCTCCTCTTTTTCTCACATGCACACACAAACACACACACACATACACAAACACACACCAGGTCCTGGGCTCCTCTCTGCTCTGCTGGTGAGGTTGGAGGTGGGACTGAGACACTGGACCAAACTGAGGACTAGCTAAACAGTTCTGGGGAGGAAGCAGCTCCCCAAGATTGTCCACCAGTGTACTATATCAGTTTACCATCACCATGGCAACACCCAGAAATTACCGCCCCTTTCCATGGCAACAACCCAACAACCCGGAAGTTACTGCCTTTATCCTAGAAATCTCTGCTTAAACTTCTCCTAGAAATTTCTGCATAAACTACTCCTTAATTTTCATAGAATTAAAGTTGGTATAAATATGACTGCAAAAGCTCCTCTGAGCTGCTACTCTGGGCACACTACCTATGAGGTAGCCCTGCTGGGCAAGGAGCAGTATGTCTGCTGCTGTTGTACACTGCCGCATCAATAAGTGTTGCTATTTAACACCACTGGGTGGCCCTCGAATTCTTTCCTGGGTGATCCAAGAATCCTCCCTGGGAAAGCCCCAATTTGGGGGCTTGCCTGCCCTGAATCACTTCCATGCCAGAGTGGCCCAGAACATGGGGTCCTGGGGTGGGCTTCTCTGTGTGAACCCCATTGACCTTCTGGACTTCAGCTTTCCCCTGGGACCTCATTGTTCCTTTTCATTTAGTTGGCGAGGGCCTCTGACTTGCCACCCCATGCATACTCTAGTTCCTGGGAGTTGTGTGAGAGCCACGGAATTTGGAACCCTAAGACCCTTCTCTGAGACCCCCTTACCTGGAACCCTGTTGACCTGCTTGGTTCTGGTTATTTCCATTTCCTGCCCCCTGAACACATGCATACCTAAGTATTTTCATGTAGTGCCCAGCTGCTGTTAGAACTCAATACTGTTCCCTGCCTGACATACCTGCTCTTATTCTTTATGGAGTCTTAAATATTGTATTAGTCTATTCTCATACTGCTAATAAAGACACACTCAAGGCTGGGTAATTTATAAAAGAAAGAGGTTTAATGGACTCACAGTTCCACATGGCTGGGGAGGCCTCACAATCATGGCAGAAGGCAAAGGAGCAGTAAAGGCACATCTCACATGGTGGCAGGCACGAGAGCTTGTGCAGGGGAACTCCCATTTATAAAACCATCAGATCTCATGAGACTTATTCACTACCACGGGAACAGTATGGGGAAAACTGCCCCCCATGATTCAATTATCTCCACTTGGCCCCACCCTTGACACATGGGGATTATTACAATTTAAGTTGAGATCTGGGTGGGGACACAGCCAACCCATATCAGATATAAACCCGGATGGAGCTTTTCGTATATTTCAATTTGTGCTTACAACAGTTTTCTTGCGAATGCTTTCACTCTCCAGTTGCGCTTTGCCAATTCAGATACCATCCTGACCAGTGGCTGAGACTGGTCAATTATGACATCACCTTCCTTTCTAGTCTTACTCTAATTAAAATCCATGTTATCTATGCCCTCTTTTTCAGCCAAACCAACTAACGTTGACTCCCTGAGAAGCCAGGCGTGCCCCAACCTCAAAACTGCTTTCCTTCCCCTCTCCTATTTGTCTAAGCCCCACCTACCCAGCTTTCTGGCTCAGTTGCATGAGAGTCTTCCCTCATCTCCATAGCCCTCTGCTGTCTTCTGCAGTTATAGCAGTGCATTGCTTTCACCAGTTGAGTGCAAACATCCTGCCTCAAAGGATGCACACTAGGTCAGTGATTTTCAAGCTTGACCATGCATGAGAAACATTGAAAATACAGATAACAGGCCCATGCTCAACTCCTACTGACTTCACAAATGCCAATCAAGACTTCTTTGCATCCTCAAAGCTTATGCATCATAAACAATAATTATTCATGGTGGCCCTAGTTTCTTGTTTTTAATTTGCCAGTGAACTCATAAATTGCTTTGATTAGTTAAACCACCTAACCCAATGCCTGACATGTAATAGTATTCCATAAATGCTAATTATTTCCCCTACTTTTTACTTTTGTTGCCACAAGTTTTATAGCTTTCATTTGTTTACATAAATATTTTAATAGATTTATTTCTCCTGTATTACTTTCTAGCCTGTATATTTTTGGCTTCTTCAGTCAAAGGTTTTCTGGCTCACTCTTGACCTTCAATTATCCCTTTTAGACTCTTTGACATTTTGATATTAAATTCATTACTTAGTCTTCATATTTCTCAAACTTCTATGCAATTATATTTCCTGCCACCTACACTTTTTCTACTTTTAGCCTTGATCCTTCCTTCTTTACTTTTTGCTTTAATTTTCTTCTAGCAAGTAGTGAAGTAGACCTTGAAATCTCATGGCCAATGACTTCTGTTTTTATAATATTTTTACTTATTTAAATTACCTTTGTTGAACATTATTGGAAGACCTTAGAAAGCCCTACAATTTAAGTTTTCTGTCTGCCTGTAGAGGAGGGAAAGAAAGAAGAGGATTTAAAACTAAAAGAGGTATTAGATATTATCAGTCTACCTGCTTCATTTTACACACAAAGCACCTGAGATACACAAGTAAAGTGAATTATCAAAGGTTATTTTGCTACTTAATGACAGATTCACTTTTTCAGGGGGAAAGAGCCAGTTCATTTTTAATTGTGACATTTTAAAATTGCACAGTGGTTTCCACATCTGCCTTCCTTCCATATTTAGTCTCTTAAAATGACAGAAGTATGTCGACCAATCATGGATTTAATGGGTTTAACACATTTACCTCTTCAATTCCTATTCACAGAACCTAATATTCCTTTAAAATACCAGAAAGACCCAGGAGTGGCCCACAGTAAATCTCTTCCCTCCAGAGTTGAAAAGGTCAGGCTGTCTGAACACTCTGTGTTGGGGTGCCACCTGTCCTGAGCTGGTATCTCTCCATAGTTGGAGGACTTCAAAAGTACTAGTGGAAAAAGAATTTGCCCTTTAAAGGGGGAGAAAGAAAATCACTCCACAATACAAACTAATGGAAGAACATTCCATGCTCATGGGTTGGAAGAATCAATATCATGAAAATGGCCATACTACCCAAGGTAATTTATAGATTCAATGCCATCCCCATCAAGCTACCAATGACTTTCTTCACAGAATTGGAAAAAACTACTTTAAAGTTCATATGGAACCGAAAAAGAGCCCTCATTGCCAAGTCAATCCTAAGCCAAAAGAACAAAGCCGGAGGCATCACACTACCTGACTTCAAACTATACTACAAGGCTATAGTAGCCAAAACAGCATGGTACTGGTACCAAAACAGAGATATAGATCAATGGAACAGAACAGAGCCCTCAGAAATAATGCTGCATATCTACAACTATCTGATCTTTGACAAACCTGACAAAAACAAGCAATGGGGAACGGATTCCCTATTTAATAAATTGTGCTTGGAAAACTGGCTAGCCATATGTAGAAAGCTGAAACTGGATCCCTTCCTTACACCTTATACAAAAATTAATTTAAGGTGGATTAAAGACGTATATGTTAGACCTAAAACCATAAAAACCCTAGAAGAAAACCTAGGCAATATGATTCAGGACATAAGCATGGGCAAGGACTTCATGTCTAAAACACCAAAAGCAATGGCAACAAAAGCCAAAATTGACAAATGGGATCCAATTAAACTAAAGAGCTTCTGCACAGCAAAAGAAACTACCATCAGAGTGAACAGGCAACCTACAAAATGGGAGAAAATTTTCTCAACCTACTCATCTGACAAAGGGCTAATATCCAGAATCTACAATGAACCCAAACAAATTTACAAGAAAAAAACAAACAACCCCATCAGAAAGTGGGCAAAGTATATGAACAGACACTTCTCAAAAGAAGACATTTATGCAGCCAAAAGACACATGAAAAAATGCTCATCATCACTGGCCATCAGATAAATGCAAATCAAAACCACAATGAGATACCATCTCACACCAGTTAGAATGGCCATCATTAAACAGTCAGGAAACAACAGGTGCTGGAGAGGATGTGGAGAAATAGGAACACTTTTACACTGTTGGTGGGACTGTAAACTAGTTCAACCATTGTGGAAGTCAGTGTGGCGATTCCTCAGGGATCTAGAACTAGAAATACCATTTGACCCAGCCATCCCATTACTGGGTATATACCCAAAGGATTATAAATCATGCTGCTATAAAGACACATGCACATGTATGTTTATTTCAGCACTATTCACAATAGCAAGACTTGGAACCAACCCAAATTTCCAACAATGATAGACTGGATTAAGAAAATGTGGCACATATACACCATGGAATACTATGCAGCCATAAAAAATGATGAGCTCATGTCTTTGTAGGGGCATGGATGAAACTGGAAACCATCGTTCTCAGCAAACTATCGCAAGGACAAAAAACCAGACACCGCATGTTCTCACTCATAGGTGGGAATAGAACAATGAGAACACATGGATACAGGAAGGGGAACATCACACTCCGGGGACTGTTGTGGGGTGTGGGGAGGGGGGAGGGATAGCATTAGGAGATATACCTAATGTTAAATGATGAGTTAATGGGTGCAGCACACCAACATGGCACATGTATACATATGTAACAAGCCTGCACATTGTGCACATGTACCCTAAAACTTAAAGTATAATCATAATTAAAAAAAAAGAAAATCACTCCACAAAAACCAGCAGATCTGGCTATGAGGTCTTCCCTCCTTTCCTTTCTCTTCATGTTCACTTTTGCTTTTGTTCTGTCTTTTTTTTTTGCCGTGGAGCAAGAGAGACCGAAACTTAACTTGAGTCAGAAGGAACAAGACAGTAACGGCTGTCATTACTGTCCCACATCCAATGTATGTACTTCACAGAAAGACAACAGAAACTGCAAGGGTGATGCAATTCACACCTCCAAGGAGGTAGAAGGCCCAACAGCACAGGGAGAAAGACAAAGTGGAAAGACCAAGTATCCAGATCAGCCCAGGCTCAGGGACTGGCAAGGGCTAGAAAGGAGCTGCAGAAAAACCTGTGGTCCTTTCAGATCATGGGAGTGTTTACAATCCACATAGTGTCAGGGAGATTCTGTCTTCCATGCACCAGAGAATAAACTTCCAGTTCTTCAGAGAGAAGGGATGTGACGGCCTTGGCAGAGTGGGTCCTGCATTCCTTGTGTATTTGCAGGTGGTGGGGAGTAGGTGGAGTGTCCAACCAGGACAATCCCACCCAGCCCCTTTGGATGGCAGGTGACCTAGTGGTCTGTAGCAGCCCTCAGTGAGGCAGGAGGTGGAGGTGGTGAAGGGAACTTCTCTGCAGAGGTTGAGCTGCGCAGGGTAGACAGCATGGAGACTGTTGTGTAAAAGGGTCTGTGGCTTCAGACCACCAAGAAGAGGTGCAAACTGTGCACTTTGCCAGCGTCTTTGCTTATTGGTGCTGATAATGAACTAAGGAGAGAGGAGAGAGAAGAGGCAGCAGCTACTGATGATGCTTGAGGACGGTGTAGCTGTGAGGAAAGCTAAGGGTGAACCAAATCCAAAGTAATGAGGCTGATTCCTTTCCAACGCGTGACAACTGCTGGCGCATTCCAGTTTCTTTATTGCACCAGGGTTACTAGAAGCAGTTTAATGAGTAGAGAAGAGACACACACAGGAGACTGACCAGCTGACCAATGATGTGGACACGTGGGCTCGTGACTGGCCCACACCTCTGGAGGGGGTCAAGAGCCGCAGCTAAAGGTGGGAGAGCCTGGGCACGGTCATTTTGCCAACGCTCAGGAGTGAGTGAGGCTTCCCTGCCGATGCCCCAAATGGCAGGTCAGCTATGTCTTGAAATCAGATGGCCTGGACAGTTTTGCTAAGTGTAATCAGAGGGTGCAGTCAGAGAACATGGGAAATGGGCGTGGGGGGAACTCCAGCTGCCACCAAACATGTCTCTGTAAAGAGGGATCTCCAGTAATTTGTGCTCTTACTGACTGAGGCACAGGAGAAAACACTCAATGAAACAAGAGACTTCACTGGAATACTGGAAAATTCCACCAACAATACGGGGCTCACTCTCTTGCGGGAGCTCTGTGCTCTGGGCTGTCCACTGCACCCAGACACTACTCTTCCTTCTTCAGCCCTGCTCCCCCCTCCGTTGCCAGATCTGAGCGTGTAGCTTTCAGATGACACACAAGCCCCAGATGGAGTCTTTGATTCCCCAGGCAGAGGAGCAAGGGTATGACACTGTCAGTCATGTCTTCACCACCCAGACTATGAAGTACACAGAAGAGAGAAAAGTGCCTCAAATCTATCATCCTGAAGGACCTGTCAGCTGTAGCTGGACCCTGGCTGCAGCCCTAGGCTCCACCTCACCCACACAGACCCACTGGCCTTCACCACAGCTGCACCCCCAGGGCTGGATTCCCTGTTCCCGTAGAGTGCCCTGGGCTCAGCCACTGGACCGCCTCCTTTTTCTATCTACCATTGTCCTCCCAGTAATCATCTAGAGCACCATACAGTACTTTATTAGTACTGTATAGACCGATAGTCCCAATTATATCTCAGCTCAGATCTCTCTACCAAACTCCAGAGAATATATATCTAACTGCCTACTCAATATCTCCTTAGACTAGTTCATAGATACCTCATAATTAACATATCCCAAATGCACTTTCTTTAGAAACCTTTTTTCTTCCACAAACTCCTATTTCAATTAAGGATACCTCTTTCCTCCCAGTTTCTCAGCACAGAAATGTAGATGACATACTTGTCTCTTCTTCTCTCACACACTACATGTAATCCATGAACGTAATGCTGATTCTAACTTTCAATTATCCCTAACATTCAACTGCTACTCCTGCTAGAATGACTGAGACCAGCCATCTCACTGGTGTGAAGAGAGGAGACAGAGGTGGGAGTTCATGGAGGTGAATGTAAAAGGCAGCAGCAAGGCTGGGGGAGGGGCGCCTGCCATTGCCCCGGCTTGAGTACATAAACAAAGCATCCGGGAAGCTCGAACTCTGTGGAGCCCACCTCAGCTCAAGGAGGTCTGCCTGCCTCTGTAGACTCCACCTCTGGGGTCAGGGCATAGCCAAACAAAAGGCAGCAGAAACCCCTGCAGACTTAAATGTCCCTGTCTGACAGCTTTGAAGAGAGTAGTGGTTCTCCCAGCACACAGCTGGAGATCTGAGAATGGACAGACTGCCTCCTCATGTGGGTCCCTGACCCCTGAGTAGCCTAACTGGGAGGCATCCCCCAGTAGGGGCAGACTGACACCTCACACGGCCGGGTATTCCTCTGAGACAAAACTTCCAGAGGAATGATCAGGCAGCAACATTTGCTGCTCACCAATATACGCTGTTCTGCAGCCTCTGCTGCTGATACCCAGGCAAATAGGGTCTGGAGTGGACCTCCAGCAAACTCCAACAGACCTGCAGCTGAGGGTCCTGACTGTTAGAAGGAAAACTGACAAACTGAAAGGACATACACACCAAAAACCCATCTGTACGTCACCATCATCAAAGACCAAAGGTAGATAAAACCACAAAGATGGGGAAAAAATAGAGCAGAAAAACTGGAAACTCTAAAAATCGGAGGCACCTCTCCTCCTCCAAAGAAACACATCTCCTCACCAGCACTGGAACAAAGCTGGATGGGGAATGACTTTGACAAGTTGAGAGAAGAAGGCTTCAGAGGATCAAACTACTCTGGGCTAAAGGAGGAAAATTGAACACATGGCAAAAAAGTTAAAAACCTTGAAAAAAGATTAGACAAATGGCTAACTAGAATAACCAATGCAGAGAAGTCCTTAAAGGACACGATGGAGCTGAAAACCATGGTCCAAGAACTATGTGACAAATGCATAAGCCTCAGTAGCCAATTCGATCAACTGGAAGAAAGAGTATCAGTGATGGATGATCAAATGAATGAAATGAAGCGAGAAGAGAAGTTCAGAGAAAAAACAATAAAAAGAAATAAACAAAGCCTCCAAGAAATATGGGACTATGTGAAAAGACCAAATATACGTCTGATTGGTGTAACTGAAAATGACGGGGAGAATGCAACCAAGTTGGAAAACACTCTGCGGGATATTATCCAGGAGAACTTCCCCAATCTAGCAAGGCAGGCCAACATTCAAATTCAGGAAATACAGAGAACACCACAAAGATACTCCTCGAGAAGAGCAACTCCAAGACACATAATTGTCAGATTCACCAAAGTTGAAATGAAGGAAAAAATGTTAAGAGTAGCCAGAGAGAAAGGTCGGGTTACCCACAAAGGGAAGCCCATCAGACTAACAGTTGATCTCTTGGCAGAAACTCTACAAGCCAGAAGAGAGTTGGGGGCCAATATTCAACATTCTTAAAGAAAAGAATTTTCAACCCAGAATTTCATATCCAGCCAAACTAAGCTTCATAAGTGAAGGAGAAATAAAATCCTTTGCAGACAAGCAAATGCTGAGAGATTTTGTCACCACCATGCCTGCCCTAAAAGAGCTCCTGAAGGAAGCACTAAACATGGAAAGGAACAGTCGGTACCAGCCACTGCAAAAACATGCCAAATCGTAAAGAACATCGAGGCTAGGAAGAAACTGCATCAACTAACGAGCAAAATAACCAGCTAACATCATAATGACAGGATCAAATTAACACATAAAAATATTAACCTTAAATGTAAATCAGCTAAATGCTCCATTTAAAAGACACAGACTGGCAAATTGGATAAAGAGTCAAGACCCATCAGTGTGCTATATTCAGGAAACCCATCTCACATGCAGAGACACACATAGGCTCAAAATAAAGGGATGGAGGAAGACCTACCAAGCAAATGGAAAACAAAAAAAGGCAGGGGTTGCAATTCTAGTCTCTGATAAAACAGACTTTAAACCAACAAAGATCAAAAGAGACAAAGAAGGCCATTACATAATGGTAAAGGGATCAATTCAACAAGAAAAGCTAACTATCCTAAATATATATGCACCCAATACAGGAGTACCCACATTCATAAAGCAAGTCCTTAGAGACCTACAAAGAGACTTAGACTCCCACAAAATAATAATGGGAGACATTAACACCCCACTGTCAACATTAGACAGATCAACGAGACAGAAAGTTAACAAGGATACCCAGGAATTGAAGTCAGCTCTGCACCAAGCAGACCTAATAGACATCTGCACAACTCTCCACCCCAAATCAACAGAATATGCATTCTTTCCAGCACCACACCACACCTATTCCAAAATTGACTACATAGTTGGAAGTAAAGCACTCCTCAGCAAATGTAAAAGAACAGAAATTATAACAAACTGTCTCTCAGACCACAGTGCAATCAAACTAGAGCTCAGGATTAAGAAACTCACTCAAAACTGCTCAACTACATGGAAACTGAACAACCTGCTCCTGAATGACTACTGGGTACATAACGAAATGAAGGCGGAAATAAAGATGTTCTTTGAAAGCAACAAGAACAGGCCGGGCGCAGTGGCTCATGCTTGTAATCCCAGCACTTTGGGAGGCAGAGGCAGGCGGAGCACAAGGTCAGGAGATCGAGACCATGGTGAAACCCCATCTCTACTAAAAATATAAAAAAAAATTAGCCGGGCGTGGTGGCGGGCACCTGTAGTCCCAGCTACTCGGAGAGGCTGAGGCAGGAGAATGGCGTGAACCCGGGAGGTGGAGCTTGCAGTGAGCTGAGATTGCGCCACTGCACTCCAGCCTGGGTGACAGAGCGAGACTCCATCTCAAAAAAAAAAAAAAAAAAAAAGAAAGAAAGCAACGAGAACAAAGGCACAACATACCAGCATCTCTGGGACACATTCAAAGCAGTGTGTAGAGGAAAATTTATAGCACTAAATGCCCACAAGAAAAAGCAGGAAAGATCTAAAATGGACACCCTAACATCACAATTAAAAGAACTAGAGAGGCAAGAGCAAACACATTCAAAAGCTAGCAGAAGGCAAGAAATAACTAAGATTAGAGCAGAACTGAAGGAAATAGAGACACAAAAAAACCCTTCAAAAAATCAATGAATCCAGGAGCTGGTTTTTTGAAAAGATCAACAAAATTGATAGACCACTAGCAAGATTAATAAAGAAGAAAAGAGAGAAAAATCAAATAGATGGAACAAAAAATGATAAAGGGGATATCGCCACCAATCCCACAGAAATACAAACTACCATCAGAGGATACTATAAACACCTCTACACAAATAAACTAGAAAATCTAGAAGAAATGCACAAACTCCTTGACAAATACACCCTCCCAAGACTAAACCAGGAAGAAGTTGAATCCCTGAACAGAACAAGAACAGGCTCTGAAACTGAGGCAATCATTAATAGCTTACCAACCAAAACAAGTGCAGGACCAGATGGATTCACAGCCGAATTCTACCAGAGGTACAAGGAGGAGCTGGTACCATTCCTTCTGAAACTATTCCAATCGATAGAAAAAGAGGGAATCCTCCCTAACTCATTTTATGAGGCCAGCATCATCCTGATACCAAAGCCTGGCAGAGACACAACAAGAAAAGAGAATTTTAGACCAATATCTCTGATGAACATCACTGCAAAAATCCTCAATAAAATACTGGCAACCCGAATCCAGCAGCACATCAAAAAGCTTATCCACCATGATCAAGTGTGCTTCATCACTGGGATGCAAGGCTGGTTCAACATATGAAAATCAATAATTGTAATCCAGCATATAAACAGAACCAATGACAAAAACCACATGATTATCTCAATAGATGCAGAAAAGGCCTTTGACAAAATTCAACAGCCTTTCATGCTAAAAATTCTCAATAAATTAGGTATTGATGGGATGTATCTCAAAATAATAAGAGCTATCTATGACAAACCCACAGCCAATATCATACTGAATGGGCAAAAACTGGAAGCATTCCCTTTGAAAACTGGCACAAGACAGGGATGCCCTCTCTCACCACTCCTATCCAACATAGTGTTGGAAGTTCTGGCCAGGGCAATCAGGCAGGAGAAGGAAATAAAGGGTATTCAGTTAGGAAAAGAGGAAGCCAAATTGTCCCTATCTGCAGATGACATGACTGTATATCTAGAAAACCCCATCATCTCAGCCCAAAATCTCCTTAAGCTGATAGGCAATTTCAGCAAAGTCTCAGGATACAAAATCAATGTGCAAAAATCACAAGCATTCATATACACCAATCACAGACAAACAGAGAGCCAAATCATGAGTGAACTCCCATTCACAATTGCTTCAAAGAGAATAAAATACCTAGGAATCCAACTGACAAGGGACGTGAAGGACCTCTTCAAGAACTACAAACCACTGCTCAATGAAATAAAAGAGGACAAAAACAAATGGAAGAACATTCCATGCTCATGGGTAGGAAGAATCAATATCATGAAAATGGCCATGCTGCCCAAGGTAATTTATAGATTCAATGCCATCCCCATCAAGGTACCAATGACTTCCTTCACAGAATTGGAAAAAACTACTTTAAAGTTCATATGGAACCAAAAAAGAGCCTGCATTGCCAAGTCAATCCTGAGCCAAAAGAGCAAAGCTGGAGGCATCACGCTACCTGACTTCAAACTACGCTACAAGGCTACAGTAACTAAAACAGCATAGTACTGGTACCAAAACAGAGATATAGACCAATGGAATAGAAGAGAGCCCTCAGAAATAATGCCACATATCTACAACTATCTGATCTTTTACAAAGCTGACAAAAACAAGAAATGGGGAAAGGATTCCCTATTTAATAAATGGTGCTAGGAAAACTGGCTAGCCATATGTAGAAAGCTGAAACTGGATCCCTTCCTTACACCTTATACAAAAATTAATTCAAGATGGATTAAAGACTTAAATGTTAGACCTGAAACCATAAAAACTCTAGAAGAAAACCTAGGCAATACCATTCAGGACATAGGC